>NW_024412376.1:165272760-165295104 GCF_014898765.1 Herpailurus yagouaroundi | reverse complement strand
AAGATGGAGACCCAGACGTGGCTGGAAGTCTCTGCTTTTTCCTTTAATCTCTGCAAATACACAGGACACCGGGTCCCCACCCCACACGTGTGCGGCAGAGGGGGGCTGGCAGGACACCCGCTCTTCACACCCTTGGGAGAACCAGCGTGCCCATTCCACAGATCTGGAAGTCGAGGCTCTGAGCGAGTCCTACCTGGCGCGGCCACACCTCTGTGGCCCGTCTTTGGGGGAACTGAAGTGTTGCAGCACTTGGCACAGCATGGGACAGTGAGAACGGAGTGTGCAGGGAGAGCAGGGACGCCCTTTAACTGGGGGGAGGGGGACTGGGAGGCAGCCCTGTGTGCCTCCAGGTAAACATCAGGCCCCCTCCTGGCTGAGCCTCGGGGATCAGCCTGGTACCCGTGTGGACTGTGGGCCTGGGGCCAGCACCACGGACATCGGACATCTGGCGTCGGGAGGGGAAGACGGCAGAGCTTTGAGGCTGAGAACACTCTTGTAACGGAAATCACGGGACCCCCGCCTCGATCAGAATACAGTCAGCAGCTCTCCACCTGGCCCACGATCACACCGTGGAGGCCAGGGGGGTGTGACCTGCCTCTTAAGGCGCCAAGCGCATCTGTCATGCGCCTGAAGACTGCTCAGGGGGGCCCAGGAGGGGCCTTGGCCAGCAAGGGGGCCCTTCTGCCCTGGCCCGGGGGAGGGCCTGGAGTTACATTCCCTGGGGCTTTGCCGGTACCTGCTTTAGCCTGGCTGTGTTTGGGGTGGGGAGGGGCCCTGCCTTTGGCCCCAGAAATCCTGGTCTCAGAGGCCACGTCCCAGCTGTGACAAATCCCACTTTCAGAGTGGCTGTGGGTGTCAGGCCATGTCACCCAGGCTGAGGGGAGGGAGCAGACAGGGAGGAGGTGGGGTTCCTGACCCCGGCACCCGGCAGAGGGCTGTGTCCTTCGTCCAAGAGAGGCTTTTTGGGGCAAGGATCTCGAGTTTGATTGGAACTTGAGGGGCCAGCGGGGGGACACCCAGGTGGACCTGTCCACCAGAAACCAGTGCCTCTACAAGCACAGACACCAAGAAAGGCCACAGCCTGGCTCCTGTTCTAGCCTCTCTGCTCAGCAAGTTCCTACTTTTCCTTCAGGATCCCCACTCAGAAATCCCCTCCTTAGGGAAGTCCTCCCAGATTCTCCAGACCAGCTCAGGTCCCTGTTATACACTCTCAGAGCGCCTCAGGCCGCCCATTCGGTTGGGACTGATAAACAGTTGGGACTGTTCGGTTGGAACAACAAAGCTGGGGACCCACACAGAGGAGCGGGGTGCACATATGGTCACCACTTAAAAGACCGACCAAAGGAGCTGGGAGGCGTCTGGAGACGGGTGAGTGGGGCGCAGGGCCTGGGGGAAAGATGGGGTGGGAGGAGGGACCCTTGGCCTCCCAGGAGCACGAAGGGAAGGGTCAGCGTGTCTTGGACTGTCCCGAAGGGCGACCCTGAGGCCGCTGGACCTGAGCCATCAAGACAGGAGAAGCAGTGAGGTCACAACTCGAAGCCGCCCTTTGAAGAATGAGTCTGGGACATGTCTGGTTCATTTTGCTCATTCTCAGGTCCAGGATCCGGGGAAGTTCAGCTTCACCAGCCCCTCCAGGGCGGCCTGGGGCCCCAGCACGGTGGGTTATTAAACCCATTTTACAGATGGGGCCCAGAGGGGACGAGAGTCCCCGCAGTCCCCACTGAGGACTGCATACTATGCTTGCAACCCCTCCTGGCCTCAGCAGAGCCCCCCGCCAGCTCCCGCCCTCTCCTCGCTGGGGCGCTGGGGGCAGGGATGGTGAGTGCGGGAGGAAGTCTGGACCAGCCCGGCTCAGATCCCCCTCCTCTGTTCACCAGCTGTGTGGCCCTGGGCACACTACACGACCTCTCTGAGCCTGGATCTCCTCACCTGTGAAATGGGCGGGGCCTCCCTCCACGTGAGATAAGACTGGGATGTCGGCAGACAGGAGGTGGGGGTGGAAGACGGTCGTGGCGCTGTGAGCCGCTGGCCGCCCCCCCGCCTCCCGGGACCTCGGCCGTTTGGAACCTGGAGCCCGTCCGGCCTCGCGCCCTCCCCGCCGCAGCCCATCGAGGATCCTGCCGGAAAGCCCCTGCCCGACGCCCGACCTCACGCCCGACCTGACAGAGCGACCGGCTGAGTGGCCTTGCCTTTTGAACTTGTAGAGGATGAACACGCCCACCGCGAAGAGCCCGATGACCACGAGGACCGCCACGGCCCAGTAGCCGCCACCGCCTCCCAGCCTCTGAGAATCTGTAAGGAGAGCAGTGGTGCTCAGTGGGGCCCCACCGTCCCCCGCCCCGGCCTCCTCGGCTGGAAGATGTGGTCCGGCAGGTGCTCCCGGTGTGGCTGAGCGGCGTGGGCAGGCGTCGGGGCAACCCCGGCCCCAGGTCCCCCGCCGGGCTCCTGCTGTGTGCGCGAGGGCCCCGGCCCCTCCTTCTGGAAGGCGGACCGAATTGCTGGCGTGCGGTCAACCTGCCACGTTTCGCGACGGGCCCCGTGTCTCTACAGGGCAGAGGAAGCTCTCCACTTCTGCAAAGATTCTTTCCCAAACAGGAAAGGACACAC
Organism: Herpailurus yagouaroundi; assembly: GCF_014898765.1. Classification (NCBI taxonomy): domain Eukaryota; kingdom Metazoa; phylum Chordata; class Mammalia; order Carnivora; family Felidae; genus Herpailurus; species Herpailurus yagouaroundi. The sequence goes on along the minus strand of NW_024412376.1, from coordinate 165,292,497 downwards.
GTGTGACCGGAGAGCACGGTCCCATGTGGGGGCGGGGACCCTAAATGTCCATGTCAGTTAAAGCCAGGGCTGTATGTGCCGCATCTGCGGACAGAGCAAGGCCCTTGGGTCTGAGCCCCGCCCCCCTTGGGTTGTAATTGGAGGCGACTGTCCAGCCAGGAGGAGCTGGTGGGTGACTGGGGGGTCCTCTGCCCCCAGTCCCCAGAGTAACAGTGTCGCCTGAGGGGGTTGCACACCCCCTCGATCCTGCAGGGGTGAGCACGGGCCAGGCCAAAGGAAGCCCCCTGCTTCTCACCTGTGTCTGTGTCCCTCATGGCCACCAGGATCCGGACCCCACCTCGCAGGAGGAAGCTGATCTTCTGTGCCTTCAGCACCTGCTGGATGGCCATGAGTCTCTGAAAGCAACAAGAGGAGACTGAGAGGGTCCTCTGGAAGCCACCGGAGGGAGCGGGAGAGCTGGGCAGACATCTGCTCTGACCCTCCAGAGCCACAGGGTTGCCGGGGGGGGGGGGGGAATTGGCTTCTTTGGGTCTCAGTTTCCTCATCTGTAAAATGGGAATACTTGCCAGCTTGCACTGAGAACCTACAGAGGGGCACGAGGGTGACCGAGCTGGGGCCTGACCACTCTCGTTCTCATTGGGGCCATAGAGTGTGGTAAAGTTGGGGAGCCCAGGGGTGCTCAGGAGGCCCCCAGACCTGGCAGTGGTCAGGGAGGGCTTCCCAGAGGAGGAAGACCAAGACGAGAACAAGATGGGGACAGGACAGGTGACCTGGGCCAGGGAGTGACCGCACCCCTGACGGAGAGCAACCCCAGGAGGTGATGTTGCTGGATCACGGGGTGGGGGGCGGCTGGCCTCTTGGAAAATGAGGGGGAGTTTTCCTGGTGTTCAGAAGGGGACCAGCTGCCCCATGTGGCTGCCCAGGTGTCATTCCTCTGCACAGGTGGGTGTACAGGTGCTGGGGAAGGGGGCCTCCCACAGGATGGTGGTCCCTGGGGCTCCCCTTCCCAGGGTGCCTTGGGTGGGACATTCTGGGGGCCAAACTCGGCCTCCATGAACAGCAGCTTGGCACCCGGTGTTCCCTGGGAATGTGGGGTCTGCGTCTGGGACTGTGCTGCAAGGGTCAATGCCTCCGGCCCCGTGCCCGGCACATGGCAAGGGCCAGGCGGATGCTGTGCGGTCAGTGACCGTGATGGGTCCCTAGGATTTTTCACCATCCTCAGGCACACGGTTTACCCTCAGCTCAGGACAAGGGAGGTGACAGTTCCCCCGTGTCCCTCCCCATCTCCTTCCAAATCTCTCCTGAGTGCCCACATCTGACTCCTGCAGAATCTGCCCATCTGCTCTCCACCTCGAGGGCCGGGGTGGGCGGGGGGTGCTGTGGGCCCGAGGGAGGGAGGTTCTCGAGGCCCGCCGCGCCTTCCCCAAGCTGTGCGGAGCCCCTGTGGCTAGCTACCTGTCTGAGCAATGGGTACAGTCACTCTCAACCCTCTGCTGTCCCACCCCCCAGAGACACGGCAGGGGCCGGGGGCTTGGCAGGCTGGGGAGCCCTCAGGTGCCGATGCGGATGCCCTTTGGGAAACGCTGTGGGCCAGGCCCCGACAGTCACGTCTAACCAGGAGGCAGCGTGGGAGTGGTGTGGAGCAGCCACGGTGACATGGGGCTCCCTGTCCTCTCCGTGGTCCTGATGGTGCCCCCCACCGAGCCCCACTTCCCTCGTCTGTAAAATGAGACGCTATCAGCCGCCCACAGGGCTGTGCTGTGCCCCGCTCAGCGCTGGTCTGTCTTTCCAGACGGCCTCCAGGGGCATCTGTCTCACGACCAGTCCAGAGGGGGTGGGGCTTCTGATTCTCTTTTTTTTGTCTTGAGATAACATTTGCTTTCTTCAAGCGTACAAATCGGCACTTTTTAGGGTACTTACGGTCATGTAGTTATCACCGCTGTCTGACTCCAGAACATTCTCATCATCCCCAAAGGAAACCCGTGCCTGCCAGCCGTCTGCACCCCCCGTGCCCCCAGCCTCTGGCAGCCGGAGCCTGCTTTCCGCCTCTGCGCGCCTGCCCCTTCCGGACACTTCCATCAACGCAGGCATCCAGCAGGCGGCCTCGGTGATGACCGGCTGCTTCCCCCGCGCGTCCCGTCTGCCGGGCCCATCCCAGGGGCAGCCGGTGTCAGATCAGACCCGCATCCCTTTTGACGGCTGCATAAGACTCCATTGTGTGGACGTCTGGCTCGTGGCCACTCTGGGGCTGCTGTGAACACCTGTGTGCCTGTGCGTGTGGACGAGCATTTCCGGTCCTGCGCACGCGCCTCAGGGGCCGTGCCCGACGCTGACCCTGCCTAACCTTCTGGGGACCTGCTGGTTGGCTCGGTACAGGGCTGTGCTTACAGTGCCCTGGGTCCGATTTCCACTCTCCCCCTCCACCCGAGTTTCGGTCTGTTTGGGGAAGCATTACAGCCACCCCAGGCACCCCAGTGGCTTCAATTTATCCCTGGGTCCCCATCCTGTGCCCGCCACACGGCAGGCCTTCTGTCTGCCCAGATGAGGGCTATTCTCTGGAAGCTGTCCCATGCAGTGAGGACATTGGCTAAGTGGATGGGCGCTGATTTCCACTCTGTCCTGAGACCCACACCCTGGGTGTGACCAGCTCTGGCCACCGGAATGTCCCCCTGGGGGGTGGTCCCACCCCAGTGCCCTTGTGCCCCGCCATTCCCCAACACAGTGACCTTGGAGGCCACCGGAGTCCCAGGGGTGCGGCCACGGAGGGAGCAGAGCCGGCCACCTGCGTCAGGCAGTGATTGGTGAGATCACTGGTGATCTGGTGAGTGATTGGTGGGCCTCTACGTGACAAAGAGCCCCCGAGACTCTGTGCTTGCTGTGACTTACCACCAAACCCTGGGCACTAGGCCACCAAACCCTTGGCGGTAAAGGGAGAACCTGGGTCCAGCGGCCTCAGGAGATACCTTGTCACTTGTGAGATTCCTCTTCCTCGCGGGCCCGGGAGGGGGCAGGAGCACATTCAGGTCGGCCACGGTGGGCAGCCCCGGCTTTACAACGGTCACCAGCAGCTCCTCGGGGACGCTGGTCTCCTGCAGGGACACGGACAAGCCCCCCTGAGCCGCCTGTCTTCTCTGTCCCCTGCCATGCTCTGGGGCCCCCAGGAACACCCTCTCTCTCCTCTTGGTCTGTCCAAGTCCTGGCCACCTGTCCTTCGAGCTAGTCCTGAGCCTCGCACCCCACAGGGATGGCCCCCGAGCCCGGTAGCCCCCTGACAGTGGCCTCCCCCAGGCCAGGCCTGCTACCTCCAGATCATTCCTCACACTGAGGGTGAGCAGAGCCCTCTCTGGCTAAGCTCCTCCCAGGAGTCAGGGCTCCTGACCAAATAGTTCCTCCAACCCACAAAGCTCAGCCTCCACGGGTCCCTCTGCCTCCTGAAAATCCCACTCTGTGCACTTCTATCTGGCAAACTCCTATTCAGCCTTCAACACCCAGGACAGTATCACCAGCATTATTAACTGGTTGAGGAGAGGCATGGCCAGAGTGGGCCTCAGCCTGTGACAGCCTTGGATGACTGTGGGGGGCTGGTCTTTCCTTCACTGAGGGACCAAGGGCCCTGAGTGGCCTAGGCCCACCCTGGGGCACCGCCTCGGTCTGCCGTCTGTGGGCTCCCCAGGGGCAGCAATCACATGGATTCTCTCTGGCTCCAGCATCCGGCCCAGAATAGAAACTCCGTGAATAAATGAATATCATACTAAGGAGCTTCTGGGCCATCAGAGGACAGTGACTGTGTCCTGTGCAAACAGCTGGTGCTCACTCGATGTGCATGGAGGACGTCGGCCTGCCCCTCCCCAGTGAGCTGGTGCTCCAGCCGCCTGTCCCGCAGAGCCAGGGCAGTGGGCCCTAGCTGTCCCCGGAGCACTGGGCAGACAGCCTGAAGACCAGGTCACCGGGACTGAGGGCAGCTCCACCCGCCCCGCCCCGCCCTGCCCCTCCCTCGGTGCTCTGGGGCCCCGCCCCTCCGAGGCGCCCTCAGGTGCTGGGGAGGCTCTGGGGGGGTGGGCTGGGGGCACCTTGGAGAGCAGCCGGGTCACCACCAGGCCGACGTCCTCTCTCCACTCAGGGGTGTTGGGGTTGTGCACATCCAGATCCGTGGAAAACCGCAGAGGCACTACCTGAAATTGGTCTGAAAAGTGGCAGAGACGGGCGAGCTGGTCAGTCCTGGGCAGCAAGGCTCCGCCCTCCGGCAGGAGGCCATGCACCCTGGATAGTCCAGGACTGCCCTGGCTTCAGATCCCGTGGGCCGCTTTGGAAAACAAGAGTCCTTCCTGCGCCAGCCACCGCCTGGGGCAGGGCCCACCTCACTGACTGGCACCTAATAACGAACATTAAAACCCCTGTGCCCACCGGGGAGGGAGGGCCCGGCACGCGCCAAGCCTGCCCTATGAGCTCCGCCCCGTTCACTCACAAGGATGGCTACACCCCATTCGGTCGGGCTCCCTTCCCCCGGGGATCCATGGACTTCAAGGGCACTGGTCTCCCCACCAGAGTAAGAGTCCCTTGAGGGCAGAGGTCCCACCTTCTCTTTCTCTCCCATTTGCCAGGGTCCCCAACCCAGAGGCCCACTCTGGAGCCCCGTGCAGGTGGTTGTGAGAGGAGCTCGCTGTAGTCTCTCCAGGTTCCTCCTGAGCCCCATGGAGGAAGGAGGCTTTGTTGGGGCTATGCGGCCCAAGGGACAAGCGCTTTGTGAAGTGGGAACCCAGCAGCTTACGGCAGGGGAGGCAGTGACTATTTCAAAGCCCTGGGCTCAGGACCCTGTGCACATGTGTTTGCGAATGGAGGAACAGCCAAAGGCAGGCCCACTAAATATTTAACTGATGGCTGCTGTCCATAGGAGAGGCTGTTGGTAAGCAAAATGAGGTTTTATCAGTTTTATCAGGTTTTATCAGACAAGGGCAATAGCACCCTGGGAGGGGGGCTCCCTTCCATTTTTAGGATTAATCTCTTTTTGTAAATGCCTCCCATGAGGGACTTGGGGCCCCCAGTGAGTGGGATCCAGAATGGGAGTCTCAGGAAAGGCTATGTTAGGGGTCCTCTTACTTTAAGCTAGAATCATGTGACAAGGGGGCAGGAGAGGTCAGGCTGCTGGGAGGCTGGCAGACCCGGTGATCCCGACAAGTCGGTCACTCAGCCACGTCCTCTTTCTGTGCCGTGTGAGGCCCATGAGGGCCACTGGACACAAAGACTCGTCTGTGTTCATTTTACAGATGGGGAAACTGAGGTCAGGGAAGCTGGGGAGCGTCAGAGCTGTGTTCACCGGCTCCTCTCCCTAGCCTGCGCTGCCCTGCATAACCAGATGCCGCACAAACCCAGCGCTCCCGAGAAGGGCGAGACGTGCCTCCCGTCCCTGGGGAGGGGGCTCACCCAGCACGCGGACCACCTTGGAGTCCTGCAGCACCGAGTTTCCGCAGGCGGCCTGCACAGTCACACGCACGTCCCCCGTGTCTGCAAACCGCGTGGTCACAGAGTTCTCCAAGGAGAGCGAGGGCTGCGGGGACCACGAGCACGGTCAGGGCAGGTCCATGCGGGAGAGCCTGCCCCACAACCCGCCCGCTGCCCAGGGCCTCACCCAGAACGTTCACCCTCCCCCGCTCTGGTCGGGACATGGGGGCAGCAGGGGGGGACACGGGGAGGGCCCCCCCCGAGGCACCAGCTCTAAGTCAGGGCAGCCTGGACCCAGTCTCCTAGGGGCCCCTTCCTTCCAGACCTGCTCACAGGGCTGGGCTGGGAGTAGCGGAGTTGGGATTGGAACCCGGAGCTCGGCGCCCTCCTCGACCCCACCCCCCATTCCAGGGAAACGCGATCTGGGGCCTACGGCTCCTCCCGCCCGGCTTCTGTGTCTGGGCCTTCAGCGCTGTTGGGGTCTTTCTGCCTGGGGTGCAGGGCTAAGCTTACTGAATGAGGGAAGGATGCCCCTCTTGAGGTCTCGAGGGCTCCCAGGCTAAGGTGGGCAGCCCTGCCCGCAGAGACCCTCCAGCCCTCCTACCAGCGACTGTCTGTGGCTCCCCGCTGCTTACGGGGTACAACCCAGGGCTCTGGGGAAGGCTTCTGAGATCAGGTCCGGCCCCCGTGACCCCCTCCTCCATGAAGCCTTCCCTGACTACACCCAACGCCCAGACTAGAAACGGCCTGATCTTCTGGAGCTCACAACACCTCACCGGCCCCCTTCCTGTGATGCGTATCACAACTCGGGTCACCTGTCGTGTTCACACCTCTCTCCCCAGGAAAAGGCAGTGTCTGGTCCACTTTATCCTGCGTCTGCCACACTTAGACTCAGCCAAACACGAGCAGGTGCTCGGGAAGAAAGGCTGGTGTGTGCTCACCTCAAGTCCACCATGTGTCCCTTGGTGGGACACCCTGTGTCCTTCTGCCCAGGCCCCGGGGCACTGCCCGGCCCCACTCTCACCCAGGTGCAAGCCTGTGGGTCCCGGGGCCAGCGCACCTGCAGGCTGTGGCCGATCCACCAGTAGAAGACGGTGAGGTTGGGGTTCAGGGGCAGCAGCACGGCTGTGAGGTTCACCTCCTGGTTGAGGCCGACGACAGGAAGCACTTCGAGGTGCAGGGCCTGCAGGGGGGCTGCGGGGTCGGGGGAAAGGCCGGGGTTAGATGGCGTCAGGGCACTGGCATTTCAGAGGCTGCCTACTGGGCACTGTCACCATCACCTTCGTCACTTCCACCAGCATCATCACCAAACCCACCGTGGCACGGAGCACCCGGGGTGTGGACCTGAGCCCAGCCTGCCCGTCTCCCTGCCCCTCGGCCTGCCATCCTGAGGACTGGGGTCCTAGAGCAGGCCCGAGGGTCTCCCTGCATTCCCCCCAGGACCCGGGGCCCTCTGCCCCGGGGAGGGACTCTTGGCCTCAAAGGGGCGACGGACTTACAGTTGACCTGGACAAAGAGCACCGCCTCGTCGTGCCCCGCCACGTTCTCCGCCCTGACAGACACGCGGTAGACGCCGGGGCTCTCGTAGCGGTGCCGGATGGGCTCCTCGGTCGACGTGAGGTTCACGTACACGGCCTTGAAGCCATCCCCGAGGTCCACCTGGTACTTGGTGGTCAGGACATCACCCTGCGGGAGAGACCACGAGGCCACTCAGGGGCGGCCGTAACGCGGACGGGCCAGCAGCGGGTCTACTCACTCCTTCCCTCGCTCCTTTCCTCACACGCCGTGGGCCCGGGCCCCTAGGCACCTGCCCGGCCCCGGGGACCTCCAGCCTGGCGTTTTGGCTGAGGAGGGCAGGTGCGGCCCGGAGCTGTAGAGACGCAGGAGCGTGGGAGCAGGGCGGCGGGCCCGGCGGGCAAGGGACACCCACTGAGGCCTGAGCCAGGGGCCGGATGGATCTCAGGGCAACGGCCAGAAAGATCCTCGGCACGAAGGCTCCTCAGGGGCCTCCCAGCAAATTCAGGAAACGTTTTCCCTTCTCTGATGCCGAGCGCCGCAGTTCTGGGGTGTTTCTTTGATCCTGTTCTCCGTGGAGCAAGCATGCAGCTCGGACGCACAGGGTCCGTGCAGCGCGGAGCTCCCTGCCCCTGCTGTCCCTTCCCGGCGTTTGAGCCGCTGGGGGTCGTCTGACGGTCTCCGCTCGGGACTGGGGGTGCCAGTCCCCACAGAACCACAGCTTCCTTACCAAGGCACGGGAAATCCAGCGGAAAAAAACCCTGATTTTCTCCAGTTCATAGCGAGAAAGCGTTCTTGCGTCCTGTCTCATGCCCACTCCCCTCCCTCCCCTGCCTGCCTCCCCATTCCTGCAGGAACACCCTGACAACCTTGTCCCGGTGACCAAGAACGACAATGAGCACTGGCCATGTACGCACCTCTCATTTTACGCCAGCCAAGCCCTTAAACTTACAGAGACCTTTCATATAAATTCCTTTTGTTTCACTTTCTCCACAAATACAGTCACTGGCTTGAACAGCATCCACCCCCTCAAGCCCCCCCCCCCCCCCCAGGAACTCAGAGCTTGGCCTTATTTGGAAACAGGGTCTTTGCAGAAGCCATTAAGATGAGGTCATGCTGGGGTAGGACGGGCCCCATCCAGTGGCCGTGTCTTTTCAAGAAGAGGTGGGGGTTTTGGGACACAGAAGAGACATCGTGTGGTGACAGGGCAGAGATTGCAGGGACTCAGTCATGAGCCAAGGGACACCGGCACCCAAGAAAGTGACGAGACAGGGAAGAATCCCTCCCCGGAGTCTCCAGCGGGAGCCAGGCTCTGCTAACACCTTAAATCAGACTTCTAGCCTCCAAAACTGAGAGAGGCCTGTGCTGTCTTACATTTGCAGCACATGGTCACTTGTGACAATGGCCCGGGGACCTTACAAACATGCTGTTCTATTGTCCCCACATGCTGGGCTGGAACCTGGAGGGTCAGGCCGGCTCACTGTTCAGTGCTCCCCGTGGACAGGCGGCCTCACGGGGACGAGGGGAGCGGGGTCTCCAGCCCACCTTGGCCTCTGTGCCCGCAGCCTGCAAGCCAGGCGCACCTTGGACTGGACCCGGCCTGTGGCTTCGAGGATGCGGGCGCTGCATCCCGCCTTGGGACCCCGCGTTCCTGTCCGTGGGCCACCCGCCAGGCTGATGCACATTGAACTACTCAAACATTTTACTCGGTTAAGAGGACTTGCCGTCTTTCCCCCTGATGAGAAGGGAGTCCAGCCTCAATGCCGGCAAATAGGAAACACAAGGGCAGAGACGAGCTAGGCCACCGTAACCCCGCCCCCTGCACCTGCTGTGTCTCCTGTGCTCCTGCTTTTGTGTGCTGCTGAGCATGTTAGGAAGAGGGGACGGTGGGTTCAGAGGCAGCCCCCAGTTCCCATGCAGCGAAAGGACCCGCACAGACCCCGTGTGCCCCGTGCCACACGCCCAGGGCCAACACCCGCTGGAACCACAATCTCACACCCGGGACACAGACACGGTCGTAGCCGGGGTGCAGAGCCACCCAGCCGCCACGGGCACCACCAGCAGCCCCACTCGCTCCCTGATGGCCACTCATCTGTCCCCTGTCTCTGCAATCTTGTCCTTTCCAGAAGGTCCTATAAAGGGAGTCAGGCAGCACGGAGTCCCTGGGATTGGCTTTTCTCAGTGTAATTCTCTGGAGACTCACCCAGGTGGTGACGCGTGTCAGTGACCTGCTCCCTGTCACCGGGGAGTCGTGTTCCACGCCGTGGCTGCACCACTGTTCGACCAGACGCCCCCTGGAGGACACCTGGGCGTTTCCGGTTTCTGGCTCCCGTGCGGTAAGGCCGCCGGGACCCCCCGGGGGCGGGCTCTGCGTGAACGCGAGTCTGCGCGTCCCGGGGGGGGGGGGGGGCACTTGCGGAGTCACGCGGTGGTGGCTTGTTCTGCTTGGTCAGAAACCGCCAGCCTGCTGTCCGCAGCTCTGGTCCCATCACCGCCCCCCTCCGCCGAGGCCACGTGTGAGGGGTCCCGTTTCTCCGCGTCCCCGCCAGCCCTTATGCTGGCCACTCTCGCAGGTGCGTCGTGACGAGAGGGCCTCCGCCGGTTTTCCAGCCGCTGTGTCGTTTTTCTTCCCGGTACCGGCCCCGGCCGGATGTGAGCTGTGTGAGTATTTTCCCCGGAACATACTTCTTGTTTGCTTTACAGGGTCTTTCACGGAGCAAGAGCGTTGCCTCCCGCCCAGGTCCGATGTGCCCGATTTCGTCTACGGAAGGTGCTTTCCGCGTCCGCTCCGCCTACACGTGGCCCAGCCCTAGGTGTGGACGCTTTCCATCTTCTTCCTAAAGGATTTGCAGTTTTCCGGCTTCCGTTGACCTCTGCGGTCCGTCCTGAGCTGATCTGGTATCAGCTGTGAGGTTCTGGCCGGGGCTCGTTTTTATCCGCGGTTCATCGGCCGGGGACCGTCCTCCCCTCCGCGGGGATGTTTCTCCGCCTGTGGCACAATCAGCTGTGCATTTCCGTGCGGGTCTGTTTCCGGGTCCTCCATCAGCCCTTGTTGTTAATTCTTACGTGTGGAACTTGGCCCCCGCCCCAGAGGGAGCTATTTCCACCCGCAGCTCGGCCCGTGCACGAGGATGGCCGGGTGTGACTTGTGCGTGTCAGTGTGTAAATGTGTCTGCGTGAGACGTGTGAGTGCTACACCGCGCATGTGTGCACGTGCAGGAGCGTGTCCACCGCGACCCGAGCTCCCACGCTTCCCCCGCGGCCTCTTCCGGACGGGGGGTGTGCACAGAGAGGCCTCTCTTACAGGAACACCTTCTGGTCACCCCCCTCACCTCCAGCCACCCTAGCCCTCGGGGTTGGGACACTGGTGCAGTGGGGCTCACAGGCTCGTCCTGTCCCGAGAATCCACCGATGTGACAAAGCTGTGAGACTGAAGGCTCTAGGGGGCAGCAGATGGCCATTTTTCCCGGACGGCTGTGCTGGGACTTAGGCAGCAGGTGGGTCCCCCTCTGAGGGTCCTGGGACCCCACCTGGGGAGGGGACACCATCCTCCTGCCACACCAAGATGCTGCTGTGACAGATGCCCCTCCCCACCCCGGGGCCACCCCCGGGGCCCCATGTGTGAATCTCAGGGCCAGGCCCCATCAACACAGGGACTGGAAACAGGCGGGACACGGGGTCCCCAGGCCCGGCCCAGGTCTGGGGGCCACAGACCAGATGCTGTCCATGCAGAGCCCCCTGGCCTGGGACCCAGTGCCAGCTCTGTCACTTGTCACTGTGTGGCTTCGGGCGAGTCACCGCACCTCTCTGAGCCAGGGTTCCCCGATCTACCAATCAGGTGACTGTGCACCCGTGAGCCTGGGCACATGGGCACTCACACATACAGCTCTGTGTCCTCTGGCCTCAGTTCCCCTGTTTGTATGAGACCAGAATTACTGGTTTCCAACACCAAGGACCTCTGTCATCCTCACGGACCCCACCCTGGCACCGTATTGTGGAGGGCGTGTGTTAATAAAGCGCGAACTGGGGCGCCTGGGTGGCGCAGTCGGTTAAGCGTCCGACTTCAGCTCAGGTCACGATCTCGCGGTCCGTGAGTTCGAGCCCCGCGTCAGGCTCTGGGCTGATGGCTCGGAGCCTGGAGCCTGTTTCCGATTCTGTGTCTCCCTCTCTCTCTGCCCCTCCCCCGTTCATGCTCTGTCTCTCTCTGTCCCAAAAATAAATAAACGTTGAAAAAAAAATTTAAAAAAAAATAAATAAATAAAGCGCGAACAGTTATAAAGCTGAACTTGCTTCATCTGTTCACCAGAGATCCCAACGCCCAACGGAGTGGTGTGGGCAGGCGGCTTGGGCTCCTGGGGTGGCCTCCCTCCAGGGGGAACAGCCTTGTCCTCTGTGCTTTCCTGTTGTTCGGAATGTCCTGCATGTTGGTAAGTCTTTGTCATTTCTGGTTTTGAATGTTCTACAGTGAGTTTGTTACCTGTCTAATCACAAGAATTAAGCATGCTATATATTCTTTTTAAAAGGCCAGAAGAAAATACAAAACTTAACAGTTGTTACCTTGGGGGCAACAGGAGTTTTGGTGATATTTATATTCTTGACATTTTAGGTGTTTTTTCAAATGTTCTACAATGAGCATAAATTCTTTTTAAAATCAGAATACAGGGGCGCCTGGGTGGTTCAGTCAGTTAAGCGTCTGACTTCAGCTCTGATCATGATCTCCTAGTTTGTGGGTTCGAGTCCCGTGTCAGGCTCTGTGCTGGCAGCTCAGAGCCTGGAGCCTGCTTGAGATTCTGTGTCTCCCTCTCTCAGCCCCTCCCTGCTGCCGCCCTGTCTCTCTCTCTCAAAAGTAAATAAAAATTAACAAAATGGAAAAAAAATCAGAGGAATGCATAACACTTGTACTAAAGAAAAAAAAAAGAAAGTAGGAGACTGGGAGGGAATTTACATATGTGTATGTATTATGTAAATTTAAATCTATATCCGTCTATCATCCGTCATCTACCTATAGGCTTAATCTTTGGTTCCGGGATTATAAATAATAATTTTGTTTAACTTCCCGCGTTTCTTAAGATTTCAGATGAACTAAATCAATATCCTTAGAGGTTTCAAAACTTGCTGTCCAGGGGCGCCTGGGTGGCTCAGCAAGGTTACACATCTGACTCTGGGATTTGGCTCAGGCGATGATCTGGCCGTTTGTGGGTTCGAGCCCTGCGTCGGGCTCTGTGCTGGCAGCGGGGAACCTGCTTGGGACTCTCTCCCTCTCTCTCTGCCCCTCCCCTGCTTACTCTCTCTCAAAATAAACTTAAAAAAACTGCTGCCCACAGGGGCGAATAAATCTTGTAAGCAAGAGTCCAGTAAGGCGTGCAGGGAAGTGTCCCCGCCACTGCCGGTGGCACGGAGACCCCTCCCCCATACCCTACTCCACCGCCCCCTGGGGATCTTGGAGGGGATTCCTCCTTTCGACGACGCTGGACTGGGCCCGGGGAAGGGACTTCCGGTCCACTCAGCTCCCCGGCTTGGAAAAAACCGGCTGGAGGCAGAGGAGACGTCCACGCACGCACGCCCGCCCCCTGCTCGCCTGGCGGAAGCTGCCCTCTGCGGGGACAGCGCGCGGCTCACCTGCTCCTGCCGCACCACGAACAGGACGTCCTCTCCCGGCCGCACGGCCACCGCGTCACCGCGGATGCTGACCCGCAGGCCCCGGGGCGGCGTGAGCGGGCACTGCAGCGGCGCCGGGCTCTGCCGCGGGTCCACGCCGCCCTCGCACACATTGGACACCACCTTGCGGTACCTGCGGCCGGAGGGAGGGTCAGGGTCTGGGCCGCCCGGCGGGGGAGGGCACGGGCCCCACAGCCCGGCGGGGACCGGCTGGTGGCGAGCCGTGGCTCCTCTGGCGGCCTCCTCCCGGCCCCACCGAGAGCCACCGCTAACCCCTGTCATCTCTGCCCCGGGTGGGAGCTGAGAAGCCAGGCTCAGGGTGGGGTGACCAGGGCCTGCCTCCCTCGATGGCTGCTTCCGTGTCTGGTCACGGTGCTTCCGACGACCCTAGCGCCTGCTCTCGCTGTGGCCGCGGGTGCGACTGGGGCCTTGCTGAGAATCGGGCCACCGGACGCCCCCGCTCCTTAGGGTTCCCCTCCCACGGCCTGGCCCTTGCCAAGTGGGGGAGACGGATCGCCTCCCGCATCGCGGTGAAATCACCACTGGCAAGCTCTGGGAGTGGGTCCCTGAGAGAGGCTTTCAGCTGAAATCAGGAGGCTAAGCAGAAGAGGGAAGGGCATCTGGGCAGCGAGACCAGCAGGGGCAAAGGTCCTGTGGTAGGTGGTTGGAGCCAGAGTGGGGAGCGGGGCTAGGAGGAGGCTGGAAAGGAGTTGGGGGGGGGGGCAGAGACCCATGGGCTCTGGTAAACCTTTTAGGAGACCCTGGGAAAACCACGGCAGGGGTGGCATCATCTGACTTGCTGATGGGAAACTCCCTCAGGCCACACCCGGCCTCGGGACCCCTAAAACTAGCATTATTGCCAAAGTGCCTGGATATGCCCACCCCCCTGGGTCTGGTGGCCCCTCCTGCCCCCACAGCTCAGCCACTGAGTACACATTCAGAGGTCTATCATGCAAAACACACTGGAGTCATTTAGAAGAAACTACACTCTAAGATCTACCCACACCCAGCACCTTAGTGCCCAGAGTGCAACCCTTCACCCTTGATGTGGGACCTGGCCCAGACCCTTCAGACAGGAGGCTCTGCTTGCCAAACCCTAGTGGGTGCACCAGAGAGGCTGGCACTGTGGGAGGGAGGGAAGGAAGGGATATGGACAGGTGAATGGACGGGTGAAGGAAGGACGGATGGAAGGACGGATGGATGGGTGGGTGGAGGGATGATGGGTACATGGCTGGACAGATGGACGGATGGTGGAGTTTATGCCGCTGAGGCCAAAGCTTCCAACTTCCAGTCCTGCTTCCTCACGTTCTGTCCTGTCCCTCCCCCTCCCCCAAGGGTCCTAACGGGGATTTTCTATTAAGTCCACTGAGGTTCTCTTCCCGCTCACGACTTCCTCAAAGGGAAACAGAGTGTCTTGGGGCCTCCCAACCTGCGGGTCTGTCACTTCTGTTCTCAGTCCAGAGCCAGCTCAAAGCACACTCTCTCCCTGATGCTGCCCCACGTGGGCTCAGATCGGACACCCTGCGGGGTTGGTGCCCGGGTTGAAGTCTCGGGAGCCCAGCCAATAGGACAGCCTCAGCCGACTTGTCTTTCTGTGGCTCTGCCCCGGGGAGCGACGCGGAGAGGCCCGGGCCACACTCACCCGAGGCTGCTGGTGTAGGTCTGGCCCAGAACACAGTCATCTGGCGGGGACAGGGGGTTAAACCAGAAGTTGGCAAAACACTTGTTGGCATCAGACCCCGAGGAGGGAGCGCGCTCAAATCCGTAGTCGCTGGAGGAGGAGAGAACAGCAGTCAGGAGGCAGGCCCGGGAGGGGATGGGAGCCAGTTTGGGGGTGGGGACCTCACAGCAAGGGCCTGCTAGGCACCCATTTGTCGGGACACACAGGCAAGTCCATACAGCCCTGTCCAGCCTGAAAACAGTTACGTTCCAGGTGAGAAGAGATGCAGAGGGGATTCTGGGAACTCATAAGAGAACACTGAGCCCAGCGTGGGTGTCCTGGAGGGCCGCCTGGAGGAGGTGCACTGAATCTCAAAGAAAGAGCAGCAGAGCAGTGGACAGGCAGGGAAGGAGAGGGGAGGGGCACCACACAGGGGGCCCCTCCAATGCTGGTGCAGGGAGGTACAGGGCCGGGTGGCCAGCACGCAAGGGGGAGCTGGAGGGCAAGGGGTAAGGACAGCCAGGGAGGCAGACGATGGGCCAGAAGCTTTGTGAACCAGATTCCGGAAGTCGGCGAAGGGCTGGGTGGGCGCCGCTCGCCCCCGGGATGCCCTCCCCTATTCCTGGCATCCCCTCCCACCTGTGAGCAGGCCACGGCGGTGGTTGTGCACACGTGCCCGTGAGTTCTTTAACGCCCTTCCGTGACGCCGCTGGACTGAGTCTTGGCTCTAACGCACGGGATAAGGCGGCAGGAGGAGCGTGACTCAGACCCGCGCTGGGCGAAGCTGCTTAGGACGCCCGAGAGGCCCGTGTCGGGTGCGGTCCTCACCAGAGGAAGTCTGACTCCCGGCACCGGCACACCCGGGCCTCCAGCGCAGACGTGAAACTCTTCCCCTTGACGCACCAGGATGTGGGCTTTCTCTTCCGGAAACTTCTCTGCTGGCCCATGATGCAGCGGTCACCCTGCAGCGGGAGCGCGGCGTAAGGAGCTGGCCGAGAAGGGCCGACCGCTCTCCATTATCTGGGGCTGCTGATCTTGTCCTTCCCCGAAAATAGCTGATTCTCAACCCCCGGGCGGCCACCGAGGCAGTGTCCCCTTTCACAGATGGGGAAACCGAGGCCCAGAAGGGCAAGGGGCGTGGCTGAGGTCAAGCTGGGGCAGCCTCCCTCCCATCCCAACCCACAAGCATCCACTGAGCCCCCACAGCGTACAAGCTCCCCCTGGGGTCACAGGGCGGCTGGAGACTAGGAGAGCAGGCGTCTGTTGGGTTTCTCCGTGTCCCCCCCCCTCCCCACCCCCGGCCCTCGTGGTGCACGCCCGGTGCAGGAGCTCGGAGGAGCCACGGCCCTCAGGGCGAAGGTGGACACACAGCCAGTCCTCAGCCTGTCCTCCCAACAGGCGCCGCCCCCTCCCTGCGACGGGCAGGGTGACGTGGCAGGTGCGGGAGCCGCCCATGCTGAAACCCCGAGCTTCCCTGTCACGCCTCGGGCAGCACAACCTGGTCTGGGCTGCAGGGGCCGTTTCCAGCCCTCATTTATTTCACTTAGTGCGACTATCCCATTATTTGTTCTAGAAACATTTGCGTGCCTGAGATTATGGGGTGGGGCTACCCCATGCCCCAGTGGGGCGTTGGGTGATACACGATGCAGGCACTGTGTTGCCCCCCCATCTTACGACGGCTCCCGGATCCCAAGCGCACGGGCTCCGCAGTGGGGTCGGGGCCTGCGGTACCCCTGAGCCCGGCTGCAGACCCGAGCCCGGAGCAGCCCGGGCCCCACGAGGCGGCCGGAGAACCCGGCAGAAGGACTGGGCGTCCGGGGCCGCCGGGGTTCTGGGAAGCCGTCCGGCAGGTCAGGTTCCTGGGGCCGTGCCGGCGGGGGGGGGGGGGGATGGCCAGGCAGAGGGGGCCCTCCCCGCCGGCGCCCCAGCCCACCTTCAGGTCGCTGAGGTGCCAGGAGCCGTAGTCATCCTCACTGCACTGCCTGGAGAAGGAGGGCCGAAAGTCCACCTTGACGAGCTCCCAGTCTGAGCGGAAGCTGATGTGGCCGAAGACGCTGGAGAGGGAGGAGGAGGGAGGGGAGGGAAGTCACCTGAGCCGGCCCGTCCCGACTCGGGGTGCAAGCCGCCTCCCCTCCGGGCCTCGGCAACACCTCCCGGCCCCGGCTGGGCCTTCCCGGGGGGCCAGAGTCCCGGACCCCCGCCCCCCACCCGCACCGCGCCCAGCCGGCTGCGGGCACGTGGTCCTGGCCTTGGTATCCCCACCACCGTCCCGCATCGTCTGTGGCTCCCGGATTGCACGCGTGGGGGTCATCCCACACGTGCCCCCCCCCCCCGCCAATAACCCAGGAAGTGGGTGCGTTGTCAGGACCCCCGGCTCCCAGCAGCCACCGGGCCCTTCCATTGCCTCCCACGGTCCTTGCTTGTGTGCTGCAGAATGACGGGAGGTCAGGTGGTTGTGGCGGTGCGTTTCCCGCCTCCGTCAGCCTCACCGCGCAGGGGGCGGGGCCCCGGCTCTACAGAACCGGCCGCAGGCTGTTTTTCCAGGCACTGCCGAGAAATCCGGAGTGAGGAGTCGGCACGCCGACTCACAGCGGCAGGATGGGAAGGACCTCAGCCTTGTGCTCATCTCCCGCCCACCACGTGGCCCCAGCCTCGGCGAGCGGAGGAAGCAGGGCGGTGGAGCACCCTGGGTGCTCTCTGGAGGCCAGACCTTCACGGGGCACCCGTGATGTGCTGGGGGCTCCACATATGCTGTCTGGTCTAATCCTCGCCACAGCCTTGTGAGAGGAGTTCACTCCTATTTTCCAGAAAGGGAGACTGAGGCGCAGAGAGGTTGAGTAACTTGCCCAAGGTCACCCAGCCCGTTTGGGCCATTTCCTCTCCGTCAGCACTCAGGAGTCATCTGCTGAGTACCTACTGTGTACCCAAATCCCTCCGTCTTTGCAAAGGCTGCTATTTCAGGGGCTTCCCTGTGATACCCCACACTTGGGCTCCAAATGCCACCACAGAAGAGGGGGCCCAGCCTGCACGTCCTTGATCCTTCTCTAGTCCAGCCTGCAGCATTTGGGACATATTACCAGAGGTCGAGCACCCGGGTGGGGGAGGTGATACGCCCTGTTGGACTCAGTCCTCTTCCATACGTGCTGACAGGGACCAGATACTTGGGGAAGGTCAATCGTGATCTGAAAGGATGCTAATCCCACTCCAGAATGGCAGAGGAGAAATGTGTGGGAGTGTTTTCTTGGGCACATGACGGCTGGCTCTGAATGTCCGAGGCTGATATTTGAAGAAGGGTTTTGCTTTCACAGGGCGGCTCTGATCCAGGCCTGGGTTCATGCCCCGTTTCCTACGTCTGTGACCTCGGGCAGGTTCACTCCCTCTGTACCCCATCCTCCTTGGCTTTAAAACGGGGACGGCGGCCCTGGCCTTTTCAGGATTGATGGTAGGTTAGCAATGGTTTGTGCAGGGCGCTGGCACATAGTAGGAGCTACACACGCACACGCAGCGATTTCTCTGCTCCCCAAGACAGTCCCACGAAGTAGACAACTATTATCTTCATCTTACGGATGAAACTCCTGCCTCTCCAGGCTGGTTCAGGGGCCTCCTCTGGTGTTCAAGGTCCCTGAGCCTCCCTCTGTCCCGGCCTTGACCTTCCCCTGCGGTCAGTCCCCTGGTCTCCTGTCTCCCAAACAAAGCCTGCCTGGCGGGTTACTTAAACGGTCTCAGTAGGGAGATAATTTCTTTAAGGGAGAACCTCCCACTAAGGAAGGGACAGGACAGCCCGGCAGGCCTGGGTGGGGCGGGCGGCAGTGTGCTTTCCGGGCAACTTCCCGCCAGTTCAGGCCTGAGGCTGGGGGCTCATCTGCACGGGCCTCTCTGGGGTGTTCAGAAGCGTGAGTGCCTGGCCCGTCGCAGCCAGGGGGAGAGCCGATGAGGTCGCGGCAGCGCGGGGGCCCCACCGTGAGCTGGGAGGGCAGACGGGAGTGTGAGCTGTTAATTAACTAACCAGATGCTTCCAGGGAGTCCAGCCAGGGCATCGCTCCCAGGCAGTAAATCCATGCCTGCCACCGGGCGCACGGCCACCGCGGGCTGAGCGGGCAGGGGAGGGGTCAGGCCGCCGGGCGCTGTCCTGGCCGGGCCTGTCTGCTCCAGGAACGATGGAGCCAGGGCAGGGCCGGTCCCGATCATGACGTGGGAAGGCACTGCTCCTGCTCAGCCCACAGCTCGTCCTCCAGCCCGTGACTTAGCCATCCCGTCCCAGTTCAAGGTCAGCTGCTCCCAAATGCCCAAGACGCAGCTGGAGCCCTGTACGGCCCTTCCCCACCCCCACCCCCGGCTGGCCCTGGTAAGCCAGCCTCCGTCCCACCGGTGAGGACGTGTGCCGCTCTTCTATTTGGTCTGCCCACCGGACCACCAGCTCCGGGGGTCCTCGGGGTCCTCGGCGCCCGGGACAGTGGGCGGCACGTTGCAAATCATGCTGGAGTGACCACGGAAGGGCTGGCCTACGTGGCTTCTGCTGTGGTGTGGAGCCAGGTGGGCCTGGTCAGCGGGGGGAGGCGCTGTCCCTTCCCCTGCCTGTCCCTGTCCCCTGCCCCGCCTTGGGGAAGTCTCCACCCAGTCCACTGGGGAGAACGAGGCAAGAGCTAGGGAGGCTGAGTGCAGAGACTGGTGCTCACGGCCCAGGCGCCCCGGCCCCGAGCCAAGCAGGGAAGCGTGTGGGGCCCTAACCAGCTTCCACGAACGAGGGCTGCGAACAACGAAGCCTGGAAGCCACAAGTGGGAAGTTTTGGTGTCTGCAGGGTGGGGCTCCGCCACAGGCTCCGGGGGAGGGTCCTTCCTGCCCCTTCCGGCCTGGCAGTCCTGGGGCTGTGGCCTCCGGTCTCCACCTCCCGGTCACACTCTCCCTGCGTGTCTGTCGGCATCCCTCCCCTCCTTATAAGGTCGTGGGGTTAGGGCCCCCCCAGCCCCCAACTACTGCACCGTGACCTCGTCCCAGCCGATCACATCTGCCAAGACCCCATGTCCAAAGAAAGTCACAGGTGTTGGGTAGATGTGCATTTTGGGGACCCTTGGTCTCCCCAGTACAGGCGTCATCAATACAAGGCAAGAAGAGGGCACAGAGCCCTGCTGTGTTGCCCCAAGTGCGGCCAGGCACACGTAGGAAGGAGGGAGCTGGTAGAAATGCAGTGTGCCAGGCCCTGGCCCGGCCTGTGGGTCAGCTCTGCCTGAACGAGCCCCCGGGAGGTCAGCTGCCCAGGAAGGAGCCTTCCAGGGACCGACCCCACTTTCCCCGGTGTCTGGGTGGGAGCAGTCAGGCCCTGGGCACCTGTTTCAGGCCCAGCCTCTCAGATCCCAACAGGGATCAGGGTGCCTAGTGCAGCGTTTGGCCTGGAGTGGGGTGAGCTCTCCCTGTGGCCTCAAGGCCCAGCCTGACCCGGGCCCCGGCCTGGCCCTGCCCCGCATGG
>NW_024412376.1:165220966-165247760 GCF_014898765.1 Herpailurus yagouaroundi | reverse complement strand
GGGAGGGGATTTGGAGGGGAAGGTAGGGGAGAGCAGGGAAGAAGAGTGGAGGAGACGGGAGGGGAGGGGAGGGGAGGGAAAAGAGGGGAGGGGAGGGAAGAGAAGGGGAGGGGAGGGGAGAGGAGGGGAGGGGAGGGGAGTAGAGGAGGAGTGGAGGAGAGAGGAGGGGAGGGGAGGGGAGGGGAGGGGAGGGAACGAGGATGGGGTGACAACTAACACCCAGCGCCCCCGGGTCCCGCCCTGGCGCCCACCTCGAGGATGTCGATGAGCACGCTGTCCTCGGCCTGCCGGGAGCTGCGCACGTCCTCCAGGACGAGCGAGTAGTGCACGCCGCGCGTGTCCGACTGGTACAGGTTGTAGGTGTCCGTCTGGTGCCACTCCTGAACCGCCACAAACACCTGGCTCTCGTCCGTGCTGATGATCTGCAGATCCTGGGGACGCGGCGGGGGAGAGCGCAGGTCAGCGGTGCAGAGGGGAGGTGGGTGTGGGGGAGTTAGCCTGAGGGAAGGGCAGGCCTGGGGTGCCGGGCATGGCTCTCTGGGAGCCATGCCGACCTAGGCCTCCGACCTGCTGCTGCCCTCAGCTCTGTGACCTTGGTCCGCCCCCGGGTCTCTGTCTTCCCACCTGCAAAATGGGGGTGACGTTCCAGCCCTCCGGACTGGCTCGTGGGAGGGATGCTCACAGGGGGGCTGTCTGCCCGTCTCTCCCCGCCATGCACGCTTGCACCCCCAGACGTCGGGAAGCACCCCGAGGGGTCACCTCTGCGAGGCAGGGGATGGGCCTCCCCTCCCCCAGGCCCATCCTGAGGGTCGGACCAGTCATCCGTTGGTTCCTTCACTCAGCACGTGTTCATAAGGCGCCGTTCATAAGGACCGTAAGGTGCTGGTCCAGGCACTCGGGCTCAGCGGGGAGCCACGGGCGGGCTCTGCCCTCGGGAACGTTCCCCCCCCGCAGTGGGAGGACTGGGTTAAGTCACTCCCAGTCCTCTCGAGGCTCAGCTCCGGGTTTTACAATTCAGAAGCAAAACAAAACCCACTGACGTAAGAAGGAAGCAAAAAGGGACCCAGGGCCACCCTTGGCTCTGCTTTTCTTTTCTCTCCCGGCCAGCGCCCAGTCCTGCGTGGGAGCCCCGCGAAAAGGGCCATTTCAAAGCCACAACAAGCCTTCACTCCCCGGCGGGCGCCGTTCCTTCCCTTTCATCACTCTGACTTTCATTACCCCGCTGGCAGCGCGGCTGCCTGGCTCTGCCGACGGGCGGATGAGGCCGGGTGAGGCCAGCCAGCTCCTGCAGAGGCGAGGCCGACCCCTCCGCCCCCGCCCAGTTTGGGGGTGCACTTCTCTCTACGCCTTCTCATCCGCTATCAGGGCCGGCATAGACAGAGGAAGCTGGTTTCTCTAAGAACGGACGGAGTCCCTGTTCGTCCACGGGACGTGGCCTCCAGTGAGAGACAAGATCTGGCCGCCCGGGGTAGGACGCAGGGCTGATGGCCCCCTGCCTGCCCTCCCCGCGCAGCCCCCGAGAAGGGGCTTTGCAGAAAGGGGAGGCAGCGCTGTGAAGCATCGGGAGGTCCCCGGCAGCCTGAGCCGGGGCCCTTTGTCTACGCCGGAAATCTAACACGCGGAAATGACTGGAACCAAGAAGCTCGTCACCAGGCAGGGAGCGTCCACGACACGGGACAGTAGGGTGGCGGGGCACAGGGACGGACACACGCAGGACCCGGCACTACAAGCAAGTGGACCGCTGCTCCCGCCTCCTGCCTCCCTTCCCCTATCTGTCGGCTCGCGGCCACAGGCCGAGCTGCGCTGTGTCCACGGGGTTTGCGCAATCCGCCGCCCCAGTGGGGAAGGTGTTCCACGGGCCAGCGGTGCTGGGCCGTGCTCAGGCGGTGCCGGTGGCGATCACGTGGTAAGTGACCGACATCTGCTGTGGCATTAATCCCAACCTCGTCTCCTCTGCACCTGGGTAAGCGCATTTGGGGGAATGCTGACTATGATCTGGGAAACAAAGAAAAACATAGGAAGTGGCCGGAAGTTGCCAGCAACGCCGTCCCTAGAGAGACCCGATCCCACCATTTAAAAATGTTCACTTTGGAGCGCCTGGGGGGCTCAGTCGGTTGAGCGTCCGACTTCGGCTCGGGTCATGATCTCGCCGTTTGTGAGTTCGAGTCCCGCGTCAGGCTCTGTGCTGACAGCTCGGAGCCTGGAGCCCGCTTCGGATTGTGAGTCTCCCTCTCTCTGCCCCTTCCCCAGCTCACACTCTGTCTGTCTCTCTCTCAAAAATAAACATTTACAAAAATTTTTAAACAAAAATAAAAACGTTCACTTTCGGGCCTTTTCCCACGTGTGATTCATAGGTTTTTCTTCCCACATGCAGTGTGCAGCTCTCTCTTTCACCTTATACGGGGAGATTTAAGCATACACACTTTTTGATGACGGCATATTATCGTCATTGTGGGCGTACCATGTTTCACCGAAGCATTTCCCCACTGGCGAGCCATTGGCGTCTCCAATATTATGTGCAGGACAGTCGTCAACATCCCTAGACATAGGTCTCTGCCTCTCGGATCACATCCTGAACATAAATTCTAAGGGGAAATTGTTGCATTGGAGAGCAGGAACGTTTTTAAAGCTCTTACACATGTTCCATGACGGTCTGAGAGTTTATACGAATTCCTTCCCCACTGGCCTGGCTAAAAGGATGCTAATTTCACGCCATGCATGCCGATATTGAGAATGGTCTTTTAAAAAAATCTTTGCTGATTAGAGACTATGAAAAAAGACCAGAGAGAAGAGATAAAAAAAAATATGCAGTGTTTGCTCACATCTGGATTTATGTTATTCTATCTCTGAAAAGAAAAGTTAGGAGCCAGAGAGACATGTGTTGACTCCATTTTCAAAAAAAGGATGCGAAAAACAATCAGTTCTATGTACACATCTGTAGACGTATTTGTAGATACACGTAGATGTGTCTGCCTCTGTATTTGTACGGCCTGGAGAGAGACGTGGAAGGAAATACCAAAGTCGCCAATATTTGTTACCGGGTAGAATTAGGCTTGGTTGCATGTGACAGAAACTAGAAAAGAAAAGTTGGTTCAAACAAGCCGGCTCCTTCCTCCCTCATGTAAAAAAGTCTGCAGGTGCATGGTCTGTTATGGAAGTTCTAACATGTCACCAGGGACAGAGGCTCCTCCTGGGTCATCATCCCGCTGTCCCACGACATGGCCCTCGTCCTCATGGTTCACGATGATGGTCAGAGTTGCGGCCATCATGCTGACGTGCGAGCAGCAGGAAGGAGGAAGGAAAGAGGGAGACAGAGGCTTGCCTTTAGAGGGGGGCTCTGAGAAGTCTCCCACGGCAACCCCACTCCCGTATGTGGCGGCCAGACGTTAGAGACGTGACCACGTGTTTGCTGCAAGGGGAGCTGGGAAATGTGGTCTTGTGCTGGGAAGCAATGTACCAGCTAAAAGTGGGGGGTTGTTAAAGCAGAGGCTCAGGGGAAGAATGGATACTGAGAAGTCTCTACGAGTTATACACCTGTTACCTTGAGGGACAAAGAGGCAAGACTGTCGTGGAAACAGGGAATGGGGAGGCCAGAAGGTAGAAACAGCATATATGCCTGTAGTGTTTCTTTAAATGGCTTCCCTGCCCCCTCTCGGTCCCCTGTCCTTCTGGGACACCCACACACATACGTTGGTCACTTGCTGCTGTCCCACTGGTGTGCCTTTCCTCAACCCATCTTCCTCCCTCTCCCTCAGACTCCGTAACGTCAACGGTCCTACCTGGGAGTCTTCCTTCTGTCTGTTCAAACCTCCCTCCAAGCCACCTCGTGAATTTTGCATTTCCAGTGTTGTCCCTCCTAGCCACAGAATTTATTTTTGGTTCCTTTTCATGTTTTCTATTTCTTGGTTATTTCTATTTTGCTCATTTTTACACTGTTTCCTTGACCCACTTCACGGTTTCCCTCTCTTTGAGCGTCTTTGGGACAATTGTATTAAAGTCTTTGTCTGGTAGGGTTGCCATCTGGTTTTTCAGGGACAGCTTCTGTCGCTTTCTCCTTTGATCGGATCGTACGTTTTTTATGCCTTGTAATTTGTTGTTGTTGAAAACTGGACACTGGAAATTAATAATGTGGTAACTCTGGAAACCAGATTCTCTCCCTTCCTTGGGTTTGGTTTTCTGTTTCTGTACCAGGGATCTGTCGGAGCTAAAAAGTTAAGCTCTTCTCAGATCTTTTGTGAGGCTGAGCCATTCCCCTGGGGCATGCATGGTGACTTTTGTAAACTCCAACAGGCGTGTGGTTGCGTGTGAGTGTCGTAGTCCCTAAATCTCGGCTCCCAAAAGGGGACAAGAGGGGACACAGAAGAGGGTGGGGGCTGGAAGCAGGCTCTGGCCCGCTGTTGGCTGCAGTGACGGCTTCCCGCCAGGATGCTGCAGCTCCGTGATGAGAAGCAGCCATCAACTCCCAGCACAGACCCCCAGGATTGGGAGAACGGGGTCCCCATGGCCATCCTGGCTCCCACTGTCCACGCTGCTCACGCGAGCCCTGCCACGAGGCTGCGGCGGGCAGGGTGGGGGGCTGCTATCACGGAAGACCCAAAATTGCAGAAATGAGCCCGGATTCACTATCCACACGGTCGTCTGGACGCTGCAAGCCTCCGAACAGACCCCAGAGTTCCAACGCAGCTGCACCACGAGACGCCCCAGGAGCCACCGTCGCCCAAGTGGGAAGACGCAGGGCTGGCGCTTCCGGCCCCTCCCCCAGCCCCCGTGGCCTTCGTTCTTACGCTTCACGCTTTCATTTTATTTTATAAAGGTTATTACAAGTAAAAGGATATTTTACTTGGAAGTAAATTTGCATTTGCTTTATGCTTATGAAAGGTTGCACATAACTGATGGTCTTTTGGATTTCTCTCCTCTTGTCTGTTTACAGCCTTTGTCTATTTATTTTTTCTGTTAAGGAAGGTGGTATTTTTTTTTTTTTTTAATCATTACAAGTAAATAATTCAAGCAAAGGGTGCTGGCACGCCTAATCAAGCCTGGTCGTCTTTTGTAGTTTCGCAGGCAGGTGTAAAAGGAGAGTCGCGTGGTACGAGTCACGCCGTTTAAAGTACAAGGAACGTGGAAAGAGGGGACACGACACAAAAAATCTGGCCGAGCTCTGTTGAAACCGGTCTACTCCGACTTTGCCGGTGGCAAGGTGGAACCTTTTAGGAAGCAGCCCAGCTACACAAATATTTAAATCCGTTGTCTAGAAGTTCTTCTTAGACTTGAACTTGAGAAAATAAAGACATACCCGCAGGCACAATAGGTGAGCATTGCCGCCTTGTTGGAAACGACCAAGGGCCCAACCACAGAAATCTGGCTTAAACGAGGTACGGTCTCCTCCACGGGCAGTTCTACAGTCACTGACAGTGGGTCTCCGGCACCATCCCGGGAAAATTTTCATGATATCACATCGGCTGCACACGGAATGCCTGCTCTGATTCAGCTACGCGAAAGTCACTGGGGCATGTGGCCAAGGACTGTAAGAAGAACCAAACAGGGGCCCGGCGGATGGGACAGGGATGGGGGGCGGGGACGGGGGAAGGGGGACTGGCACAGGGGCTGGGTAACCGGGTAGGGAGCCTCCTCTCTGCTCTAATTTCTATTGTCTTCCTGATGTTTCTACAGCAATTAAAGGCGGGGGGGGGGGGGGAATGGAGTTGGTTTGAGGGGAGGAAACAGACAGGAGCTACAAATGCATCATGAAACAACCCAATCTGATTAGGAAATTCCACTGGCCGGTTCTACGGATTGTTGGTGGGAAACCCTGGGGTCTGGTTGCACCCCTGAGTTTGGTGAAGAGGAAACAGCCCTGCTGTCTGTCTGGGCAAAGTGCTCCAAGATGATATGAGGTCTTGACCCCGCGGGGCGCCAGGGGGGCAGGGAGTGCTCCCTGAGGGCAGCCCAGTTCACCCATCATCCTCAACCGCCTGTCACCGGGTCCCGGGCACGGCCCCGAGACAGCGTAGTCCGTGCCCGTGCAAAAGCCACGATGCGAATGGGCGCCTGGTCTCCCCTTGAAACCGATCGCACGGGGGCATGTACGTGCCGCCCACTTGGGATGCGAGGGCCGTGTCTCCCATCACAGCCTCGTGATTCTTTCCGACGGCCCCCTTTGCCCACAGAAATGGGGAAGAAGGAAGCTAGCAGGTAACGTTACCTTTAAGGTCCTGCGGGGGGACATGAGGACCCCACTGACGACTTTGAGAAACACGCACCTCATCACCCCCACCCCCTCCCCGGGCAGGCAAGGACTCCGAGGTCCAGGAGGCGCGGCCAGAGCTCAAGGTCACGGAGGTCATGACTTGTGGCGAAGGCTGAGAACTCCTTCGCACGTGGCCTGGCTGCTGGCCCAGCCGCCCCCGGCCCCGGAGAGCGTCAGAAACCGCCCACATCCCAGTGTCACAGGGGAGCAGGGAGGGGCCGGCACCCACCTAACCCCTCCTTGCCTGCTGTCCGCAACTCCAGGGCACAGGGCCACGACACAGGAGGCTTCTGATGCTGCTGCAGTCCCGGGGGAGGAGGGAGGAAGAGCCTCAGAAGCTGAAAAGGCCGCCTCACTCCCCAGGGACGACACCAACCAACCCATCTGCCCTTAATGAAACCATTAGCCTTTCATTTACGGACTCAGCCAAGCCTGGAGTTAATCTATGCAACTTGCTCCTTTTCGCGCTTTCTTTTCTTTCCCATTTCCCCCCTTTTCTTTTATCAAGGAGAAGTTTTAAAAAGTTTTCTTATAGCTTAAAAAAAAAAACCCATGTATTTTTCTCATTCATGGCTCAGGAGAGGTGTTCTGGTGCCCGGCGCAGCACAGCACAGCTGCGGAGGACTTTACAGCGATGCACAGCCCCCAGAGCAAAGATCTCGTCTCCTCACCATCCTCTGCCTTAAGCCAGGCTCCCTCCTGCCCCAGGGCCTTTGCACAAGCCCAGCCCTCCACCTGTGCAGCTTTCCCACGACCTTTAGACTTCAGAGGAAATGTCCCCTCAGGGAAGTCCCCCCACTTCCTCACCCTCTGTCTCTGCCTCTCCCCCCCTCACAGGGCAGAGCACAGCCTGCAACTATGTTGGACATTTGCCTGTTTCCTCTCTGAAAACCCCACGAGAGCAGGAGCTGGGGTATCTGTTCCACAGCTGTAGCATCAGATCCCAGCTTATACTTGATGCTCAATAAATACGCGTGGGAGAACGGCTGCTCCAGTCTGCGCTTCTAAATTATAAGCACCGAGGATAGAGGTCTGCGAAGCGGGCCATCCGATGTCCTCTGGAGGGAGATGTGGCATGAGGCTGGTCTCAGACTCACAGGGACCTGGGTTGAGACCAGCTTCGGTTTCTTACTAGCTGTGTGACCTCAGACAGGTTACTGAGCCTCTCTGAGTATCAACCAGAGATTTGAAATGGGATGGGAATACCACCAGCGGGGGGGTGGGGGGGGCACGGTGGAGTCTGGCCCTGAGGCAGGGCTGGGGGGGGGCAGGGTCTAGGCCGCCCCCACCCCCCTCCCTGCCTGCCCAGCAAAGGGGAAGGAAGTGGCATTAATTGAGCACCCGTAGGCATACCAGGCGGCTGGAATGCAGAGGTGAGTAGAGCAGAAACTGCCCCGTGCCTGCAAACCCCAGATGAAAGGAGGAGATGGGTGTGGGGGATCCCCAGCTCCCTGAGGTCGGAAGGAGGCCCTAAGACCGGATGGAGCTGGGCGCACGTGAGGCCGGAGCGGACAGCGTGCGAGCAGAGTGGCTGCGGGAGGCACAGCCGCACTGGCAGACGGGGCAGCGCGGGTCGGGACCTGGCCACGGGGCCGGGCGCGGGGGACCCCTCTTACCTGTGGCAGCGCGTACTTTGGAAGCTTCATCAGGACAAACTCGTTGCGACGGTAAGAGACGTAATATTTGGTCCGGTTTGTTGCGGTGGCCTAACGGGACGGAAGAAGACAAACCCAGGGAGCCTTTGCAGTCAAGCCGGGCCACGAGCAGACGAGTGGGACGCTCTAAATCGCATGTCAGCTGGCGAGAACGCCCCGTGACTTTGCTCACGCCTGCTCTGCGTGAGATGGAAAGACTCGTCCTCATCCTTCAAAGCCCGACACCAAACGTCCACCCTCTGGGACGTCTTCTCCACCTCCGTCTGTGAGAACCAACCTCTGTCCCCACGCTCTCCCAGCACCTGTTTCCCAAATCCAAGAGACGGAAGGTGGAAGGGGTTCTTTGCCCCAGAACTCCTCTTCGGGAGGGTGCGCGGAGGGCCACCGGGGGGAGGACGAGACTGGCCAAAGGCGAGCTCAAGCCACGAAAGACGACCAGCGAGGCGCGAGGCATGAGCCGCGAATAGGAGGCAACGCTCGCTGAGGCCGCCCGCACACGGTGCTCGTTCCCGTCTCGAAGATGAGAAAACCGAGGCACAGAGGTAGTGAGTTGTCTTCCGTGGGAGACGACAGGAGAGCCAGGAAAGGAGAGGCTCTCTAGGGGATGGGGCCAGGAGAAGAGTGGGGGGGGGTGGGGAGAGGGGCAGGGGGGCAGCCGCCGGACGAGGGCAGAGGGCGGTGGCCGGGGGGACGATGGGTGACATCTACGCCTCACCGTATGTGCGTGCCTGTGGGTGTGCACCCATGCACGTGTGTGAGTGTGAACGTGTGACCCCCCCCCCCGGGTGTGTTCACCGTGTGCATGCACGTGGGGGGGTGTCTTCTATGTCTGAGTGAGCACGAGTTGTGTGTGTGTGTGTGTGTGTGTGCGTGCGTGCAGGTGTATGTACATGGCAATGCAGGTCACTGCTTAGGAGCATAGGCCACCATGTGTCACTGGCCGGGCTCGAATGCCAGCCCCACCATCTGTAAACCAGGTGGCCTTGGGAGAGTTTTTTTGAGCCTCGGTTTCCCCGCTATAAATGAGGAGGACAGTATCAGAAACTACGCGATGGGGCAGTCATGGGGAGCAGGATCTGGGAAGCATGTGGGGCGGCCCCAAAGCCCCAGGAGGACTCAAAGAGCTACTGGAATTATTATTACTAATCAACAAACTATAATAGGCTCACAATGTGCAAAGCATCATGACTACAAGGATGAAGAGATTTCTCTAGACAATTCTATCCTGAGGGCAAGGGACTGTGCGGTCTGCGGTGGTCTGGCCCTCAGGGCCCCCAGAGCAGGGAGTATTGGGATGGGGGACGCGTGGGGGTCCTGGGAGCTCAGAGAGAGAGTGTCCTGGGGTGGGAGAGGCCAGGCAGACTTCCTGGAGGAGGAGATAGCACTCTGCTTCCTCAGAAAGAAGAGCCAAGCAGCCCAGAGACAGACCTGCTTAGCAGGTGGGGGAGGACTCTGGAGAGAGTGGCTGAGAGAGGTCGGTGCCCCTTCTCAGAGCCCCGTCTGCCAGCCGCTGAGCTCCCCCAATGGAGCAGAAGGCAGGGCCGGGCTTGGCAGCCCTCTTGGCCTCGAGAAGTTCAGGTTCACTGGGGAGCCCTGTGGGCAGATGCTCAGCCAGCCAGGGCGGGCCAGGCCCATTTCTGCCAGGAGCTGGTGGTGAAGACAGCGGGGTCTTCTGGGGCCCTGGTGCAGAAAGAAGGAGGCCTGCAAACATGGTGACCTTCCTCATCCACTGGCCACGGGGGGAGGGGGCTCGTGGGGCGGGCAGAACCGCCAGTATCCCTGAGATGTGAGTGCGACTTTTAACCCAGGGAACAGAACGCACTAAACACAGCCACATCCTTCACACAGGAGTCTGCCCCCCGCCCCCCGGGTGCCACAGCGTTTCTTCCCCAAATGGCGGGTCACCGGCCACGTCCAGCAGGCCCTCTCCCCACGTGAACGCAGCTGGCATCCGTCCCAGGCCTCCAGGCGGCCAGGACCTGTCACGCCCATTTTATGGGTCAGCAAGTAGAGGCTCAGAGGTGGAATGATGGCTCTTCCCAAAGCCAGCTGTGGCACCATTAGGTTCAGACCCCCACCTGTCTGTCCCCTGCAAAGGAACCAGCACCAAGAGCCACTCAGCACCTCCAGGGGGACCCAGGAAGCGGACTTTCAGGTTCATCACATACTTTGTTGGTGGTGAGGGCTGGTGGGAGGGGCCACCAGGCACCTGCCGGATCCTCTGAGGACCAAGAAGGCAGGGAAGAGAGTACAGCAGGGGAGGCAGGACTAGCTCAAACCCGCCCAAGATCAGTCTGCAGGGGAGCAGCGTCCCCGCGACCTCCAAGTTGGGGGTTAAGACAGCTTTTCTGGGCAGCTTTGGAGAAAGATGGGAACCAGAGCAGGACAGGACAGGAGGCGGATGGAAGTCTGCGGCCCCTGACGGCCTGAGCAGGTGCTGGGGGCCCCCGGTGCTCATGGGGCAGGGTGTGCCCCTGTCCCACATCGACAGTGTCACCGGTCACTGGTCAGACCAGGCCACCGTGACCGTGAGGAATGGAGACCAAGCCCCAGCTGCAGTCCCATCCGAGCTCAGGCAGAGCAAACCCCAGGGATGAGCAGGTGCCCCGACTGTGGTGAGCGGGGACTGCTTCTTCTCCCACCTTCCATGTGGCCTGGTTGAGCCCCGCTCCTTACAGATCAGATTTATCCATACGCTCGTGCGCAGCAAGCCCCTGTGTCCTTGTGTGGACGAGGCAGCTGTGGTGATGAAACGTCCCCGAGACAGGGCAAAGAGGAGGCTGAGTGCGGAGGGAGCCTTGGCATTTATGTCGTGGGGTCCCAGGGGGCAGGACAGGGGCTACCAGATGAGAGTAAAGCCAACGCTTTGTGCCAGAATGAACTTTCTAAAGATCTGAGCTATCCAGGAGGGGGACAGGCTGGTTTTGAAGGAGTGAGCTCCTCATCAGGAGAAGGAATCAAGAAGCGGTATGATCAGTTATTCACTGGAGTTTCTGAATGGTCAGACCACATGGTTCTTAAGGGTGGTCCCAGCCGTGACCTGAGAACCCACGTGTACGGGCAATGACCAGACAGCCCCTATGAGTCCCAAAGTCAGTGGAACCAACAGGAGCAAACTGGGCTTGGGCTCGGGGCCCCCGAGCCGTGGGAGGTTGCTGACGGGCAGAGGCGGGGAGGGGCAGGGAGCAGCATCCCTGCCTCAAGGCTGTGGCTCTGTGGGGCCCTGGTGGGGGGTGCCAGCAGCACGCGGTGAATGAAGTAGCCTCGGAAGGAAAAGAGCCATTTTCTTGCCTCCCGTCCGAGCGACTGTATCTCCCCCAGCGTGGCTGACACTCCATGCCACCTGCTGCCCGTTGGCGGAGGCCCAGCCGCAGCCTTACCTTAAAGAAGATGTAGTCGTCCTGCACGGTCAGAGAACTGTGGTCAATGCGGCCTGGGAACAAAGCCGTCAGCGTCTTGTCGGAGCAGCTGTGGATCTGACAGGTGACGTAGCGAAACCCTGCGGGAGATAAGAGCCAGCACTCGGCGCAGGAAACCTCAAACTCCCAGACTCTTGCCGAAGGGCGCGTCAGACACAGCCTCAGACGCGATGCAACGCCGACCCGTTCTTGGCGCCGTCGGATAGCACGGCTGCGGGTTTGGCTTGCGGGTCCGAGTCTCAGGGGGCCCGTCCTGTGGCTGCACCTGCCGCTGAGAGGTGGCCCCTTACGCCTGGCGCGCTTTGCATCCTCCAGACTGTGCTGTCGTGGCCCCATCTTACGGAGGAGGAAACTGAGGCAGAGAGCGAGGTTGGGGAACGTGTCTAAAGCTGGGCCACCCGGCCTGCCGCCAGCTTCTCGTAAGGGACGAGCCACGCCTGCTCCTCTGGGGGGTCGTCTACAGACGCTTTCATGCCACAGTGGCAGAAAACCCGAGGGCCGCCGAGCTGACCCCTGATGGGGAATGTCCGCTGACCCCGGGCTAAAGTCGTGCGGGCGGGTGAGTGCCCACCTTCTGCTCACTGCTTCATGCCATAGCGCACCCCCAACTTAAGTGTCCTAGCCTGCTTCTGTCTCCCTGGGAGAAGGACCTCAGACTGGCCCAACAGAGAGCCCCAGCCCAGGGGCCTGCGCTGGGCAGGTGCACTCACCCACAGAAGGGCAGCACGGGGCCACGGTGGGCACCCACAGCGGCCATCGTGGCACCGGCCCCCTCCTGCCCCCCGGAGCCTCCCCTACCTAAACAGGGGTGCGTGTGGGTGGGACTCAAGTGTCCTTTCTTCCCCTAACCTCAGGCGAACGCTTTCCTCCCTTCGCAAACGCTTACGGTCAGGCAAAATCGAACGCGCGCTTTGCCAGGCGGCTGCTGTTTTTATTCCGCATCCTGTTTTCCCAGGGTTTGGGGGTCCCGCGAAGTGGTGCAGGGGGGCCCGAGCCTATGCCGGAGGCGCTCTTTGTTCCAACTTGCGGGGCAGGAGCAGGGTTTAACCGCGGACACCAAAGTGGAGCCCACGAGGGCGTTCCGGGTCATCAGTGCCTTTGGGGCACATCCTGCCATGGCCCTGGTGGCTGGACAGCGTGGACAGGGCCGAGGGGCCGGGCTCGGGGCCAGGAAGACCCCATGCCCGCCTCAGCAGCGGGGTGAACTCCAGCAGAGGTGAGGATTAATGCCAGCCTCCAAGAGTGGGTGGGGGCCCAGGGAGACAGCGGCACACGGGGGACCCACAGTCAGCCACGGCTGTGCCACTGCCCCCCGCTCCTGAATCCCGTCCACGTCCCCGCCAAACGGGCTGGTCGCTCCCTGCGGGCGGCACTGGATTATTTCCTGTCCTGGACTCGCCTGCTGGACACGCGGTGGGAACACTCACCCGGGTCTGACTCGAAGTCACCGCCCAGCTCACACCCGCGTTCTCGGGCTCACACCCTCACCCACTCACCCACTCGCACACCCACTCACTCACAGTGGCCCTGCAGCTGCCCTGGCCGCTGGCATTTGACCATGTGCTTATTCACTCGGCAGATCCGCTGGGGATACAGAGGCGAATCAATCACACCCACCCGGTCCCCACAGAGCTGTGACGGCAGCCCAGGCCCCGAGAAGGTGGCCGGCAGGGAAGGTGGTCCAAGGACAGTAAGAACCCCAAGATGGAGAAATGTGGTCGAATGCTCCCAGTAGGGGCGGGGCCAGCGGGGGGGCGGGCAGCTGGCAAGGCGAGCCTGGGGAGTGACCCCCCGGTAGAGGCGGGGCCAGCTGGCAAAGCGAGCCTGGGGAGTGACCCCCTGGTAGGGGCGGGGCCAGCTGGCAAGGCGAGCCTGGGGAGTGACCCCCTAGTTCAGACAGGGTGGGTGATGACTCGGGGAGGGACCAGGAGGTCCGGGTGCCGTGCCACCGAGCTTGGCTAGACTGGACTCTAATGGGGCTCGGAGGCTGGGGCGTGGGTGCCAGGGGTCAGGTGGGGGCGGGGGGACACACGTGGTCTTCAGTGGAGGGGACGCCACTCAGGTGCTACACCAGTTCTGGGGAGCCAGTGGTGTGGCTGCTGGGCCAAGGGTTCTCCCTCTCCCCTGGGAGGGCAGGTCGTGGGAAATCATCTCCACGTGACAATGGTGCCCCTCATCGGGATGCTGGCCTGTCCCTCCTCCCCTCTGCAGGCAGGGCTATCCTGAGAGACAACCACCCCCGTGGCGGGTCAGTCCCCGTGTCACCCTAAGCGAGGCCCGGGGTGTTTTCGGATTTGGGGGTGGAGCATAGTGGGAGCCTGTGACCTTGTGCGTGTGGGCAGCCGGGAACCCCCCTGGGCTTTGTTCTGGGGAAGCCTGAGCCCGATCCAGGAAAGAGCTGAGGGTTCG
Organism: Herpailurus yagouaroundi; assembly: GCF_014898765.1. NCBI lineage: Eukaryota > Metazoa > Chordata > Mammalia > Carnivora > Felidae > Herpailurus > Herpailurus yagouaroundi. The sequence goes on along the minus strand of NW_024412376.1, from coordinate 165,234,030 downwards.
GAAGAGGTTAAGGGACTCAGCAGCGGCTTCCCTCCACATCCACCAAGCGCTCGCTCATGACGTCCCCGCACTGAGCCCCACGTGGGCACTGACCCATTTCACAGACGAGGACACCGAGGGGCCGGGAGGAGAGGGAACGTCCCCGGGGTCATGCCGCTGGCACACGGCGGGCTGGGAATGGACACCAGTGCTTCTGTTCTCAGCCGGGACTCTCTGTGGCCCGGCTCTGAATCTGCCCCCTGCCCCCACTCCCCGCCGTGTGTCCTACCCAGGGAGCTCCACTGCGTGGCCCTCGCCAGCTCCCACGCCTGTTACACGTGAACCTGTGAGGTCCCCACTCCAAGGGAAACCGGGCAGGAGGGACTCAAGGGCCCCAGCGCCCAGGGGAATGTGGTCGGAGCAGCGACGCCTCCTTGCTGCTCGGGCCCCCTGGCTGGTACAACGTGGACAGCTTCTGTGCTGTCCCCAACCAGGCAAAGGGCAGGGCTGTGGCTTGTTCACCTCTGTGTCCCCAGCAGGGTCAGCACCGGCCTGACCCACAGGGGACTCAAGTACGTGTTGAATAAAGGTCCTCTTGGCTCTGATGTTCCAGAATACCCCATGGTTCTAGAATCTTCCATACTTCTACGGCCAGTGGTCCTCCCTCAGGAGCACAGAGGACCATTCCCAGAGCATGCAAGGCCCCCGGGGCACCCTCTGGCATGAAGCCGGCTGGGCCGGGGCGGCCAGGCCCCTGCCCCACTAAACAGGGACGTCATTGGAAGCCCCCACCTGGCCTCAGCACTCAGCAACGCCTGAGGGGGCGCTCAGAGTGAGCAGGAAACACTCAGTGCTCAGAGGCCGGAACCAATCACCCTCTTAATAGACTTTCCCACTGGAGCAGAGCGCGTGGCTTCAATTTATCCCCAGCTGGAAAACAAGCACACTTAAAGTTACGCCACATCATAACATCTAGAGGTCGGCTGTGCAGGGCCCGCCGAGGAACCGAGCAGGGCACACACCTGGTGCAGGCACATCCCCCCGCCCTCCCCTGGCCCCGACTTACCTCCTCCGAGGTCCTGGGTTTCCATGTGGACCAGGTCGGGGTCGGTGTCCACCCCAGACACAGCCCTGGAAGAGAGCGGGCTGGGGTTGGCGCTGGGAATGGGGACCCCAAGCCCCTCTCACGGTGCCTGCGTCAATCCCTGAACCCCAGGTAGCCATGTGGCCCCGGGGGCTGGGGCCACGCTTGCTCTGTGGTCCTCCCCCTGCTCCTGGGGAGGGAGCCAGAACCCAGGGTTTGCTAGGCATCCTTCTTTTTCAAGTACTCTTTGTAGCAGACTCTCCTTTACCAAAGACGCTCACGTTCCTTGTATCTGTGTTGTTGTTTTGTTTTGTTTTGATGATCAAAACCCCCGTAGGAGGCTGGGCAGGCCTTGGGAGCGGCAGGGGCCTGACGAGCTGACTCTAGCCGTTAGAGTTAGAGCACAGACGTCGGGCCAATACGACTATTAAAAATCCAGCCGCCACAACGACCCTTCTCGTGGACGCTCACCTTTCCCAGTGAGCAAAGTGAGAGTCAGCACAGGGAGTCCCTTCCCGCGGCCGCTCCGCCCAGCAGGCTGCCTTCCCTGTGGCCCCCTCTGGGCCACCGAGCTGTCCTCCGTGGAAGGAGCACTGGGTCTCCGGCAGCCCCTTCCCCAGCGCTGGTGAGCACCACGCCCCCCCCCCCCCAGCTGGTCCCTTCCAGTTCCCAGCTCCAGGGTCCAGGGGTCCCCAGGTGCACAGGGAGAGTCCACAGAGGGTCTGAGGGCCGGGCACCCCACAGAGGCTCCGTGGCACAAGCCAGCGGGGTGTCCCCTGCAGTCCACTGATGTTGCAAACCATGGGCTCCAGCATCCATCACTCTGCCCCTAAATACTATTTCAAGGTGAGGTTTGCTTTAGGCTTTTGTGCACAGACCACTTGTGAGCTCGGAGGACCAAGGTCTCCTGCCCAACATTTCTCTCTCTTTTCTGAGTCAAGTGACGCTGTTCCCTTCTCCAGGGTCACCGACAGGTCCTCGGGCCCTCAGCCGGGCAGCTGGGATTTTAGCCTTACAAGCCTGCACCTGCAAAGTGCAGTAGTGATAGCTCATTCACGCTCTCCCTCCCTCCCTCCTTCATTCACCCCTCCCTCCCTCCTTCACTCACCCCTCCCTCCCTCCTTCACTCACTCACTGATTCGTATCCTCCCTCCCTCCTTCATTCACTCACACTTATTCATTCATTCATTCCCTCACTCTTTCACTCACTCATTTACTCACTCCTCACTGTCTCCCTCCCTCATTCATTCCCGTACATACTCATTCACTCATTCATTCATTCACTCACTCACTCCATCACTAATTTGGTCACTCACTCACTCACTCACTCACCAGCTCACCCCTGCACTGACTCACTCTCCTACTCAGTCTGTGAGTCCCACTCACTCACCTGCCTTCTCCACTGAGCGGCACCCCCACCACCCTCCCGTGCCCCCTGGCTCTCCCATTGGAGCACCCCATCCCCAAGCCCCAAGCCCTGGACCAGGCAAGGGCCCACCCAGTGGGTTGAGGTCCCCGCCCAGAACCCCTTGGTCATGGGTTCTGGCGACCACGTGAGGCTGCATGCACGTCACCTCAGACACAGCCTGGCTCCCTGCAGGGAGGGCCAACCCTGTTTGTTGAGGTCCCCAAAACTGGTGTGTGGGAAGGTCTTTGGTCCGCTGCCTAGAAACAGCAGCCATGTGAGATGGCCCAGGGGCAGGCAGGTGCGTGGAGAATACCTCGGGGACACGGGGGGTTGGTCCGCACTCCTACGGACGTCACGGGAAGCCTAACGCAGACGGTTCCTGTAAACCCTCACAGGCGCCACACCAGGCCCGTGGCGGGAAGGGCTGTCTTCTCCCTTCTGCCTCCCTCCACCACAGAGGCCCTGCCGCCTGTCCCACCCCCCGCCCCCCGGGGCAGGTGCCGAGCTGGCGGAGGAGGAAGGCTGAGACTTTGTGAGTCAGTGGGGCCTGAGCAGAGAAGCAGACATGAGAAGTCCGCGAAGCACAGCGGCCAACGGCACGGCCGCTGGCCGCAGGCGGAGGGCTCCTTGCCGGCAACGTGGTCCAGGACACGTGCCCTAGCCTCTCCGGGCCTCAGTTTCCCCCTCTGTCACGTGAGGGGAAGACAGTCAGGGTCTGTGTTCTCACTTGACACGATGGCGCATTCGTTCTGGTACCTGGTAGATGGTCAGCATCCACAACGTGGCAAGTCCACAATGTGGCTGCTACGACCTCGCTCCGCGGCCGCGGAGGCCAGGGGGAGGGCAACACTCAGGTGCCCGTGGTGGGCGCAGGACGCAGCGAGCCTCCCGCCCCTGGGCTGTGCCTGCCGGGGGCCCCACGGCCAAGCTGATGCGCTCGCTCGCCGGGTAGCCTCCCAAAGCATGAAGGGGTCCCAGCCTCAGACGGAAGGCGGGCGTCGGCCGTCCCGCTGTCGGTTCGAGGACAAAGCACATGTTAGAAATGCTGGCAAAACAGCATTCTTCTCCGCTTACAAGAGGGGGGGCTTCTGCCTGTCACCACGTTCCGGGAAGGGTTCCTGGGCCCCAGCGGCCAAGCGTCTGGCCCGATTATCTCTCACGCATAACAGCTCAGAGCAATTTGAGAAACTTGTGGGAGAAATGATTTGATTTGCCCGAGATAATACCCTGCTTGAGTTAGCGCTAGCTTACCGCGGGCACGTTTCCCTCCCCGTCCCGAGCGATCTCCCTGTGCCTGGCCTGGCCTGGGACAGAGGGCGGGCCAGCACCCGCCACCTGCCTCCTTGCCCCTCCCCACCCCCTGGGAGCCCCTGGGGCCAACAGTTCCCACCAGTGACGAGGCCGGTGCTTGATGTGGCCTCGGGCCTCCCAGGAAGGCACCGCGGGATGCCGTGTGGCGAGAGCCGTGACCTCTCCCACCAGCAGAAGGCACGCGCACCAGCCGGCAACATCCCAGAGTTAGAGACGCGGGCCTTTCGGCCACGAGTCAGGGAACTAGCTCCTTGCCGTGATTCGCATGAAGACAGGCAGACGCGGAGGAAGGGGGTGGAGGGCTGTTTCCACGGTGCTTCTCTGCTGGGGACACAGGACTGTGGCCCAGGAGGAGGCCTGTCCAATGGTTTGTTGTACACACGAGGTAAGAAAGGGAAAGGACAGGAGCGTGTGCACACGTACATGTGCAAGAAAGAGCCATTTGGTCGGAAGAACGCGCGTGCAACTGAACGTCTCCAGAGGTGGTTTAGGCAGGACAATGGGTCACGGCCGCGGTTGGCGGGCAGGAAATGGGGCCCGGGGCCAGCGCTCTCACGGCCACTCCCTTGGCCGCCGCCCTGCCCCGCCAGCAGGGGCTTGTCCCCCGTGGGCCTCACTCGCTCCACAGACTGACACCAGTGCAACGAGACTAGAACATGAGACGAGAACGCTGCTCAGACTGATTGCTGAGCGGGGCCCCAAGAGACAACACCAGTGTGGGAGGGGAGCCCCAGCATCTGACATCAGGCAGGGAGGGAGAGCAGGGCCCAGGCAGGCCGGGGAGGCTGCACTGGAGGGGGGCAGTCAGTCAGGGGCTGAGTTAGGACCTGGGGCAGGAGTGTGGGGGGAGGGGTGGTGAGGAGGGGAAGGGGGGGGCAGGAGTGTGGGGGGAAGCGAGGTGGGGAGGGGGAGGGTAGAGTAGGGGGAGCCCGTGGGGAGGAGAGCCGAGGGGGCGGAGAAGAAGGGAGGGGGTTGGTGGGGAGGGCAGAGGAGAGAGGGAGGTGGGGAGGGGAGGGGAGACAGGTGTGGTGGGGAGGGGGGACCAGTGGGGAGGGGAGCGGGAGGGGAGGTGGGGAGGGGCGCACGGGTGACCTGAGGGCAGCAGGCCCAGACTCTCTGCCACGTCCCACAGGCCCCAGCAGGGCAGGAAGAGCACTCCAGAGGTCCCCCTGGAGGAGGAGGTCATGGCTGGGGTCAGAGGCAGGAGAAGGCGGGAGCCCCGAGCCGGGGGCTGTGGGGGGGGGCAAGGGGAGCACCAGTCGCAGGTGGGGGGCTCTCACCAGAACACGTGGTCTTTGGTCACTCGCTCCCGCAGCAATGTCCACTTCTTCCCCAGGTCGGATGACACGTAGAGCTTCAGGGCAGAGAAGAGAAACACAAGTCCGGTCATACTGTGAGGGATGAGCCTCTTCCGGGCCGGGGGCCCTCTGCCCTGGCCCGCGGATGCCCCGTGGGGGTCGGGAGGCCCGTCCGGCCCGGGCAGGCCCTGTGCTCACGTGGGGGCCCAGACCGAGCTCCGGAGGCCAAGGGTCGGGCACAGGGGCTCTGTGAAGAGGCCGTCTCAGCCCCTGCGCAGCTGGTAGGAACCAAGAGGCCCTGGCCAGGCAGACGTCCCAGGGGAGGCGCACCTGAGCGTCGCTGGCCGGGAGGGACCTGGCAACATGCCACTCCCGCTGGCCGGGAGGGGCCCCAACATCCCGGGAGGCCGGGACCCAGGGCGGTTTGGGAAGAAGGGGGCAGGGTCTGCAAAGGGCACGCGGTGTGAAGGGGGTCCGTGCGGGCGGGAACAGCGGGGTCCCATCTGCGCAGGCCGCCTGGGGTCTGCGGCCACGCCGGGGACACAGGGCCCGTGCTCACAAGGGCCCGTGCTTGGGCTTAACGCTATGCGGTCACCAACTTGAACTTCCTAATATACGTATCTTTGAATCTGAGTTTCGTAAGAGAAGCGCGATGAAACAGTGAGCTCGTGGGGGAGCTCAGAGCCCCGGCTCCCGCGCGGCCCTGCCTCCTGCCTCCTCCTGGGACAGGACCTGGGAGGCCTGAGCCTGGGCTGGGGAGGGTCCGGGTCAGGGCCCCCCCCCCCCCCCCCCCCCGGTGTGTGCCGAGTCCTAAGGCAGAGCCCAGGGAGCCCGGGAGGGTCCACACTGGCTCTGTGTCCCCCCGGGCACAGCGCAGAGTGATGGCAAATCGCTCATGAAAAGCACCGTGACAGCCCGCCTTCCCGCCCCCCTCCCCTCTGACAACCACCTGGGGGAGGAAAGGCACAGGAGAGGGAATGCTCAATGGGATGTGCACCTGGCGACAGGTGGCAGCCACCGGGGGGCACAGCCTAACACGGAGAGCGTCGTGGGATCCCTATGTTGCACACGAGAAGCTGACGTAACATCGTGTGTCCACTACGGCTCAGTTCCCTAAACCCTCCGTGCCAGCGTGAGAAAGATGCAGAAGGGAGGAGGGTTTGTCCTGAGTTTTAAACATTTCTCATGTTGTACCGGCCCCTGCAGGGTACAGAGCCCACCAGGCCCCGGCTGGTAAGATGAGGCGCCGGGCAGGGCGGCGGGTGGTGGTGGGGGGAAGGGGGCAGTTTCTCCCGCCAGCTCTGCCCCATGCCAGCTGCACTCTAACACGGAGCTGGGACACAGCTACAATGAAGGTCCCAGTGGGTCTCTCATTTCTGATTTTTCCAAGTTTTCTTTGCCAGCTTCCCCTGTGGGTGGGTCGGGTTCATGGGAACGCTAAAGCACCCGTGCCATTCCTGAGAGGGGGGCGGGGCGGGAGGGTTTTGTATTTTTTTTATTTGTTTCTAATGTTTATTTTTGAGAGAGAGAGAGAGAGAGACAGAGCACGAGCAGGGCAGGGGCAGGGAGAGGGAGACACAGAATCCGAAGCAGGTTCCAGGCTCCGAGCTGTCGGCACAGAGCCCGACCCACGAGCTGTGAGATCATGACCTGAGCAGAAGTGGGGCGCAGAGCTGACTGAGCCCCCCAGGCGCCCCGGGCCGGGAGGCTTTCAAGGGATCTCTGCACCCGTGAAGCAGGACAGACACGGAAATCCTACGTGGCACACACAGGAGCAAAGTGCATCGCAAAGGCAGGCCTGGGAGGGGACATTGTGCTTGTCACTCCCTGGCTGATGGGGCACGCTGTGCTTCAGGGGCGGAGACCTGGTTCCCCCGAACCCTGCCTCTCAGTTGTGCCACCGTGTCACCTCCGTGCCTCAGTTTCCCCATCTATAAAATGACGCCCGCAGCTGCAACATTTTGCAGGGGGGAGTCTGTGACTTGGGAGGTCGTGGGGTCCAGTAACCCTGGTTCCCAATAGACTCCACAGTACACAGTTGTGTGACACCCCAAAACTTCCTAAACCTCGGTTCCCCACTTTCTAAAATGGGGATCCAGAGCCCTGCCTTATAGGGACGTGTGGGATCACGCTGGGCCCTGTCGCAAAGCAGTGGCACTAATTATGTGCACCACGTGTCCCATCAGCGTCACGTGGGGATGATCTCAGGCTGCCGTCGAGGGCCCACTGCACACGTGTGTGCTGGGCGTGTCCTGTCTCGGACCATCCCAGGGCATCCCTGTGAATCAGATGCTTTTGTGAACCTGTTTTGTAGCTCGAGTACGACAGCCGAGGCCACGTGAGTGATTTGCCCAGGGTTGGTCGCAGGCAGAAGCCGGGTTTGAATTCTCTGTGATTTGAACGCCCCTTCCTTCACTCCTCTGTACTCAAGACGTGTCCAGAATAAGTCAGTTAAGCAGAGCAATGTCACAGCCAGCCCTCAAAACGAAGGAAGGCTCAAGTCAGCCCCTGGACCTCCGGTACAGCGGCCCCAGTGTCTCCATCTGTAAAATGGGTCTAAAATGCCATGCTAACGGCGGCTGGAGCTGGAGCCCACATCTGCTGGCTTTCAGGGCTGGCCCAACACGTTCCGTGCCACGTGCTCCCCGTCTGACCCAGCCTGTCCCCATCAGGGCCCTAAGTTACGAAGCGTAAGTGAGGCCACTGGTGTTACAACTGGTGTTCACGAAAGAAGGCTTTGTGGAACCTTCAAAGGGGAACTGGGGTTTATCAAGCATAAGCCCGGTGCCGTCCTGACCTGCGGCACGGTCGCAAGTCCATCCGGCCGTGCCTAGTGTCAATCCCCCGCCAGCTGCAGAGGCCGGGACCCCGGCCCCGTCCTCACCGACCCGTTGCCACGTGTGTGCTAGCTCCTCCCCCCCGACTCATGGCTGCTGCACTCCCGCACCCTCTCCACCCCGTGGCCCCGCTGAGCCACCTCCGTGGCTTCCTGCAGGCAGGGTTTTGGCCAAGGTCACTTGTTTGGAGGCCCTGGGACTGCAGAAGCAGGCTCAGAACCCAGTCCATTAGGTGGAGGAGACTCAGGCATCAGGGCTCAGGGCCCAGGACACAGAGAGAACTGGCCTTTACTGGACACCCCACTCTGGGAGTGGGGTGCTCCTGAGTGTGCCCCCTTGTGCTGTCACCCACCTGGCACCGGGGACCCTGGCACTTCCAATCATCTCCATCCAGAACCTTCCCACGCCTCCCAGTCCCCTTCCACCTCCACCGGGGGCCTCCTTGCCCCTGGCTTCTAGCAGACGCCCTACGTCTGAGGCCACAGATTCAAGCCCCCTGTTCTGGATCCTTCCACCACCCCCGCAGCTACAGAAAAAAGGCCCAGGGGATCCCGCCTCAGTGCAAACGCTCTCTCCTCGCAAATACTCTCCCCGAACCTCAGCGTCCTGGGAGAAGATGCCCCACCTGAGGACGGCCGTCCCTGCCTGAGTCTCAAGGGCAGCCTCCTGTGACTCACAGCTTGTGACCCCCGTGATTAGAGCGACCGTTGTCCCCTTTCTTAACACACGTGGGGGTTTTCTCTGTGAAGCGCCCTCCTCTGCCGTCACCGGCTTGAAGAAAACATCCAAGGCCACGAGATTTTGCTCTTTGAGGAGGACGCGCCTGTGAGCGTCCTGGGATGGGAGGGCCCCCAGAACAACCACAGACGGGGTCTACACAGCAAAGCCTCATTCCCTCTCAGCCCTGGAGGCCGGGAGTCCAAGACCCAGGTGGGAAGCTCCTTGGTTCCCTCTGAGGCCTCCCTGTTTCCCTGTGTCCTCACGCGGTCGTCCCCCTGTGCCCGTCTGTGTCCTGCTGCCCTGTCCTTATCAGGACACCTGCCATATTGTATCAGGTCCCACCCAGACGGCCTATTTTAACTTAAATATCCCTTTAAAAGTCCTGTCTCCAAACAAGGTCCCATCTGGGGGACGGGGGTGAGGACTTCCGCATACAGATTTGGAGGAGGACACAACCCAGCCCGTCAGGGAAACCACTTTCGACCCCCTTGACCTCTGGGGTCCTCCCGGCCGCATCTGCGGGAGCTTCTCCGGATCCCCAGCCTCGCACTTGCGAAGAGAACTCCCGGCCTCTGAAACGCGGCCGCATTACTTCCTGCTTTTCTGCTAGACCTTGTGCAGCTCGCTGGCACATACCCTGCCTCGCCCACCTCTCCCCCTGCGCCACGCCCGGGACTCATCCCCGCAGGGGCTGCCAAACTTTTCTGGAACGTTTCCAGAAAATACCTCTGGCTTTTCAGGCTGTGTGGCCTCTGTTGTAGCTACTCATCGCTGCCTTTGGGACAGGAAAGCAGCCAGAGAGGACATGTAGACGAACAGGTTGCCTGTGTTCCCAAAAGACTTTATTTACAAACACAGGTGCCAGGCCATCGTCTGCCGATGCCTGCTCTAGGGTCCGTGCTACGAAACTGTCACCTTAATATTTTAGAAAAAGGGCTTTTTGGAGAGCGTTTGTTCCCCCAGAACGTGAGATTCCTTTGCTGATGACAGAGGTGAAGCCCAAAGAGGCAGGGAAGCCACTGCAGGTCAGGCAGTGCTTGCTTCCAGTAGAAGCTTCCGTCTCGTGGGCCTGAGTGTGATACCCCAGTGGCTGAGGGGTCCCCCGGGAGGGATGACAGGCCACCTCTGGTCCCTTCCCTGGCCCATCTGAGCGACCAGGCCGGGGCCCCCACCTCCTGTCTCAATTTCCCCAGCTACAAACCGGGAAAGAACTGCTCCTACCCTCAGACGGTGGGCGGCCATCAACGTCCGGGAGCCTGGTCAGCAAACCTCTGCATTAGCGGATGGCATTATCACCGCTGTCCCCGCGGACGCACCGGCGTTTATGACGCCTGCCCCAGGACGTGACGGAGCCCATTCAATTTGCTCTCGTGGGAAGGGGTTGAGGACGTGCCATCAATGGCCGCAGAAACAGAACACTCCCGCTTGATGAAAGACAGACGCCAGTAAATCAACAAGAAAAAACGCACCAGGGACATCTCGCTTGTTGCAGTAAATCCTGCACGGTGGTGTCCCCGTGGAACGGCTGATTTGCTTCAGGTCACTCAGCCAAGAAGGGAGCCGAGGTGGCTTACCAGAACGCATCCGCTGCCCTGACATGAACGTGATGTGCAAGGGAGTCAGAGCAGGGGAGAGGTGAAGGCAGGCGAGCTGGACGAGGTCAGGGGAAGGCCACTGCAGAAATGCGTGCCCATCGGTCTCACACGGTCGTTAGAGGGCTGCCCTCTGATCACCGCCCAGCTCTCAGCGGTGCGTTGAGCGCGGTGGAAGGTGCCCAGCCTCCCTCCCTCCCTCGCCGCGGGGCGCCTCGCAGCACACAGGGTGCGGAGTGGGAATCCAACATTGCTCAGCATCCCTTGCAGCTAGAGTTCTGGGGCACAGGTGCACCCGTGGGACATTTGGAGGGTGAACGTGGCACGGGGGCGCTGTCTTGCCACCTAGGGCCACGCCTGCTGGCCGGCGAGGTCGCATCTGTCCTCAGCTGCCGGGGGGGCGGGGGAGGGTGGCTGTGATGGAGCCCGCAGCCAGTCCTGCCTTCCACGGTCCGTCACTGGCTCTGCGAAGGTCGCGAGGCAGCCGTGCCACAGCAGTGACGATTTCAGATGCGTGGGTCTCCACATCAGCTGTGTGTCCTCGACCTTGGTAAGTCCAGTGGGGCTCCTGGTCCCCCCACCCCGGCTTCCTGACATGTGAGGCAGAGGCCCCCCCAGGGGGATAGCTCTGTGGCTCCCAGGAAGACCCCTGGGGGTCCAGCCTGGACCCCCATGCCCCCCCCCAACAGTTTAGAGAGCACCCAGTTCCCCACGCCAAATCCTTCTTCTGCTTAAAATATGCTGCCCTGAGCCCTGTCGGACACAAGGGATCGGAGCACACAGGAACACACATCGACGTGTCAGATTCTCACCACTCACGAAATCAGAGAATCTGTTACTCAGAGAAGCCCGATTTCCACCCAATTCTGAAACCTGAGGCCAGGGAGGACGTGGGATGTTGGAGCCTGGAGCCCTGCAGGACGGCTCATCTGCTGACCTTCCCATTGCTGGGCGCCCCCCCCCCCCCCGCCCGCCCCTCCCCCGCTGCCTTGACTGCCCTCCGCTTCAGCGCGGATAAATGCAAACCTGGTTCTCTGTGGCCGGAGGATTGCGGGTGTTCATTGCAGTCATCTCTGTGGTTTTGAAGTTGCATTAAACGTAAATGTACCTTGAGATCCATTCCCTACACCTCTCTTCAGAACCCCTCCGCTAGGAAGGCTTCCCTGATTGATGGTCTAAGGTGACTTTTCTTCCCCACTAAGGTTCTAGAAGGCAGTCCCAGGCTCAGATTCATTTCTCACGGTGCTGGGAAACAGGAGGTTCTTGATGGGGAGCAGAATGAAACATAACAGTGGGTCTGTCACGTGTTAGAGGTGAGTGTCCGGGCTGTGCCTGTAAGCAGGTCCCAGAGACAAGCACAGGGAACCAGGAAAGTCAGTTTGGGAAGGGGCTGCCTGCCTGGCCCTCACATCCTTTGACCCCAGGCCCCCAGTGCAGGTGGTCGAGCCTTGAGAGAAACACCACTGCATCAGGCTCTCACCTTACAAGGCTGTCTAGGCTCCAGATGAGGTGGCCCTAGACCGCCCCAAGTCACAATGTCCTGGCGAAGTGGGGGGGGGGGGGGTGAAGGCAGCGGGGCAGGGCAGTCAGAGGGTGGAGGACAGTGAGTGCTGGAGGAAGCGGCAGGCGCCTGGGAGGAAAGGTAAAGGGAGGACACTGGAAGGAGCGTCTGGCTGTGTATCTGTCTGCAAGTCCTCAAGAGCGGAACACCAGCGCCCAGCCCTGCGGACGCTGACTTTGGCACGTGACCTGCTTTGGCCAATGGTGTGTGGGGAGGTGATATATTCCAAGTGAAAGCAGACACGTTAACGCTACCGTGGAGGTTCCCCCCACCCCCTGCCCCGGGGCTTCTGCCTTCCACCATGAGAACAGCATGTCCCCAGGTGACCTCAGGTCCCCGAATTAGAGATGTCCAGAGACCTGAACCCTACCATCAGCCAGGAGCATGTCTAGCCAATCCCAGCAGAGCCTGGCAGAACCCTAGCCAGCTCCCAGTCCCGGGAACGGGTGAAGAATGCTTGTCGCTGGGAGCCAATGAGGTTTGGGGCTGCGTGTTACTCAGCACAGCACCGGTCGATGCCTGATACACCAGCCTGATACACCAGGTCTGTCGGAATCAAGAGCCAGTGTTGTTCTACTACACCATCCTGCCTCTTAGAAGTCAGAGAGCTTTGAAAACCATAAAAACCTTGAAAAAAAAAAAAAGCCCAAGGCGCTATTGTCATTGTTATTAATTTCCTCAGATTCCTCATTCCTTTTATAACCACAGCTAAGTCATTTTTTGTCTCCTTTTTCTTTCCTTAGAGTCGCAGAAAAGAACCAAGGAAAATAACCAAGATTTCAGCTCCATTAATTTTTCAGGGCACCATAAATTAAAGAGCAATTGCGATGCAGTCAATTTCTGCAGGAAAGTAAGTCTCCGTGATTGTGCTTTAGTCTAATTACATGGAGGGCTGAGTAATGCTATTAATACCCAGAAGCACACGCTGGACTGAAGGAGGGTGCCGGGAGCAAGACGCAGCCCGTGAGGCCAGGGAATTCGGGGATGCCAGTACGTGAGGACCAGACCTCGGCCAGGAGGCCACGGTCCTGTAGAGAGCCATGGCTCAGACCAGCCAGAAGTCTCTATTTGGAGGCCCTTGACCTGGGTGATCCCTAATGGAAAAAAAATCCATCATTCACTCACTGATTGATCCAACCAACGGGCACCCGTCCATCTATCCACCCACCTCCACCATCAATCACCCCCAACCCCACCCATCACCCATCCACCCATCTACCCATCCACCCACCTCCATCAATGTCCCCCAGCCCCACCCATCACCCACCCAGCCC
>NW_024412376.1:165201482-165215966 GCF_014898765.1 Herpailurus yagouaroundi | reverse complement strand
ATCAATGTCCCCCAGCCCCACCCATCACCCACCCAGCCCTCCACCCACCCATCCACCCATCCATCCACCCATCCATCTACCTCCACCATCAATGTCCCCCAACCCCACTCATCACCCACCCACCCATCCACCCACCCACCTCCATCAATGTCCCCCAGCCCCCCCCAGCACCCACCCAGCCCTCCACCCATCCACCTCCATCAATGTCCCCCAGCCCCACCCATCACCCACCCAGCCCTCCACCCACCCATCCACCCATCCATCCACCCATCCATCTACCTCCACCATCAATGTCCCCCAACCCCACTCATCACCCACCCACCCATCCACCCACCCACCTCCATCAATGTCCCCCAGCCCCACCCAGCACCCACCCAGCCCTCCATCCATCCATCTCCATCAATGTCCCCCAACCCCACCCAGCACCCACCCACCCACCCACCCATCTGCATTTCAACATCCATCCATCCAATCAATGTTGTCAGCCAGGAACTTGAGACAAAATGGTGTAAAAACTAGGCACCGTCTCTGCCCTCGAGGAGCTTTACCCAGACAGCAACCAAATAATATCACAGATACACAGGCACGCTGCAATCAGCCCTGAGAAAAGAGGTGCACTGGCGCCTGGAGGCGTGTGGAGCAAGGGGGCCCAAGCAGGCCTGGGGGTTGCAGAGGAAGGTTCTGGAACGGACAGCTCCACTCCCATTTGCCTCCAGACTATGTTCTGCCCTTCTCCACTCTTCTCTGCCCTGGGTGCTGTGGCCTGTGTGGTGTCCACTGTCCAGCCTCACCCTGGCTGTGTTCCTGGTCCCGGGCCTGGCCTTCTCCTGGGCACCTGCCAGAGACTCTGGGGGCCTCACTTCCACAATGACAGGCTGAAAAATCCCCACACCTGTGGACGTGACCCTATAGAGCAAAGAAGGACTTGGCAGATGTGATTCAGTGAAGATCTTTAGATGGGAAGATTCTCCTGCGTTACTTGGGGAGGGGGGGGGGGGGGGGGGGGCAGAGGGAGATTTCCCACACTTCTCAGATTTCTCTTTCTCTCTCTCTCTCTGTCTCTCCGAAAACACAGCAGACAGAGAGAGGAAGATGCTGCCTTTGAAGATGAGGGGTTCCTTCACAAGGCACCGAACGCCAGAAGGTGGGAAAGGCCAGGTTCCCCCCAGAGCCTCCAGAGGGAACAAGGCCCTGCCGACACCGTGACTATGGCCCAGTGAAACTGACTTTGGACTTCTGGTCTCCAGGACCGTGGGAGGCCACACTCCTGCTGTTGTAAGCCATCAAGTCTGTGGTCATTAGCTACAGCCCTGACAGAAGCCAGTACTGGCCTTTGCTACTCTAGGGCTCCAGGGCTTTCCTTCCTCCACCGCTCTCGCCCTCTCCGGCGGCACCTCGTCCCCAGCCCTCAAGGACCTGGGGTGGGGGCCGATCCCTCCTGGCACCTGCCCTGAGTCTCTCCTACCCTCCCCCGGGCCTGGAAAGAGCCCTCCGCCACATTCCCCTCGATTGCCCTGGGAAGGTGCCCTTGGGTCCCTGTGGGGCCCTGGTGACACAGCCCCCGGAGGAGAGGACACGGAGACGGGATCTGAAGGATGCCCCACTTGCCTAGTGAAAGGGGACGAGCATCCCAGGCTGTCAGAAAGACCTGGAAAGGCCCAGCATGGGAGGGTGTGTGGAATGTTCTAGAAATGGAAGAAGACTTATGGCTGGTACACTCAGAGGGGAGGCAGAGAGGAACAACCCTAATAATTACTGCTTTTCTATCCTGTCTCACACACTTAACCTGCGCCAAGTGCACGTTTTCCCTCCTCCCACTTGGTTCCCACGCAAGGCGGCCGAGCGTGGGGGCATCCAGACCACCCAGACCTCGGGGGGACGGCTGCACGTGGCCACGACACCACCCACGCTCCAGCCCCGGCCTGCTCACCGAGCTCTCCTTGCTGTAGGCCAAAACCTTGTCCTCCTCCTTGGGGTGAAAAATCAGAGTTTCCACGGAGAAGGGGACGAGCTGCTTCTGGAAGGTGGCCCCCTCGTCCGTGCTAAGGAACAGGCTCTGGTCCCTGTCGCTGAGTGAGGAGCTCACCAGGACGACCTGAAACACAAAGCCGGGAAGACGTGAGGCCTCCCCGCTGCACACCGCGGAGGGCAGGGCGGGAAGCAGCCGGTGGCCAGCCCCTGCCCATTCGTGCTGACCCGTCACTCATCCGTTCGTTCGTTCACCCGCTCAGCAGGTGTTCCCCAGCCCAGGGTGCCGGGCGGGCATCGTGGGGACGGTAAGGCCCCGACAGTGAGCCGGGGGTTTCCGCGGTAAATGATCCGTTCTGTGGGGGCGGCAAGAGAGACGAGCCAACACGTCACCCATCGCGCGGGAAGTACCGTTCCCAGGCTGACCGGTGCCCCAAGGAGACAAAGCAGGTGCGGGGAGAGGCTGGCCCAGGGCTGCCTACAGAAGCGCAGAGCGGGACCGGGTCGGGGGTGGCCCAGGACAGCGTGCGCCGGGGAGCGGACCTCAGAGGTGAGGTGGCCAAGGGGAGACGGGCCTGGAGGGGTGGCCTCCTGGCAAATTCTGTGAGGCCCTAATTAGAGGGTGCCGCAGCGGGTCGAATGGCATCCCCTGGGAGGATGTGCCAGCCTAACCCTCACTGAGGACAGGCTCTTCACGGACATGATCGAGTTAAGCGCCTCAGGCCTGGAAACGACAGACAAGTGACCCACGGAGCGGACCCCGCCATCAGGTGCGTCCCCTCTGCAGGTGGCCGCTGTGGGTGGGGGTCCCACAGGGCCGTTCTCAGCCCCGCCTGGAGGGTCAGGAAAGCCACAGCCCCAAGGGGCGCATCCTGTTTTGGAAGCCGGCCTGTGGGGCCCTTTCTGGACTTGCCCACTTTTCTGCTCAGGTAAGTGCACAGGTATAAACCCTCCTGTGGGGTGTCCCATGTCTTACGGGAAGGTCGGGAAAGGCCGGCCCCGGGTGAGAACAGGTCGGACCTGCCGCCTACACTCAGGGGTCCACAGGAACCCTCAGAGACAGAAAAAAGGGGCACAGGGAGAGGCTTCCCTCCCCGCCCCCCCCCTCCCCCAGGCCAGAGGGCATCGGCCAGGTGGGGGGCTGGGAAGGTGATGCGGGCACCTGGCCCTGGGAGCGGGTGGCCCCCCAGGCTACGTGGTCAGCCCCCCGCAGTGTGGATGAGCCCACCCTCTTCTGGTAGGTCCAGTCCCCACGGAGAAGCTGAGGGTTTTCCTACCCTCAGGCCTCACGGAAACTTCTGGGCTCCTCAGAGCCCCAAGGAGACTGCGAGCTCCGTGGCGGGGCCCCTCCTGGACTAGCCTCGCTCGCTGCCTCCTGCTTGTACCCTGGCCATGGCCAGGGCGGTCCACCCACCCGCAGCCACCCCACCTGCCCCCTCTGTTTGTTTCCCCCTCACCCCTGGGCCCGGCAGAGTCCCCTGCTTCAAGGCTGCAGGGGACCCGGTATTGGCCCATCAAAAGCTCACCACCCTTCCTGGAGGGAAGCTCTTCCCCCGTGTTCAGGCCTGTGGAGTCCACTGCTGCCCCCCTCCCCGCCCCCACCCCTGCAGGGCCTGTGAACCCCACACCCTTGTGAAGGAATGAATGAGTGAATGGACAGACACCACGTGCTGGTGGAGTAGGGGGCTGGGGGCACACTCAACCGCAGACAGCCCCGTTCCAATCCCATTGCCTCTGTGACCTCAAGCAAGCTGACTTACCCTCCTGTGCCTCATTCTCCTTGTCTGTAAAATGGGGCAGATAATCGGCCCCTGGCACCGGGCCAGACTGCAATGCAAGTCTAACACAGCTGTCACCAGACCGTCCTCATGAGAGCTCCAAGGGGCAGTTCTCACGTCTGCTTGGCTGATGGGGAAGCTGAGGCACAGAGCGGGGTGCTGTGCTGGCAGGGGCTGGGACTAGCCTGGCCCAGATGAGCCCGGCTTTCCCGGGGGAGGCTGTGGGGTGCTGAGCCCCCTTCGTGTGGCCTTCCCACACCCAGCATCCCTCTAGAAGATGAGGAAACACACGGGCATAGATGTCTCTACAAATGAGAATCCAGTGTGCTCTTTCCAGGGGAACCCCGAGGAGCTCTCCTGGGCCACAGTGCCCTCCCCCCGCCCCCCGCCAGCAAACGGAGGGTCTGAAGGAGGAGGGCAGGGCACTCCCGGAGCCTGGTCCCTCAGAGGCTGTGCTCCTGGAAGGTGGGGGGGGGGAAGGGGTCGGAGGTGTCCCTCCTGGTGTGGTTTCTGCGCAGGAGAAGCAGAGGGGCTGGGAGCGGCTGGGGAGCCAGCGTCACGTAAACTGGTTCCGGGAAACGTTTCATGACAAGGGGACTTAGACCCCCGTGGAAAGAAGCAGAGTAAGGACTCAGCAGCAAGTACAATTCCTGTGGATTTCACACGGGCAAGACGGTAAGGAGGCGTGCTACGATTCTGTCCACGGTACGTGTAGTTGTGTCGGTGCACAGAAATTAGAACGGAGGTGTTATTATCCAGCCGTAAGGAAACGGGACGACATGCACGGGTCTTGGGGGCGCCGTCTAAGGGAGGTGAGTCAGAGAAAGACAAATACTGCGTGACCTCACTTACAGGTGGAGTCTTAAACACGAAAACAAGGGCCGCCCGGGTGGCTCAGTCCCTTAAGCGTCCGACCTCGGCTCAGGTCATGATCTCACAGTCTGTGAGTTCCAGTTCTGTGCTGATGGCTCAGAGCCTGGAGCCTGCTTCCGATTCTGTGTCTCCCTCTCTCTCTCTCTGTCCCTACCCTGCTCGTGCTCTGTCTCTCTCTCTCTCTCTCTCTCAAAGATAAATAAATATTAAAAATAGTTTTAAAAAAATGAACTGAAAGAAATACAGGAGACCCTGACAGTGGTTGGTTTTAAGTGGTGGAGTTAAAAGGGCTTTTTTTTTATTTTAAATAAAATTTTTAGTGTAGGATCATTTTACATTTACAGAAAAGTTGCAAAGATAGTACAGAAGGTCCCGTCACACCCCTGCCCGGTTTCCTCTGTTGGGATATCTCGCATCAGTATCAGACGTTTGTCACAGCTAAGGAATCAGCATCAGCATACATGTACCCTCTGAATGCCACACTGCGTCCCACCAGTGTCCCCACGAATCGCTTTTCCCAGTCTAGGACACCATCCGGGACCCCACGCGACATTCAGTCCTCACGTCTCCCTGAGTTCCTCTGGGCCCTGACTTTCTCAGACTTTCTCCTGGTTTTTCATGACCTTGACAGTTTTGAGGGGTTCACGTACTTTGCCGATTGCCTCTTAGATTTCAGCTTGTGTGCGCTTTCCTCGTGGTGTCACTGGGGTTACAGGTGTCTGGGAGGAAGGGCACAGAGGTGAGGACCATCCCTACCGCAGCGGGTCCAGAGTGCACGCCCTCGAGGGGGCCTATGGCCGCGGTGCTGGCCTCGCTGGCCGTGTGGTCACTGGAGACTGGAACTCATTCTCTCGCCGTGTCCACGCTGTCCCTTTGGAGGATGTCCCCAGGCACAGCCCACATCTGCAGGGGGAGGGCCGCTCCCTCTTTGAAGGCAGAGACTGGAGTTATGTGCATTCTGGTGAATTCTTCTGCTGGGAGACTGGTCTCTTCTCTCCCATTTGCTTATTCAAGCATCTATTTACATCACTATGAGCTCATGAATATTTATGTCAGACTCTGAGTTGTAATTCAATGCTGTTCTGTTATTTTCTTGCCCAAGGGCTCCAGCTCTGGCTATTGGGAGCTCTTCTTGGCTCCCGGGCCTTTCTTGCCAGAAAACAGCCTGCTTCTACTTCTAAAGGTTCTGAGCTGCCCCTGGCCTCCCGGGATGCTTGGGAGGAGAGAAACAAATCACCCAGATCTCTCACCCTCTTCGTGGAGACGGCTCGGCTCATTTCCACATCCGCCCAAAGCGCGGGCCACACTCTGTGCCCCACCCCAGGGCAGCAGCCCACACGCCTGGCTCCCACGGGGCCAGGGAAGCCCAACTTCCACTCACTGAAGTGCTTTCTTGTGGTGATCATTTCTAAATGTTCTTACAAGGCAACTATTTGCTTGTTTACCTCCCCGAGCAGGTCACGATCCTTGAGCTTAGGGAGAGCGACTTAACTCCTATCTTGTACTGTTAACGTGTAGCACAGGCTTGACAAGGTGCTGTCGGCTAGCCACGCCTGATGGATGCGGAATGCGTGCATGAATGCATAAGTCCGTCTCAATTTGTGGCTCCCAAGGAACTGTCTGTTTGCTTTTCTCCTTCAGGAGGAAAACATTCCTAGGGATATTTAAGAAGCCTGGAGACCCGACGTCATAAAAATTCTCATTCACTCATTTCCTTCCATTTTTCAAAGCTTCGCACATCAATGAAGGCTCGTTCGTACGTTCGTTCATTCATTCATCCATTCATTCTTTCTTCTGCAGAATCAAGCAAAGATTTAGGTATGCACAGGGCTTTGTGGCAGCAGAGCCGGGAGAACGTAGCATCCAGGTACAGGGCAAAAGGGAGGGCTTCCTGGAGGAGGTGATACCCAGATGTGCCCTCACAGTGGGACCACGACAACCCCAACCTCAACCCTGATAATTCAGAATCGGACTTTACAACTTCAAAATGAATCCACAAGTGATAACATTAAAACAGCTCCTTTGAAAATTTCTGAGCCCCTGGTTCTGGGCAATTCCAACACAGCTGACTATTTCTCATTTAAGTTTGGTGTCCCTGCTTGGCAGGTGCCCCCAGCATGAGTTTAGCCTGGTTGTATGATAGGACACATTTCCTCTCACTTGTCAAACACCTCCTCATCCGCGGAGGCTCATTTCAAACACCACCTCCTCCAGGAAGCCTTCCATGATACATATCCTCCAACAGAGTTACTCCAATCCCGCCTCTGCCCCTTCCTCCAGCGTCTTGTGCATTCATTTGCTCCACAGCCCAGCATTCCTAGCGTCCTTCTCTTTGGGAGCCCATCTTTCCATTCGGTCTGGGCCTGTGTCTTTGCCACTGTTCTACCTCCAGCCCAGAGCACAGGGCCTGGCACTGAGTGGGTGGGCGCCATGTTCCCAATAAGCGGGGGTTGGCGCTATCCCCGCACGAGTTAGGGCTCTGGGTACGGCCCACCCCTCCATCACAGCCCTGCCTGTGGCGGCACCAAGGTGGAGAAAAGAAAGGGAGGAAGCAGTTCTGGCCGGGGGCCCAGCAATCTGGATCGGGCGCTATTTTCAGCCTCAGAGTGGGACAAGTAAGCCAGGAAAGATGGGGGAAGAAAAAGTGCTGACAAGGAGAGGATCACTGGAGCAAAGAAAACAAATCAATTAGCATCGTGCAGCGTGGAGGCTGGCAAATTGCGCTTCCGAATTGGGAACCAGACTATTTTCCATGGTGTATTTTTACTGCTTTCTATTCCGGGGAAGCATATGGTACCTGCTCTAGGTTCTGGGGGCCCACGAGGCTGGGCATTTCAAAATCTGAGGCCACACGTTAGAGAGAAATATGCAACAGCCTCATCAGACTGGCGGCCGGCCCATTTGAGCGCGGGTCCCGGGACGGGCGGCATAATTTGCGGGGCCCAGGCAACGTGCAAATGGAGGGCTCCTTGTTCGAAAAGAATTAAGAATTTCGGGGCTCCTGGGTGGCTCAGTCGGTTGAGTCTCGGAGTCTTGGTTTCGGCTCAGGTTATGATCTCACAGTTCCTGAGATCGAGTCCCGTGTCGGGCTCTACACTGACAGTGTAGAGCCTGCTTGGGATCCTCTCTCCCTCTCTCTCTCTCTCTCTCTCTCTCTGTCCCTCCCCTGATAATGCTTTCCCTCTCTCTCCCTCTCCCTCCCTCTCTCTCTCTCTCAAATATAAATAAATATTTTTTTAAAACAGGAATTTTAAGACAGTGGCAGGTGAGAAACCAAGCACTAGGTCCTGTGACAGCCCAGGTTACACACACACCGGAAGCCTGCCCCCGTCACCCCAAAACTATCCAACTGATAAACTCTGGGACCCGTAGCCCCCGCATCACTGGAGCCTGCTAGGAGTGCAGAGTCTTGGCCCCACCCGGACCTGCTGGCCCAGACTGCACTTCCTCAACGTCCCTGGTGAGCCCCAAGCCCCCTCCGGGTGGAGGCCTGCTTTACACAGTAGCTCCTGCTGTTCGTCAGCTCTGAGCCCACTGGCCGCGTGCCCCTCAGTGCGCTGGCCCACCCTGCCGCTGCTCCCCACCCAGTGATGATGACATACCAGCCTGCATCAGGCCCCGTCCCCGGGTTTCTGTCGCTCACGGCCCCACCCTCAGCCTCTGAGATGCTTCTCCGGGAGTGGAGAGAACACGGAACCCGGCCCCAGGAATACAGCGAGCCCACAACGCGAGCCTGGGGGTCTGGGGGGTAGAGCAGACCCTGGAGGCACACGGAGCTGGGCTTCATGCCTCGGTTGCCCCCCTGAACTGTGCAGCCTTGGGAAAGCTGCTTCACCTCTCTGAGCTGCAGTGTCTTCCTCTATAAGATGAAGACAGGAATCCCACTGCAGAAGCGATCAGAAGAGAGGGTCCCTGGGGCACAGCCGGCATGCTGACCGTGCCGGAAGCAGGCCGTACGGGATAACGGGGTTTATTATGGCGGTGGGTTTTTTTTTTTAAACAAGTTCACCAAGCACCATCCTGAGTCAGGGTCACGTTGTGGGGGCAGGTCACAGGTGGCGGTGACAGGGACAGGAAGCCTATGGCCCCCTGCACCGTGAGATCCCGGGACAGACGTGGGCAGAGGGCAGAGAGGGTGCCCTGGAGGAATGACCCCTGTTGCTGGGGCGGGAGCAAGGGCACGGCCAGAGAGGCCAAGTGCCCTGTGGAGGTCCCACTGCCAGCCAGCGTCATCCTCTCTCCCTACATTCCCCATCTGCACCAGTGGCACACATCCTGGCCAGTGACATGACTGCACCTGCCCAGGAAGTAGCAACAGACACTGGGGCTCCCGTCCCGGTGGACTTGGGAGGGTCTAGAGACACCTCCCGCCTCCAGGGGCTATCAGGAGTGGCTTCCAGAAGTCTGCAGGTCGGTCCAGGGCTGGGGGGATGGATTTCTGGCCATGTGAAGAGGCAGGGTGAGGCAGGGAGGGGAGGGGGGCTTTCGGTTCCTCCTCATCCTTTTCTTCTCCCCCCACCCCCAGGTCAGGAGACCCGCCTGAACCGGGGCCTGAAGACGCCCTCCTGGGACCCTTCGCCCGGAGCCTGTGCCTCCCAGCCTGCCTGGCTCACCTCCTGCTCGCACCTGCTGGCCTGCCCCGCCCCCGGTGGGAACCGCGTGTGGCCCCGCCCTGCCCTGCTCAGGCCTCCAAGGCCAAGTCGCCTTCCCCGGTCCACGGCTTCCCACGGCAGGGTTTCCGGCCCATCTCCTCCAAAAGGTGGTGCCAGCGCCCCAGCCTGCCTCACAGCAAGCCTCTCGCAAATCACAGCTCTCAGTGCTCCGAGTTATAAAAGGAAACAAACAGCATCCAGAAACTATTTCTTGCCTCTGCTACAGCTCCGTTTGAGTGTGCAACAGATCTCTGGTTTCCATTCAGAACTCCAACAGGGAGAGGATTTTTTATTTTAGCCTGCCCTTTCCCAAGCGCATGGCTAAAAGGGTCCCCGCCCCAGTCCCCGGGATCCGTGTCACCTGCGGTCACCTATTTAAAATCGCCCATCGCCCAGTCTATTCCTGGCCGGACAGCTGTGCCCAGCTGGGGGACACAGAACACTTGGCTTTGACTCCAGGAGAGGCAGGAAGCAGAGACAAATAGGTACGGCAGAGTCCTCGGGCCTTAAATTAGAAGCTGTGGAGAGCACCTTCTGCACGCGCGTGTGACTCACAAGGACGAAAATAACTGCCCACCCAGCGCCTCACTCTTGTGGGGCACGCATCCTGCTGGGACATTGACCACACACTCAGCACCCCCCCGCCCAGAGCGATCACTCCACACGATGCTTTCGGTTCGGGTGGCCACGAGCACTGAAGAGGTCACGGGAGCACCACTGCGCGGTGGCCCGGCCATCTCTGGGTTCCGTGGGAAAAATATAAGCACTCTTCGTTATTTTTGTGCTTTCTTAAACCAGAGAGAGACGTTATTGGAAAAGCCACGGGTGACGTGAATTAATGGAGACGCAAGCCTTCACGATCGCGTCGCTGCTGGGGACCCTTCAGGGTCTCCTCTGCCCGTGCTCCCGAGTGCGGCATTCACGACGCTGCCCCGTGACCTCGCCCTATGGACCTCACGGTCACATGACCCGAGGTCCAGCCATCCCAGACGGCCTCCCGTCCCCCAAACGCCCGCGGCAGCCTCACACTCAGCTTTAGAATGCCCCCGACTTTGCCCAGACACCCTTGGCTGTCTTCTCATCGACTGCAGTGAAGGCTGAAGCCTGGGGGGGGGAAGCCTGGGGAAGGGGGGATCTCCCAGGGTCCGGAGATCGAGCCCTGCGTCGGGCTCTGCTTGGGATTCTCTCTCTCTGTCTCTCTGACCCTCTCCCCCGCTCACGTGCACACGCTCTCTAAAATAAAATCTTGGGGCGCCTGGGTGGCGCAGTCGGTTAAGCGTCCGGCTTCAGCCAGGTCACGATCTCGCGGTCCGTGAGTTCGAGCCCTGCGTCGGGCTCTGGGCTGATGGCTCGGAGCCTGGAGCCTGTTTCCGATTCTGTGTCTCCCTCTCTCTCTGCCCCTCCCCCGTTCATGCTCTGTCTCTCTCTGTCCCCAAAATAAATAAACGTTGAAAAAAAAATTAAAAAAAAAAAATAAAATCTTAAAATATTAATAAAGTTTCTTGGCAAACTATAAACTGGGGCAGAACTAAGATCGAGAGACCTCCTGACATTCGTTCTAAACACAGCTAGCTCCTGAAAGAAACGTGGAAAATGGCGAGGCTCCCCCTGGTGCTCGAGTCCACACACGCTTCTTGGGGGTTCGCGGCAAGCTGGGCAGACCAAGGCAGGGGGTGAGCGGCAGTGTCTGTGGGCTGTCCTATTCTGGGCGGGATGCCGGGATGCCCACCCCCCACCTGCCCTGCACTCAGTGCAGGGAATTTGTGAGAACGTCTGGAGGAGAAGCGTCCAGAGAAATACGCCCCGAGGCACCGAGGGGATGGGGGGAGGCACACATGGCTGATCCCTATTCGGCCTTCACTGATCCAGTTGAGGCACGTTTTCTGAGCACTGCGGCCTGTTAGGTGTGCGGGAGACGAAGTCACACAGGAAGGACGGAGCCCCCCTCCCGGGGGCCTTGCATCCCAGCGGAGGAGACAGGCGATGTTTCGGAGCTCGGGAAGTACTGTGAGAAGACGAATCGGGGGTCACGGCGGCCAGTGACCCCCGGTGTGCAGACACAGGTGCGGAAGCACGCACATGTGGCTCCCAGCCTTCCACGCGTGCGTGCACAGAAAGACACGCTTGTCTCTGCATGCACATGCAGAGAGGATGAATAAAACCGTCCAGAAGGCTAAAAACACTGTTCAGTTCCAGCTGACGGGACTCTGGGTGTTTTTATTTCTTTTGAGTGTGTTTCTGTCCTATCCTCAGCCTGTAAGGGGAGAGGCGCTGAGCACATACCTGCAGGGTGGGCCAGGACGTTTTAAGATGGGTCTGTGCTCACTGCGCAGTCAGAGAAAACGGTAAATCGTATACTTTTGTGAAGACAGGAATTTGCTTGGGAATAAGAATAAGAATGTACAGGGGCGCCTGGGTGACCCCGTTGGGTAGGCGACCGACTTCGGCTCAGGTCACGATCTCATGGTTTGTGAGTTCGAGCCCCGCGTCGGGCTCTGTGCTGACAGCTCGGACCCTGGAGCCTGCTTGGGATTCTGTGTCTCCCTCTCTCTCTGCCCCTCCCCCGCTCACACTCTGTGTCTCTCTCTCTGTCTCTCTCTCGAAAGTAAATAAACATTTAACCAAAAATGTACATTCAGTTCTCTACTGAGTAGATAAGGCAGGAAGAAAATTTTTAAAAAGTGAAGATTTCTAGATAATCTATGTACAGTTATTAATATTTTTAATTCAACTGTATTTCCTTCTCTTTTTTCATCTTTCCTTCCTTCCATCCATCCATTCATTCATCCGTCCCTCATCCATCCATCTCTCTAGGCAACCAATGTTCCTTCCTTCCTTCCTTCCTTCCTTCCTTCCTTCCTTCCTCCCTTCTTTCTTCCTCCTTCCTTCCTTCCTCCTTCTTTCCTTCCTTCCCTCCACCCTCCCTTGCTCCCTCCCTCCACCATCTGTCCATCCACCCATCCATCTAGCCATCCCTCTACCACCAACCTAGCCATCTATCCAAATTTCCCCCCACTCCTCCCTCTTCGACCCATTCATCCTCCATCCATGAATCCATTGACAACTCCCTGCCAAGTGGATGTAAGTGCTCATGAGGAGGGGAACAGTGTCCACGTTGAGTCCAGTGCACGTTTTAGTCGCCTACTGCAATCATCACTGAACCCACCCTCCTTGGTGTGGGTACCAGTGGCTCATGGCTCCCCATCTTGTGTCGGCATAGACCTGAGATGCAGGGGTGGACCATAAGAGGGAAATCGCATTCACTGAGAACCTGCCACGTGCCTGGCCCTGCGCTAGGTGCTGGCACAGGGGTTCTCACGTTTTGGTCACAACAGCGACGAGGCGGGAGATGTTTTTTCTCTGTTCTATAGACAAAACCCAGCAGCGTGGAGGGGACACTGACCCGTGCGGGCCCACGGAGGCTGAGAGCCGTGGCATTGGCCCAGCTCTGCCTGACGCTAACTGCCTTGTCCTGCCTCTGAGTCAAGACGTGAACCGACAGGCATCCAACACGATTTGGTAAAACGTCCACGCAAACACAATGATGGAATGGATTTTCAGGCAAGGGCTGGTTCGGTTTTAATTACTGACCTGACAATCACTCAAATGCCAGGAAACATCCCCAAGAACATTTGTAAATTTAATGGAGAGGCAAACCTTTTCCCTTCGGCCAGAGGCTGACTCGGAATATCTTGTGTCTGATCGATAGTAACCAGATAAGGCAAACATATTTCAGGCCATAAAAAATAGCTCATCACCAATATTTTACAGCCTTGATTTATTAATACACTTGTCCGTAGCATCGTGAAATGAGAGGTCCCCCGCCGCCCCTCCCCCATCATTATTGATGATCTCTGTTCTCTAAAGGGGCTTACGCTGTGGCTTTGGAGTGAAAACGGTTTAATTGTGTTTTGTTTGGTTGTCTGAAGATTGTCTTCAGACAAAGCTAAAAGCCTGCTTGCTTGGGCGGAGGGTGGCGGATGGCTAATTCTCCAGAGTGACTGTGTTCTGGAAGACTGTCTTTTATCAGGACGGCTGTATTAACCGTGTACGATTAGATCTGCAAGCAATTTGTGCATTTATCTGCCCCCTCACTGAACGGTAGGGAGCGAGAGAACGTATGTCAGTACCTGCTATGCCTTTTCAGCAGTGACTCGGGCAGCGTCCCGGCTTTTGGAAACAACTGTGGGATCTCTCAAGGCTTGCTCTCCAAACGTTTGAGAACAGACACCAAGATATCCTTGCCACTGCTGGTCGAGTTGATGGAAACGTCACACTAGCATCAACTAGAAGCCACTGTCATCCCCTTCCCTTGAGGTGAGGGGAAGGCCGAGGCCACGGTCATCGGTGTCAGGACCGCTGAGGTTCTGTGGTCACAGAATCAGGTAAACACAGAGCTGAAAGGCTTCCTCTGGGTGAGGAACCTGAATCCCCACCGGGATGAGACCCATCAAGGTCTTGTAGCTGGTATCACCTTGAATCATGGCTCACCTGAACGAGACGCTTCGTGTCACGCAGAGTAGGTGACAGCACTGTTCATAAGATGAGTGTACGTAACATTTATTGAGCATTTACTGTATGCCAGGCACGACACTGAATGTGTTACATGTAGTTCGGCAACCCTCCAGTGAGGTATTTACCTGCTTTCCTCCCTGCTGATGGATGGAGCAAGTGTGCCACATGGAGGGCAGTAACCCTCCCTGGGTGGGCAGCTGGAGCCAGGCTCCATCCAGGCTCTTCCTCGCACCTGCAGAGATGGGCAAGGGGCACAGAGTGCCCTTTCCACCACTGTTTACTCAGGCGCCCACGGGACCGATGTCAGCTCATGCCAGGGACAGAGCGAGGGCAGCCTTGTTGCCCTTGGCTTGATGGAGCCCACAGTCACCACAGTGGTGACAAGACTGAGGAAGCACATAAAGGGGCATTTATGAACTCCAAGGGAGGTCCAACCATTCAACAATGGGGGGGTGTCTAGGAGGGCATTGGCAAGACCATGAACTCCAAGGGGGCCCAACCATTCAACAATGGGGCGCTGTCTATGAGGGCATTGGCAAGACCATGAACTCCAAGGGAGGGCCAACCATTCAACAATGGGGGGGGGAATCCCTAGGAGGGCATTGGCAAGACCATGAACTCCAAGGGAGGCCCAACCATTCAACAATGGGAGGGGTGTCTAGGAGGGCATTGGCAAGACCATGAACTCCAAGGGGGCC
>NW_024412376.1:165199662-165201472 GCF_014898765.1 Herpailurus yagouaroundi | reverse complement strand
AAGACCATGAACTCCAAGGGAGGCCCAACCATTCAACAATGGGGGCGTTGTCTAGGAGGGCATTGGCAAGACCAAAGAAACAGTGAGACAGGTCAGGTGCAGTGGGAGGATGAGGAGGCCGCAGAGGCGGGGAGAGGGCTGCAGGCGGTGTAAAGAAGGTGAAGGTGGCAGGACTGGGCACCCAGTGGGTGAGGCAACCCTGAGTCTGAGGGTCTCTGGCTCTCGCCTGCAGCATTGAGATGAAAGCAGTGAAGCAAATGGACCCAGTGCCTCCCGCTGCTGGGGAAGAGCCTGAGGACACAGGAGTGAGCAGGAGGGTGAGGAGAGGACCAGAGAGGACAGTGCAGGGAAGCCACGGGCCACTGGTAGTGGCATCAATGGTCAAGGGTGGGCACTGGTGTCCCCAGGTACCACTGATCATCAAAGGTGGGCATTGATGTCCCTGGGCGTCACTGATCATCAAAGGTGGGGGGCTGGTGTCGCCGGGTACCACGGATCATTAGAGGTCGGGGACAGGTGTCCCCGGGGAGGGATGGTGCTATTCTCCATCCCTTCTTTCTGTCCTCTTAGTCATGTGCCGTCAGTCGGCAGTGAGTTGTGTGGCTTCTACTCTTTAGGGTCAGGGAGTGGCCCTGGGGTCAGAACAGCCTCCCGAGCGGTAGGTGAACTGAACAAACACACAGCGATAATGGGAGAGGGGAGTACTCTCCTTTGTCCATTCCTTGTCACTGTTCCACCACAAGTGGATGACGATTTAATTAATGTTCTTGGGGAGACAGCTCCGGAGAATTCCCGAGGGGTCTCAGCGGTCGTGTGGAGACTGATGTGAACCGAGGCTCTGGCTTCTGGTGAGAACCATCTGTGCCGGTGTTTCCAGATGGAGCAGTATGAATAAGCTCCTGGCACGCAGGCTGCCGGGACCCCCCAACCACAGCACTCAAGGTGGAGGCTGGCCGCACGCCCTCCCACAGGCACAGATCAGAGGAGGTGGGGGGGCGAGAAGGAGGAGCGGGGTGGGTCCAGCCTCTTCCTGTCACTCAGGACACAGGGGCAGCCCCAAATAGGTGGCAGGCCATTTCAGAGCCTCCGGTGGCTGGGGTGCCGGCCAGACCAGCACAACTTTCTGATGCTGGATTGCTACAACAGTGTCCCTGCCCCTCTGCTTGGATGCCTCCAGTGATGGGGGGGCTCCCTACCTCACTGACCACGTGAGTGCTTCTCTTTATAAAAAAGCTCAGCCCTCCAAGGCACAGAAAAAAGAGCTTTGGATTCTGACAGACATACGCTGAATCCTGGCCATGCGCATACAGCAGTGTGACCTTGAACCAGTTCCGTGGTCCTGGGAGGCTAGACCCCACCATTTGAGAAGGAGGGGGACACCATCCACCCTCCTGGCTCCCCGCTCTGGTCTCTCACTTCTACCAAGCCTCAGGTAGAGTGGCAGGAGGAGGTCCCGGCAGCCTGGCGAGGAGGGCCGTGATCCCTGGCTCTCCTTGACGGCTGCTCGGTAGGCAGGCCCCCTCCTGGGAGCCAAGCTGGGTGAGAGGCTGCACCCTGGGGCAGGATGTGGGTCTTTCTGGGCCCTACTTGGACTAGGACGCCATGAAAATCCCACACCGTCCCGAGTCACTGATTGACTGATTGATGACTCACAGGTCGCTGTGATGGTGTGCAGGTGTGACAGTGGGGTTTGTGCAGAACCCACCAGGCCGGGCAGTCATCATGGCAATGACACCGGTGGTGCTGGTGACAACAGCAAACGCAACAAACGCAACAAACGCAACAAACGCAACAAACGTAACAAACGCAA
>NW_024412376.1:165193758-165199652 GCF_014898765.1 Herpailurus yagouaroundi | reverse complement strand
AACAAACGCAACAAACGCAACAAACGCAACAAACGTAACAAACGCAACAAACGCAACAAACGTAACAAACGTAACACTAACAGTAACAGGATGGGAAGGGGGGGCGCTCACCCCGGGCAGACGCTGCTCCGAGTGCCTTGTGCGTGTTTGCTCACTGGCTCTTCCCGAGAGGCTCTTCCTGAGAGGCTCTTCCGTTGTTACCCCAACTTTCCTGAGAGGTGACCACCTCGCCCAGAGGTCTGTCAGCTCAGAGGAGGCCGAGCGGGTGATGGGGAGGCTCCAGGCCCCCAGCCAAGAGCCCTTCTCTGATCTGATGTATTGATTGGGTTTCTGTATAAGATTTTGTTTGGCAAAAGGATTTGATGTTAAAAAACATATTTCACCCCCTTTGATGTTGTCCAGTCACCATCCCCCCAACACACACACACACACACACACACACACACACACACCCTGCATTTGGTGCAAGAACGTCAAAAGAAGGCTCTGGAGACCCGAAGAGAAATTCCCTCCACTCCTGATGCTCCCGTGGACCAAGTCAGCCTATGGGCCGGTTCTGAGCTGGGCAGACCGTCCAAATCCCCTCCAGGCCTGGCCACGCTGCCCAGGGCACACAGAACCCCACCTGCTAGAGGAGGTGCAGGTGCCTGAGGCTGACGGGGGACACGGGAGCCCCCTCCTGACACAGCCAGAGCTGGATGGGACCCAGATCTGGGTGCCTGTGCTATTCATAGCCTGCCGCCTGCCACCTCCCCTCCGTGGACTGCCTCTTGGTGGTGAATTCACCATGGGGAGCGGGGCAGACAGGCAGACAGGAGAGGGACGGCTGGAGGTGGGCCACTCAGGGTGGTCTGGAATCTCCCGCGGGGCAGTCCTCCTGCCCAAGGAGCAGGAGAGCCGGGGACACTGGCCTGCCTGCTCAGGTGGGAGACCGCAACGGAGCAGTGGGAAGGGGGCCCTGCCGTGGGACCCTCAGTCCTGGTCCTTCCACTTACCAACCCCCCAGGCCAGCACGTCAGTTTCTAATCGGCAAGAAAAGGGCAAATAACTGCTGCTGCTCCAATCAGCAGGCCAACCGACAGACACAAAGACAAGCCCGGCTTTGTCAGCAGCATCGAGCACTTGTGACTAAGGCCTGCCTTGAGGATGCTTTTGCCTCATGGCTGACACTGTGGGGTGTACCAGCCCCCTATACTGTGGGTGTCGGCCACCAATATCTCACAGCTGGCCCCTTCCCCAGAAAATTGCCCTCGGCTGACAGGAGACTCTCATCTGGGAAATTATACCCTCCCCTGGTGGTCCATAGACAGTGCTCGGTGGCAAGGGGGTGGGAAGGCTGGTCTCCTTGCCTCAAAGGGGCAACTCTGGTTTGTGCTCCTGAATTTGCTGCAGATCACGCCTAGGTCTCAGCTGCTTCTTCCCTCGGGTTCCTCCTGAGTGTTTACCCTCAGCCTATCAGCTGCACCAAATCCCTGCCTCAGGCTCTGCTTCTAAGGAACCTGACCTAAGGCTGCTTCCTTTTCTCAAAGCAGGCATCTCCCCAGTGGGGAGCTCCCAAAGAGCAGGGGCTCTGGCTGTCTCGGCCACTCTGTGTCCCCAGGGTCTGGCACGTGGCAGGTAGGACTCCCTAGTGCATGCTGTGGGAGTGGATGAGGACCTGCTATGAAAACCTGGCTGCATAAAGGGCTCAGAAAGCACTGGAGACTAGCAGCCTCACCAGGAGCCATGTCACATAATAAAGTAAAACTCTGTTCTCAGCAAAAGCCCAGGTCATTTGTCTCATATTTTTAAGACCAGGGAAAATAATAAATAGTGATGTCGTGGGAGGGGGGCTGATCTGGGAAAGCAAGTGATCCTGTATTGTTCTTCTCTAGCAGGATCAAAACTTTTAGCAGCAAAAGAGGTGCCACGGTTGAGAAATGCCCAGTGGTCCCCAGCCCAGGACACAGAAGAGGAAGAAGAGGGGCAGGAGCCGGCGAAAGACTCATACAGATGCTTGCGTGTCTGCGGTGGTGGGGGAAGGGCTGACAAAATCGGGCCAAGATCGCTTTTTATTGGTGCAACATGTGGACGCGCTTTAAATCACACATACGTACGCAAGGATGCACACATACATCAGCACATGTGCGTGCATGCTCACACACACACACACACACACACACACAAGTACGTTCCTCACAGCAGCCCCTAACACCAGTGCATTCTGAGGGGTGAGTGTCAGCCCGAACCTTGTTCTTGGTGGAGTCTCTTGACCCCCTTAGGACAGTGGGCAGGGAACCCGCAGACTCGGTGGCTGGTGCACAGGGAGGGACGCCATCTAGTCCAAACGCCTTACTTTACTGTCCGGGACACTGGCATCCAAGGACGGAGAGCCAGCTCTCCACGGTCCACAGGCCCCAGGGGGCCGAGCCAGGACTCCTGGCCACCTAACACTGATGCCAGGACGGGAGACCCTCCCCATAGGAGACTTTCCCTCCCGTCCCTGAGCAGGGACTGAAGAGATGGCCAGTCCAAGTGTGGTGTTGCCGGCCAGAAGGCTTCCAGGCTATTTTAAGAGAAGTGCCTGCTGGGAGGGCATTAGGACGGGGAGTGGCTCACACCAGGTTGCTGACCGGGCACGAGGGTGGTGTGGTTGGGACACAGCGGCTCAGAACTTGATGTGAGGTCAAGAGTGACCTCCAGGCTTTCAGCCTGCCTGGGGTGTTAACCTTCCTCTGGAGAGTTCTGAGTGCAGCATGATATGTCTGGGATGCCCCTTAGTCATGACATCCAGGTGTTGTGGGGACAGCAGGAGACCTGAGTGTGGAGTCGGGGACAGCAGGGTTGGCAGGTTAACTTGTGTGTGTCCGTGGTATGTGACACCGTGGGACTGGGTAGGGTCATCAAGAGAGGGGGACACTGGAGGAATTGGTGAACATCCCATCTCCTCGGCTGTGAACCCTGAAGCGGAAGTCTGAGCTAAGAAGGTGAGGCAGAACAGATGGTCAGTGGGAGGCACAGAGTAAAAACGATTCTCTCCCCTTTATAGGTGAGGAAACTGAGCTCAAAAGATAGACTCATCCCCAGAAACACAGCCTGGGAGGGTGGAGCCAGATTTTGAGCTCAAGGTTCTTGATCTTGAACTTCAGAACTGGAGGTGTTGCTTAGAATACCCTTTCCTCTTACACATGGTCAACACTTATACATCCTTCAAAGGCCAACCCAAATGTCCCCTCTTCCATGAAATGCTTCCTGTTCCATTATGGTGACCAATCCCCCATCGCAGTCCCATTGAAGTTTACACACACCTTCACTTTGAACTTATTCCGCCATAGGAGAGTGGTTTGTGATCTAATTGGGCTGTGAACAACTTGAGGTCAGGGAATCTATTCTATTCCCACCCCAGCCAAATGCTTGCCCAGAAACTCAGCATATGAGGAGCTGTATAAGGGCTTGTTGAATGGAAGGATAGATGATGGATGGAAGGATAGATGATGGATGGATGGATGGATGGATGGATGGAAGGGTGGATGGATGGATTGGTAGATGGATGGATGGATGAGTGGATGGATGGGTGGATGGATGGATGGATGGATAGATGGAAGGGTGGATGGATGGATTGGTAGATGGATGGATGGATGGATGAGTGGATGGATGAGTGGATGGATGGGTGGATGGATGGATGGATGGATGGGTGATGGATGGATGGATGGATGGATGAATGGGTTGACAGGTAGATAGAGAGGTGGATGTATGGATAGATGGACATATGGGCAAATGGGTAGATGGATAGATGGGTGGATGGGAGGATGGATGGATGGATGGATGGATGGATGGATGGATATATGTAAATATGAATAGATATATGGATGGGTGGGCAGGTGTATGTGTGTATGAGGCAGCCAACAGACAGGTAAATAAACAGATAAATGGCACGGCTGGGTGGTTGGATAGATGGATGGCAGGTAGTTATGGTGGAAAGACTGTAAGATTTGTAGTCAAAATATTCAGAACTCGGTCCTGGCCTCTCTTAGGAGCTGCCTGGCAGGCACCACAAGGTCCCTATTGCTGGACCCTGGGCTCATCACCTTTAGGGGTGACCAGCTGTCTAACTGCTGGGACCCTGCAAGGCTCACAAAGGCCATGAGAACAGTTTAGGGAGCACACAGGGCTGCGTACATGCAAGGCAGCCCCGGGGAGCTTGGCACAAAATGAGCCACTGTGGAGTTCTCTTTGCCAGAAATCACCTCCAAAACGGACACCGAAGGAACATAATTTCCACATGGCTGGCTTTAAAACCAAGTAATTAAGTGGTTTTACAGTCCGTTTTTAAAACAAGCTCTTTAAGTTATGAGTATAAAGCAGTGTCCCTATAATAGCCAAGTTGTTCTGTTTTGTGATTTCTATTGCAATGGATTTTATAATTAAGCAGGAAAAAAAATCTATCCAGGGCTGAGGCTACTTTCTTGAACTCACTTTTTTGGCCTAGTGGGACCTGTCCAACCCACGGAGATGGGGCTTCCTTGGAACCTGGCCCAGGCAGGAGCCTTGTTGGGGTTCATGGGGTGGTGGGTGACTGATGATGCGGAGGGCAGCCCGGCTATGATGGAGGGACAGCCAGGGGCTCAGGCTGTGTGTGCGTGTGTGTGTGTGCATGTGTGTGTGTGCGGGTAGGCACGCATGGGGACTTTCAGAGGAGACATCCCAACCAGCCTGGACGGAGAGAGTGAAGGAAGCCTCTGGATGAAGGCTGTTCTCTGGTTGGGGCTGTTGTTGTGGGGCAGTGACCCTGGGGTCACCCAGCACACCTGACCTCACTTTGGAGGGCTGCTCCTGGAAGCTGGGGTCCAGCTGAAGGGAAGGCTGACAGAAAACACGGGATGCCGGCTTACATTTGAATTTATGATAAACAAGTAACCTTTTAGTATAGGTATTTCCCCCATGTTGTGCGTTTTTCTGTATGTGTGCGATATTTGTGATATACTAAAAATAATTCGTGGCTTATGTGAAATTTAAATTTAACTGTCTTTTGTGTGTGTGTGTGTGCTCAATCTGGCAACCTTGTGAAGGACTTGAGCCACTGGGGTGGATGATACAGGCCTGCTGGTCACCTCTGGCCAGCCCTGAGGCCAGGAGTGGCCCTTCATCGCCTACAATGAGTGGTAAGCACCTGAAGTGGGTAATTTTGGGGATCTGTGGCAGCTCAGAGGAGTCACTGAGCCTCCCAAGGGTAGTTAAGGAGAGCTTCCTGGAGCAGGTGTCCTTGAAGGATGAATGAGTTAGTTGGGGAACGGTATTTTGGGACAAAGTTATCCAGGTGCTGGAAAAGCAACATCAAGGCACAGGGACACTTGATTGGTATGTCAGGAGTGGGGCAGGGATATAACACCCTCCCTCTGAGATTGCCCAGGATGGAATAGGGCTGCTGTTGCCTGACCAAGGACTTTATGCACATTTAAAAAGGTAGAAGTAGCCCCCAGGGAAAGTGCCTTAAGGAATGGTTGGCCCCTTTATACCAGGAAAAAGATTCCCCTTCCTCCAGGCCAAGGCAGCCCACGTCAGAGCTCATAGCCTGGCAAGTGAATTTTAGCTCGATTCACCCTCAGCAAAGTCGCCTTGTGCAGTGGAAAGCCCGCCCAATTTGTGTGTGTGGTGGCCCTGATTTTAAGCCGCTGCGTCTCTTGCTCAGTGCTGTATCCCCAGAACCTACAGCACTGTCAGATTAATCTCTGATAAATCAGTGTTCAGTGGGGAGGGTGAATGGATGGATGGATGGATGGATGGAGAGAGGGATTGGTGGGTGATAGATGGGTGGATGGATAGATGGATGGATGGGTGGATGTATTGGTGAGTGATGGATTGGAGGGTGATGGGTGGATGGATGGGTGGATGGTGGATGGATGGTGAATGGATAG
>NW_024412376.1:165101460-165193748 GCF_014898765.1 Herpailurus yagouaroundi | reverse complement strand
TGGGTGGATGGATGGATGAATGGATGGATGGGTGATGGATGGATGGACTGGTGGGTGATGGATTGGCAGGTGATGGAGGGTGGATGGAGAGAGGGATGGATGGTTGAGTAGATGGGTGAATTTCAAGTTTCAGGATGGCAGAGTCCAGACCCAGCATTCAGGGCCTCACGTCTGCGTGCTGAGTAGTAGCTTGTGCTAGGAAATCAAGGAACGGGTATGGAATTGGAGGGACTCCCATTGTCCAGTGCCTGGGATATTTCCACAAGCAGTTTTCCTGAGGGCCCTTCCTATGAAATTATGTGGGATGCATGTGCTCCTTGGGTACCCTCAGAGTTATGGAGGTATCAGGCCTGGACTGCCCCTTCGTTGGAGGACATGACTTCCCACCTTCCTTGAGTGGGAACATGTGGCCTCTAAGGGACAGCATGAGATTACTGGACTCAGGAGCCCCATGGAGCAGCTGTCCACTGCCTCCCCTTGTCCTCAATCCTCGCTGTTCTGTCTTATTCTTTGGGTTATTCAGGTCGCCTAAGAAGTCCCCTTGCATTTTTGTGTGTGTGCAGAGATGGGGCATCAATTAATACATTTTCCTCCTTCAAGTGGAATAAAGATCTATTTCTCAGGAAGCTGGCCAAGCCTGGCATCCCCAGTGCTTGTTCATTCATTTGACAAGCACTCCCTCTGCCCAGAATGCTAGACCCCCCTTCCAAGTGCAGTGACCCCACCGTCTCCAGGGCCGGCTGGCCCTGGGACCTGCCCTCCTGGTTGACAGAACCCATGGCTCCTCTCTGGGAGGGAGGGGTGGGAGGAAGGGCCTTGCCTTCGGGTACAGGGAGCACTGGCCTGAGAGCCCGTGCTGCTGGCCTCGGTCCTAGTCCACCTGGGAGAACAGCTCCCCGCTCCCCGCTCCCCCTCCTCCCCTTGCCCATGCTTGTCCTCCTGCCTCTTCCCCCTGCCTCCCCTCCCTCTCCCCACCCCTAGAGTTACAGCTGTCTTTTTTGCAGGTGCCTACGGTGGGGCAGGCCCTGTACCAGAGCTTAGCTTGTATTAGCTCCCTCGTCCTGGCGGCTACCCGTGGGGCGGGATTAAACGGTATAATGGATGTGGAAGCCCACGGTAAATTGGAAATCGCTGTAGCGATGTGAAGGGTTATTACTGATAGCACTTTCTTCCAGCACACCGGGCCCTTGATGGAGAGCTGAAGTTGAGGCGGTGGCGGGGGGAGGGGCGGGGGTCCGGGTCCTGCAGGGACTCTCAGGAAGGGGGAGAGGACGGCACCGCAGGCCTGGGTCTCGGGAGGGCCCGCGGGCCGCAGACGACAGCCTCCTCCCCGCCCGTGTGCACCTGCTGCAGACACAGGGGCTCAGGAGATGGGGAGAGGCCAGCCGCTCCCCTGACCCCACACTGGCTGGACAGGGTGGGGGCGGGCAGGGCAGCAGGGAGACGGTGAAGACAAGGCTTGGGGGCCCTAGGGATGTGCAGGAGGAGGGGCATCTCACCCTCACCTGGGAGAGCTGCCCCGTCCTGTCTCCACGCCCTCTCCCCTCCCAGGCCTGAGCCACCCCCCTTCACCCCAAGACCTCTGAGAAACCACACACACACCACACACACACACACACACACACGCAGGGCTGAGGCGGTGGGGTGGGGGAGTATGCGTGCCCTCTAAGGTCCCCTTCTCCCATAACCCCCACCGACACAGCTAACCGCATCCTCTGAACACATTCGATGTTCTGCACTTTCAGGGCTCGAAAGATTTCCGGAGAAGTCCCGACACGGAACTTCGGTTAGCCCACCTTGCCATAATTAGTCCGGGGGCCCCGAGGAGGCAGTCTGGGGAGAGCGCAAGAGTGGGCTAATCATCAGCCTCGGATTGAAAACCAGGCCTGCGGATGACGACGGTCACAGATTTACTGGAGCTTTCGCCTCGAGCACAACAAGTAATGAAGGAAAATAAAATGCCAAGTTGCATTAGCCAAAAATAAAATACAAAGTCGGAGACAGACGGTGCTTGTCTTCGAGCCGACGGCGTCCGTCCAAACAGGCCGGTGGGGGGCATGACCAGCGATGCATAAGAGACATGGTCACCATGAGGGTGCCTGGCAGAGCCCCTCAAGCCAGCTCACCCCATCTACGTCCCCAAGCTTGTCCTGAGTGGACGGGGCGGTGACCTGACCGCTCTGGAGCCCATGCCCAACCCCACAGCTACTCTGGCCCTGACGCCTCCATTCCGGTCACGTACGTGCTGCCCTGGGCTGAGGACACACAGCAGGACATGCTCCCTGCCCTCCAGAAGTTCAGCGTATAGAAGAAGAAAAGCCCTTGCTTGATTGGGGCGCCTGGGGGGCTCAGTCGGTTAAGCGTCGGAGTCTTGATTTCGGCTCAGGTCATGATCTCACGGTTTGTGAGTTTGAGACCCACGTTGGGCTCTGCACTGAGCACAGAGGCCGCTTGGGATTCTCTGTCCCTCTCCCCCCTGCCCCTCCCCTGCTTGCTCGCTCTCTCTCTCTCTCTCTCTCTCTCTCTCACACACACACACACACACACACAGACTCCTCTCTCTCTCTCTCTCTCACACACACACACACACACACACACACAGACTCTCTCTCTCTCTCTCTCTCTCACACACACACACACACACACACACAGACTCTCTCTCTCTCTCTCTCTCTCTCTCTCTCTCTCAAAACAAATAAATATTTAAAAACACAGAAGCCCTTGATGACAAAGTGGGGCAAGGATGTGGTTGGAGAAGCAGCCACAGGGGTTGTGGGGTAGAGCCCGGAGGAGCAGGATCTGAGTCCCCGGGGCACCATCAGAAGGGCTTTCTGGATGTAATGACAGCTGAGTTCAATGTGGAAGGCTGGGACCTCGCCAGGAGGGTCGGGGAGAGGGCAGGTGGGCAGGCAGGCGTGACTGGGGGCCTGCCAGTGTGAAGGTGCCCGGGGCAGGTCGTGGCACGCGCAGGGCTAGAGGGACTCTGTGCCCAGGCTTCCAGCCTCCACGGGCCAACCATCACAGTTTACAAGAATATAAGGGGGGGCCCACTAGCCTTTTATTTTTCCAAGGGATGTTGTTAAAAGAAAGCTACTATCCTTAACCACCAATTCACAGAAGAAAGGACAAATTCACAGCCCAACGTAGGAAGGACCCACCTTCGTATAAAATGCAGATTGTCCTGGGAGAGGCCACTGGGGGGCCTCAAAGGCCAGCTCCTGACCAAGTGTGGAGCCAAAGGGGAGGCTGAGAAAGGCCAGGGCCCCTGGGCTTGCGGCAGGGTGGAGATGTGGTCAGATCTGGTCCTGGATCAGGGCTGACATCTAGAGGGTGGGTTAGGGGCTGGGTTTTCTGGCCAAGGGGGCAAGGCTCCCACCCCGTCGTCTCTGTCTGCACCCAGAAGCGGGCGGGCTCGAGCCTTGACCCCTAATTGCACATGGGGACCTACATTGCCTTGAAATCCTGCCTGCTCCAAAAATCCTGGTGACACAGGGTGGCCCAGAGCAGAGCCAAAGAGACTTTGTTGAAATCTCACATCCACCTGTGATGTGGTTCTTTGGGGGAAAGTCACTTCCTTCTTCAAGCCCCAGTTCTGTCTGTGTGATGGGGATGTGAATGCTTTGCACACGGAACTGTCGTTAAGGATGATGCAAGGTGGCTTCCGTGATGGCAGGTGTCCAGGAAATGCTCGGTACCAAGGCCGGAGGGGCAGGAGGGTGGAGGGGTGCTTCATGGAGGACAGTGACATGGGCTGAGCAGGGAGAGGGGGACAGAATTTCCCCAAGTGACCTCTCCACCTCACCACGAGACGCCTGCCTCCAGATCAGAGCGCGTCCCCATGAACACGCACAAGGAGTTAGCTGCCTCAAATCCAAATGTTTAAGTGCTGGACACAAGTTTTCTTTCCGTTATTGAAAGGTCAACGGAAGACCCATAATGATACCAGAAACACAGATCGGTTTTGAGGCTGGCAACCCACGTCTTCCTAAGTGTCCATCTGCAGTCACCCTATACAGTCAATTAAAATACCAAAGGTCAGGGGGCACCTGGGTGGCTCAGTTGGTTAGGCGTCCGGCTTTGGCTCGGGTCATGATTTCACGGGTTTGTGAGTTCGAGCCCCACGTCGGGCTCTGGGCCGACAGCTCGGAGCCTGGAGCCTGCTTCGGATTCTGTCTCCCTCTCCGTCTGCCCCTCCCCCGCTTGCATCTGTCTCTCTCTCTCAAAAATAAATATTTAAAAAAATTTTAAATACCAAAGGTCAGGGCCGCCTGGGTGGCTCAGTAGTTGGGTGTCTGACTTCAGCTCGGGTCATGATCTCACAGGTTGGTGGGTTCGAGCCCCGCATCAGGCTGTGTGCTGACTGCTTGCTCGGAGCCTGGAGCCTGCTTCGGATTCTGTGTCTCCCTCCCTCTCTGCCCCTCCCCCACTCTCACTCTGTCTCTCAAACATGAATAAACGTTAAAAAAGATTTTTTTTTTAATAAAAAAATAAAATAAAATACAAAGGTCAGAGCTGTCAGCACAGCTTTCTGTTGGTGACCAAGTGGCAGGAAGGTTGATTCTGGTCTTGGGGGTCTTGGGCTCTGAGCTCAACACTCATTCAAGGGAAGAGTCAGTAGGGAGTGTAGGATTCACGAGGGGCCAAAGGGCAGAGACGGCCCCGGCCGTACCCCGTCTGTTCGGGGATGCGGTCAAGGGATCCCCAGCAGCCCCAGGGCCCCCCCTAACCTTTAACGGACAGTGTGACTGGAGACACCCACCATGTGCCAGCGAATGCTACCCTTGGGGTCATCACCAACAGCTCTGTCCTCGCCTTCCTAGTGACACCGCCATGGGCTACGACACCCTCCTGCAGAAGAAAGGGCGGGGGGGGGGGGCCAGATGCGGCCCGTCCAGCAGGACCCGAGGAGAGATCCGAGGCTAAAGAACCCATCTCCCCGTCCTGGAGAAAGTGCAGAGGCTCCACCTTCTTAGAACTCTGCCGCCTGGAAGAGGCACGCTGGAAAATTCCACCGGGGCAAACGAACCTTGCAGATCTGGGAAGCAACCAGTCCCAGCGAAAAGCCGCGAGCAAAGAGTCAGAATGAGATACCAGAACGCCAGGGAGCCCTCTTAACGCTTGGATTACAAGCCCTGGAGTCTCCAGGCCACAGAGACGATCGTTTAATAAATAGTCAAAAAATGCAATCCACGGTCACACGGGCTTGAACGGGTCTCACCCCTGGCTGAAAGGACCCGAGCCTCTTCTCCAGCGGGGTCATAAAGAGCAGCGGGGTCTGTGATGTGAAGGGGGCCCTCGCTGGTCTAACCCCTGTCGCACACCTGAGTCGCCAGATCTTTCTACCTACGCGCTGAAGCCCAGCTGTGTAGAGTAAATTGTTACGAGAGGGGGCGGCGGCCGGAACGGTGGTGTGCGGGTCTGAGTTTGGCAGCCTGGGAGGAGGCGAGCCCTGCACCCCACTCACACGGCCAGGCCCGACCACCACTTCTCGCCAGAGCTCCCCGTCTCTGGCCCCGGGGCACCCCACTCCCCAGCCTGGGTGCCCCTCGTGTGTTCTTTCTGCACCTGAGTCTTGCTGGTACCGGCCCCCAGACCGTCCACACTGAGACCCCTCCCCGAGGGTTGTTCCTGGGCTTTTCAGGTGGTTCCACGGCCTCATCTGCTAGCAGCCGCCTCCCCACCCATGCGACCCAGCTGAGTCCCCCTCCCTGCCCCTCCCCTGACCTGGACCCCACCAGGACCCCACCAAGAAGCACATGTGCTTGCCAAATGCACGAGGAATGCAACTGAACGGGAGAACAGAGCAGATGTGAAATAACAAATCATCCAGAATTGTCCACCTGGGCAGACTCCGTTTCACTGGCAAGAGGGCAGACTAAACAACATTGAAATCCTTGCCACAGAAACAATAACACGGGAAGTTTCCTTAAAATGACAGCATGCCGCTCTCCACACCTTTTATCCTTTTCAAGAACTGGACTATGTGCACAATGCCCGGTGTTGCGGCAGCCATTCTGGACTGTGAGGACGCCTGGGAACAGAAGCCACGCAGAGTGAAACATAACGAAGACCCTCAGCCCTGCACTGACCACCTGACGTGTTGCTCATAAGAAAGAAACAAGCTAATAAACTTCTGTCTTAGCTAAGCCACTCTGGCTTGGGTTTTTTATGTGATTCATGGATGAAATGGACCCTTTTCTAACAGGAGATCTTGGCTCTCTGTCCTGATGACTGCATGAGGCCTGGGGGTCAGGGGACAAAGCCAAGAGAGGGAGTTTAACAGGAAGCCCTCAGCCTGAAGCTGGGGCCAGAGAGCTCCATGTTTGGTGTGAGAACTGGAGATAAATCCACAGTGTAGACAGAAACCTGCCTACTTTTACCTTGCTCCTGGGACTAGGTGAAAAGTACACACACACACACACACACACACACACACACACAAGCAAAATCATTGCCAGATGGATGAACATTTGCTAATTCAATGATAAAAGATTCAATTTACAAGAAAGATATAACAATATGTAACGTTTTAATCTTGTAATGGAATAAAGCCCTACAGTAAACAAATCAAAGGTCGACAGAACTTCAAGCCAAAAAGTCACAAAGCTGCATTCGGTGTAGAAATCTGAATACACTTCTCGAGACAACAGTTAAGCAGACAAAAATCCGTTACAAGACAGAAGACTTGAACTACGGTATTACCAAGCTCCATCCAAGGGTATACCTGGGGCGTTCTTGCCAATAGAGAACTGAAGAACACACATTTTCTTCGGTGCTTGGGGGACGTTCAGGATAATACACCACACACTATGTCAAAAAGCCGGTTTCTACGGACTCAGGCAGGCCACGTTCACCTGTGTAGCTGGCAAAATAATGCCCCACCCGCACCCCCGACACCCCACAAAGATGTCCATGCCCTAATCCTCAGTCCCTGTGAATATATTACCCTAGATGGCCAAAGGGGCTTTGCAAATGTGATTAATTAAAGATCTTGGGATGAGAAATTATCCTGGATTATCTGGTGGGCATCATGCAATCACAGGGTCCTTGCAAGAGGGAGGCGCGAAGGTCAGAGTGTGGGAGGGAGGCGTGGCGATGCAAACGAGGGAGGCGTGACAACGCAAACAAGGGGGCGTGGCGATGCAAGCAAAGGAGGCGTGGCAATGCAAACACAGGTCCCAGTCAGACAGCTAGGCTGTTTTACTGCTCACCGCGCAGATGGAGAAGGGGCCACAGGCCAAGGCACGTTCTCCCCAAGAGCCTCCGTGAGGGGTGCAGCCCCACAGACACCCCGATTTCAGCCCAGTGAAACCCATTTCAGGCTGCTGACCCCCGAACTGTAAGAGAACAGATTTCTGTTGTTCTAAGCCACCAACTTCGTACTAATT
The DNA here is from genome assembly GCF_014898765.1 of Herpailurus yagouaroundi. NCBI lineage: Eukaryota > Metazoa > Chordata > Mammalia > Carnivora > Felidae > Herpailurus > Herpailurus yagouaroundi. Next base: position 165,186,360 of record NW_024412376.1, on the reverse strand, counting down.
TGTCATGACAGCTACTGGAAGCCGGTACACCAGACAGTCAAGTTAGGACCGCATTAAAGAAAGGTCACACAAAACCCCTCCTACATTTAAACATTCAGGAAACCTCACCCACCTCTCACCGTGGTTCTCAGATTGCCCGCTAAGCTCTAGAGCGAAGCCCCCACTCCCCTTACGCCCTGCCTACGTCCTCTCTCGTCTCTCCCCAGGGATGCTCTGCTCCCAGGCTCTACCAGGACCACAGCGAGAGGTACCAAACAGAAGGGTGAACAGAGGAGATGTGTGCGATCTGGGGGGGCGGGGGCAGTCCGGAGGGAGCAGCAAGGGGGGCGACGGGATCCATGGCCTTGGGTAGCTTTGGTGCTTAGTGTGGGGTCTAGGGTTATCCGGTTCTCCACCTGGAGGCTGCAGCAGCACACCTGTCTCCCTGGGGACTCACAGCACCTCCCCAGGCGGGGCGGGGTGTTGAGATGCTGGGTGAGGGCGGTGCCATGCTCAGATTCTCCCTGCTGGCCGGCCCCCCCCCCCCCCGAGGGAGCCGACAGTCCTGCTCAGAGACTCAAGAGCTGCCAGGACCCGGGTGAGCCAGGCTCCCGGTCTCTGCGGAGCCCTGAGCATTGCTCTGCTGCCTTCCCGGAGGACCCTGGCTTCAGTCTCACAGCCTGCAAGGGCACCGATGCCGCGCCCGTCAAAACCAATAAGCCCGCGGGCCCCCACAGCGGCCCCACGGGGCCTCACAGGGGCTCCACGGGCCACAGCAACGACCGTAGCCGTGGGACCTAGTGCAGCTCGACATTAACTTGGCTTGGGGAGGGCGCAGCCACCGTCCGCTCCCAAGGCAGTCGCGGTCTGGGCGGACCTGCAGTGGCTTCCACACACGGCTTCTGAGAAGTTTAAGAATATCTCGGAGAGTGGAAGAAACCATCGCACAAGGTTTTCGTGAAGAAAGCTTAAGCAAGCTTGGCAGGAAACATGTTTTGGTGCCAGAAAAGCAGAAGCCAGGGGTATCAGCATTTGGGCCGCCTCTTGCCTTCTACCACGTGCTCCCCACCCCGCCAACAGCCGGCCCGTGTGCCTTGCCATATGTAGCAGGGCTCCCCGGCATGCCTATCTGGCACCCCATATCTTCGGCTCGCCTGGGGTGCACCGGGCCTGGTTCAACCCCACCTGAGACACGGTCGCAACAGAGTGTGGAGAGCTGATCAGTCCCCAGATTGATCCGGGAGCTGCCGATGCAGAGGAAGGCTCTATGTGGTGCCCCTACTGGGGTCCCGCCGGGCTGGCTGCAGGGTGAGCCCCTTAGGAGCCCCCTGCACAGCCGCACAGCACTGCACCAGGGGCATGGACGAGCAAGGCGGAGCCCACACTACGTGGCCTCTGGGGTGAGCGCACAGCTCTCCCTGTGGACCCCGTGGAAACTTCTTGATCCGAGTCAGGACAGTGGTGGCTGTGACCTGCTCTGAGTTGACAGTGTGGGACTTCACCTGAGCCCCGTGCTCTCAGAAACTCCAGAGGTTAAGTACCCCACCCTGTGCTCCAGCAAAGAGCTGTGGCACGACGTCCCTGCCCTGTGGACTTAGACAAGCTGTGCCCGTGCCCCTGTTAACTTGCGTCAGGCCAGGCACGGACCTCCAGGTTCCCATTCCCTGCTCATAAAAGATTAGCCAAACTGGACCACATGGACGGCTGGACAAAATGCCGGTAGTGAGCCGGACCGATTTTAGTCGGGCCTCCCCCCCCCCCCCCCGCAACAGGCCCAACTGTGCCCAGCCCCGCGGTGGGCAAGAGCCCACTGCACAGCCCTCCTGAGAACCAGTGGGCACAAACCAGATGCCCCCTGCTCATGACCCATCCAGCCCTGCACCCTGTGTGCTCCTCCCTAAAGGAAACACCTTTCCCCTTACCTTTGAGACGCTCCAGATCTTACACTGAATTAACCCCCTCCTGATATGACAGCCCCTCCCCTGTTGTAACAAGTCCTCCCCGTGTAATAGCCCCTCCCCCATATTCATAGCCCCGCCCCTGTTGTAATAGCCCCTCCTCTATATTCATAGCCTCTCCCCGTAATAGCCCCGCCCATAGTAATAGCTCCTCCCCTGTTGTAATAGCCCCTCCCCCATTGTAGTAGCCCCTCCCCAATTGTTACAGCCCCTTTCCTGCTCTAACGACTCCTCCCCCTATGGTTATGGCTCCTCCTCTGCTACAACAGCCCCTCTTCTGTTGTCATAGTCCCCACCTCTGTTGTAACAGCCCCTCTCTTATTGCAATGGCCTCCCCACCCCCGCAGTCATCTTCAAATCAAGCGTCTCCTTCCCTAGCCCTGACTTACTCTCCATCTGACACAGGAGTCAGTCCCAGGCACAGGGCAACAGTGCCTCCTTCTCCATGGGACGCTGCCTCGAGCCTCCCTGGACTTCCCTGCGGGGATTTTCTAGAGTCAGAGCTGAGCCCCTACTCTCCTAAAATCCACAGGGTGTCCCGTGAGCCCCTCACCCCCTGAACATGGTGGCCTGGGGGGTCTCTTCACTTGGCGGGGGAGTCCCCACACTCCACTACGTGCTGGCTGCCCGTGCCCGTCCGCTCAGCCGCCTGGGGTGGTGCATGACTGCAGGTGACTCCTGGTAGACTAGGGTGGGGGACCGCGACGGTGAGGGCCCTTCCAGGAGGGTGGAGGCAGGGGTCCCCTTCCAGGGTACCTTCTGAGAACAGGACCTCCCCTGCCCCAGCCCAAGGGGCTCTCAACCCAAGGGGCTCTGAACCCAAGGGGTTCAGCCTCTCCTTCACCGAAAGGGCTCAACGGAGGCAGATTGTGCCACGGAGGTGCTCCAGCAGCATGAGGCAGGTTCCTGGAAAGCTGGGCCGCGTGGGAGTGGACGGCCAAGACCCTGGCCGAGCGCCGGGCCTGGCGGGCGCTCAGCAAATGCCACTGGAGCCTGAGAGACCCTGATGGGGACACCGCCATCCCCAGTGAGCCGTGAGGTGCTGAGGCAAGCACGCGGCTCTCAGCCAATTTCCAGAAGAACGCGCATTCCTCCTAGAACATCCACTTAAAATTACATTAAAAAATTAACAAGCTGGTCTTGGAGCGGAGGAATGGGTTTCGGCACAGAAGGAGAGAAAAATCGGAAAAAAACGGGTTCTTCCAGCCCAATTTCCCTCATAATTGGGTGTCTTTTGAGCTGGTTAATTAAACAGCATTTTCCCCGAGTCAGAGAGCTGAGTCTTGGCACCGAGGGCGCTGTGCAGACGGCGCGTGACACACGGGTCTGGCGAGTCTCTATAAAAAGCGACCCGGGTCGCAAGCAGGCTGTCTGCACCGCAGCCGGAAGACCGCACTCCTCCTGGAAAGACGGTAACGGGCCTCCGCCTCGCCCACCAAGCTGGCGGGGCCGCTCCCACCAGAACCCTCGCGTATCCCCTTCCTGAGCAGCAAGCAATCACGTCTGTGCACGTCCGTGCGAGGCTACAAGCCCACTCTTTAATAATCCTATTTCTGCTTAATCCCAAGTGGATTTGTTTTGTGTCTGCCAAGAGCAGTAGACCCCCCCCCCGCCCCGAAAAATCCAGCGTGTTGCCGGGTCACGTTCGCCAGCGGGAATGCTGCCTCAGGCCAATGAAAACCCTATTTGCAATCATGCGACCTTACTGAATAACTGGCCCGGTTTCTGCCCCATGCCATGTGACGGGGAGGGGGCAGCTGCGGGGCGGGTCCAGGCTCCCCCACAGGCCCGGGGGGGCGTAGATGCCAGGCTGTGACACCTGCGAGGGCGGGGACGGGCTGGCTGCCCCATCTTGTAAGAGCCAGGTAACAGCTGGCACCTAGTAGGTGTTGAGTAAACGCCCGCGAGCGCATGAATGCTACAATGAACGGAGCCATATCTCAGCCGTGTAGAACAACCACCAGAGAGTGTGTCACAGAATCGTGGCAGCAAATTGGGACTGGGCACTTGGCAAGTGCCAGGCCTTAGGGCAAGGACGATCACATAATGTGGATTGTAGGAAGCACCCATCTGGTCCTTGCCCCTTGTTCCTGGCACACGGCCACTAAAACCCCTGAAATCTCCAGAGGGAATAGGAACGTCTTTTGTGTGCTACTGGGAGGACTGGGGGCTGGGGGCCCCGGGGCTTCAGGATGGGGCCGGTGGTCAGAAAGGCCAAGGCTGGGAGGCCCCACACCCTGATCTCCGGAGGGGAGAGGGACTGGAGCCTGAGTTGTATTCTGTATATAATGAGCCGGTAACAGGAAGTGAAGCTGGCTCTTCCAGTTCTGTGAGTCGTTATAGCAAATTGCCAAACCTGGGGAGGGGAGCGGGGAGAGGAGAAGGAGGGAGAGGAGCCTGCCCCGTCACACAGTCTCTACGAGGGCCCAGCATGCTGTCCTAGGAAGGTGTATTTCCTGCAGGCAGAAGTAAGTTCCATCCCACCCTGCTGATCGCTGATCTCTGATCTCTCGCCGCCCCAGAGCCCACCCTGGAAGCGGGCAGGGCAGAAGCGTGTGAGGGGAGAAAGCCTGGCCTGGGGCCCTCAGGTCGACCAAGAAGTCTGCCTTCCTTGGGCCAGCCACGTGGCCACGGCACCTGGGCAGAAGGAGGGACGGGCCTCCTTCATTCTGTGATTCCTGAAAATGCATTCCTGTCACTTCCCACTCAGGGCCACGTTCAGACAGCGCATCAGGAAGCAAACACGTAGGACAGCCACCAAGGTCGACAAGCACACTTATTTTGTTTTTTTTTAAGAGACAGAGAGCACCACGCAAGAGCAAGCCGGGGGACGCAGAGAGAGAGGGAGAGAGGATCCCCGGCTGGCACTGTGCTGTCAGTGCAGAGCCCGATGTGGGGCTCAGTCCCACAAACCGTGAGATCGTGACCCGAGCCGAAATCAAGAGCTGGCCTCCCAGCCGACTGAGCCACCCAGGCGCCCCGAGCACCCTTGTTTTATACTTGGGAGGGAAACTGAGGCTCAGAGGCTGACACACACAGCCGGTAGGACAGCACTGGCATGGGGACCAGCACCCTTGATCTCGATAATCCAGCCCTTCTCATTCTTGTTTTATTTCCCTAGAGACCGGGGCATTTTGAAGGCAGGAGTTGAGCGTCTTTTATTTTATCACTGGACCTCGCTTGGCTACGGGCAGACATGCTCCAGGGTAGCTGAAAAAAATGAACTAAAACCTGCCTCCAAGTGGAGAGTGTCGGGAAGGATCTATGTATTTATTTCTTTTTAATGTTTATTTATTTTTGAGAGAGAGAGACAGAGACAGAGACAGAGACAGAGTGTGAAGGAGTCACAGAATCCGAAGCAGGCTCCAGGCTCCGAGCCGTCAGCCCAGAGCCCGACACGGGGCCCGAACTCACGCATCGCGAGATCGTGACCTGAGTGGAAGTCGGTCGCTCAACCGACTGAGCCGCCCAGGCGCCCCGGGAAGGATTTCAATAAATGCCCATTTCATTCCCGCAACAAGAGCGCTCTGGTTTACGAGCAGGGAGCCCCGAGCGGCCCTGTGTTCTGTGCAGGCTCCCGGGAGGCGCAGGGGGACACGGGGGTCTGTCTCGCCATAATGACACTGTCACTCACTCCAAATTGGGCGGTTTCCGTACGAGGAGTCACAACTGCCCAGCTCCAGCGCTCTGCTACTGATTGGCAATGAGAGCATCTGCCAGTCACTGCCCACGTCCGCGCTTGCTGTCCACTCTCCGCCTGGGGCCGTCATGCAGCGGTAGGTAACCAGAGCGGCCCCTCACTGGCATTGGCTTTGGAGTAGCATTTATCGAATGCCTACCAGGAGCCAGACGTTTCGTTTGCTGGTCATTCATTCGTTCACTCACTCGTTCATTCACTCAACAAATCCTCACAATGTTACGAACTAGGGGTTATATTCTAGGAAGGGTACGCTGGGCCTTGGGCAAGTTCAGCTGCGGCCCCAGCACCCGGACACGTCGGCGGACCCCGTCTCGCGCATGCTGTGTGTCCGCGGCGGGCCGACGAAGGCTCGGCTCCACCCGGCCCCCCCCGGGATCCAGGCCAACGGGGCCTTCGCGCTCTGCAAGGCTTGGCTTTCCCAGCCGTTGAGACGGTGGGGAGAGGGAAGCTTCTCAGGGTCGCTTCCTCTCCCAGGGGGCAGCACCTGCTGTAACGGGGCGGGGAGTGCATTCACCCGAGGAGCTGCACGGAAAGGGCACCTGGGTGCGGGTAAGCACCATCGCCTTCTCCTGCTCAGAGAACTCGGACACCCAGGCTGGAGGAGACTCAGCTCACTGCCAGGGTCACAGGGCTGGTAAGCCAGCTGCGGAACAGGCCTGCGGGGCTCCAAATATACCAGCGAATTCCAGGAGAGCCTGTGCCTTTTTTTTTTTTTTTTTAATACTAACGAGAGCGGCCACGGCCTGATGAAAGCGGCCTGTTGGTAAAGCCCCCCAAAATAATGAACACGCGGGGCCGCTGTAAACAGCAGAGCCCTGGAGGAAATGAAAGGGACTTTGTGGAGTGGCCTAAACCAGAGGGTGATCTTTTGAAACGTTGAAGGGAAAAAGCTCCAGGCTGCTCGTAGGGCTGGAAAGCCAGGCCGGCGTCCTGGTTGCTTTGCCAGTTTAAAGGGTTTTTTTATTCCTTACCCGCGGCCTGCTGGGCTTTTCTGAAATGGCCCCATATAATCCTTTGAGGTGCCTCAGATGTGCCCCAGAGGCTGACACACAAGCACGGAGATGCGAAAATCGCGGCTCACATGGGCCCCAGATAAATAAGCAGGCCGAGGAAGAACAGGGCCCATCCCCTCCCTGCGGTGGGGGCCCCCCAGCGCCCCCGCACCGGCTCCGAGGCCTCCCTAGGCATCCATCGGGGCCACAAGGCTGCTTCAGAGAGCCCCGCAGGGTGGGGATGCGTTTTCTCCAAAGCTAACCCCACCCGGTGTCACCTTTAATCCTCAAGAGCCAGACTTCCAGAGGGTTCTGCAGGCGAGAGCCTGAGAGGGGGCGAGGGTCAGCCCCGCAGCGGGCCCCTGGGCCCAGGAGTCCCCGTTTAATGAGCCAGGCTGCACTCGGGCCCCTCCTCCACCTCAAGAGCCAGCCAAGTCGCACAGCTCTGCTGTTGTCCCGCACTCAGGCTCCCTCTAACCAAAGCCTAGAAACAGTGTCTGCTTTTTGGGACCCACGTGGATTGGGCTGGGCCACGGGGATCACTGGGGATCATCCGTCTGCCACGTCGGGTAGCCTGTGTGCAGGCCCTGGGCTTAGCGCCTGGACCGCTCTGAGAGGCCGTGAGCCTTCCACGAGGGGCCCTACACACCGCATACAAATATGAAGCCGAACGCCAAGCTGAGCGGGGAAGCCAGTCCCCGGACTCCGGGGCCGGTGCTTTTCCTGGGCCTGCGGTAACTTTTGCTCACGCCCCTGATTCACACCTCCCTGCCCTGAATTTCCACCAGGCCTCTCCGTCCAAGTTAGCAAATAACACAGAGAATCCAACTGGCAAGATTAAAGCACAGCTATGAATATGCATGACTTTGTTCAGCAATCAGCCCGAACCCTTTCCAGAAGAAGGGATCCGAGCATAATTTTCTGCCACATATTTAAATTCAAATTAGTCATTATTTAATGTTGGGACAAATCGCCCGAGAAGGTCATGTTTTCGGTGTAATGTTTTTTTTCTTGATAAGTGAGGCTGACTCCCCCGCGTGGGACGCACGCCCCGATAACACGTTTCTTTCCCTTTTTCCGCTGGTGCTGAAGACGTGACCCTGGAGACAGCGGTGACCGCCGTCACTCCCGCTTTCTTGCATAAATGCTCCCCTACCCTGTTCCTCCGTGTCCCCTGCAGTGACACCATCCCTCCGCCTGGCTCACAAACGGATCGGCCGAATCTTCGTGGTTTGGGGGGGTCCAGGTATCAGATGAATCCAGACGGTCCGAGTTCACATCTCACTCTGCCATTTCCAAGCTGTGTGACCTCACTTTAGCCTCTCTGGGCCTCAGTTTCCTCATCTGTAGAAAGGGGGGTATAGTAGTTCCTACGACATAGGTCACTGAGTATTACTGCCTGCAAGGTGCTGAGAAGCATGCTCATGGCAAGGGCACGTGCCCATGACAGTCCCCCATTACTACCAACATGGCCACCACGGCTGTCATCGCCCATACAACAGCCTCCAGCACCACCCTCTCCGTCCTCACTTTCCAGGTTGTATTTCACCCCCGCCACTACAGTGGCCTCCTCACTGGCCCCCCGGATGGAATGCGTGCGGTGGCGGGGTGGGGGAGGGGGCTACGATCCCACCTAACCTGCTGGACGGTTCTGCCCCCCCCCCCCCGTCACGCACCAGGTGCACCAAGAGTCTCGCCATCTCCCAAACAGGCCACACGCCTAGCCCTCTGTGTCTTTGCACATGCTGTTCCCCAGGCCCACAATGCTTATCCACGTTGTTCTGAATTGCTAACAGCCTCTGGAAGACCAACTCAATTTCCACGTCCTCTGTGAAGTGTCCCAACCTGGGCTGAGTCAGCTGTCATCTCCTCCGTGCTTGGAGAGAAAAATAAAAAGCAGAACAAAGAAGCCAAAATGCGAAAGTCCTGGCCACGCTGTTGTCTGAGCGTTCACCACACTGCACAGTGAGTGAATGAGTGAATGAATGAATGAATGAATGAACGAACCAACATGTGTCAGTCTCTGTGCCCACTCCCTCCTCCTCCAGGGCCAGACCCCAGGCTAGCTCTTCACTGAAGGCACGTCCGACCCCAGTTTTCCAAGATGGGAGATGAAGTGCCTTCACAGGGACTTCTCTGCCCCGCCACGACGGTCGTGAGTCTGTGCACAAGGCAAGCCCGTGCAAATGCACAGACGAAGCCTCATTCTCACTGTCGTCGGCAGATTCCCAACTGGGTTTCCGGCTGGAGCTCCCTTTGCACCAAACCGACCCTGAATTCCCTGGAAAGCTGGCTCCTCGGGTGCTCCTCAAATGGGCAGCCGACCCCAGGCTCTGAGCCCAACAACCCCGGAAACACGGAGAGATTTCCACACACTCAGAGTCTAAGTTAAAATATATCCTTTCCTCCCAATAATAATAATAATAGTAATAGTAAAACAACCCAGAGTTGGTTCAGCATGTTCAATCGGCCTAAAGAAACCCAAGGCCAGCTTCACCCCAGACACTTCTCGGCTCAAAGCCAGCTCCAGCGTGACGGGTCGGCTGCTGAGAGAGGAGAAAGCGTGTTGGGGCCACAGGAGATGTTTTCACCAACAAGCCATTTTCTTCCTCAGGGAGACACAGCTGGGTGGCAGTCCCCACTGGAATGCCTGTTCCGCCCCCTCCCTGGGGGCCCTGGGACAGAGGACAAAGGATGCTGGGAGCTGTCGGATTGACAGAGAAACTCTGTCCCCAGGGGCTCTGACAAGTCCTGCAGAGCCACTGTTTACAGTTAAAGAAATTGGTTTTAAAGGCCGATAAAGTGTTCTATTGTTACAGAGAGGCAATCCATCTGTACGTTGTTGTTGCTACTGAGGTGACAAATTGATTCTTTAAAAAAAAAAACCATCCCCGCACAGGCCCCGAGCTAGTCCTGCAGGCAGGAAGACAGCACTCCCTCAGCACAGGCCGGCCCTGCTCCACGAAGCCAGTTGGGGGGACAGGCCCCTCCCTCGGCAGGAAGGGAGGCGCAGCGACAGTGATGGGAGGCAGACAAACACGTCAGAGCCCAGCCTGCATCTCACCCTGTCCTGTCCTGTCCTCCCACCACGAGCACCAGCCGTGAGCACCAGCGTGGGGCCCTCGTAGAGGTGACTCCAGGCAGTGTGGGTCGCTATGGAAACCCCACGCTCAACCGCCTGGGCCCTCATCAACCCCATCGACCAAACACCTGACCGCTTGTCAGCCTCATGTCTAATCCTGACCATGATGCCCCAACAGAAGGAGAAGTCCTAAGTGCGGGGTTCCCGTCTGTCTCGTCACTGCGCCCCCAGGTAGGGGCTGGCACGTTCACTTGGGGGGTAAATGACAAACCGACCCGGCCATGGTGGTGCCGGTGGGAGAGGGGGGAGACCCAAGCTTAGCCTGGGGTCACAGAGCTGCTGAGCGGGTGGCAACAAGGCTGTGGCCCAAAAATGACCTGAAACCCGTCAACCCGCCGCTTCTTCTAACACAGACCGGCCCCAAGATCTGGAAACCCCGCACCTGAGGGCTCCCGGTTCACCATCTAAGCAAGACCAGACTCATTTCACTGATGTTCTACCGAGGGGTTGCTGCCTCTGTTTGCATACCCCTCAGGACGGGGAGCTCACTCCCACCCGGGACAGCCGTGCCCATCTCTGAACGTCGGCAGCTGCCAAGGTTGGTAGTCGTTCTTAATTTCCAGCCGGGCTCTGCTCCTCGACCCGCACGCGTCTGCCCTCGATTCCAGACAGACGCCCCGTAAGTCTGCGTCTGCCATTTACTGGCTGACCCGAGGTGGGGAGAGTTAGTTGACATCCCTGGGCCTCGGTGTCCTCATCTTGTGACAGAGATAACAAGGGTCGCTGCCTTGCAGGGCCGTCCCAAGGACTGAACACGTTCCTGTAGGTGCTCAGAGCTGGGCCTAGGGACTGGCATCCGTCCCAGAGGCCCCGTATCACACTGACATTCTTTCCTTGCCCCCAGGAAGGGTGTTCAGGTTCTTGAGAATAACGTATTTCCAAGGTATATGTCCTCAGAGGATTGAAAACACATACTCCAGGGTGGGTGAGGAAGCCAGACACAGGGATTCCACAGTCAGATCCACAGAGAGAAGGATCCAGAAGGCGGCCAAGCTGGCGGGAGGTGGGCTGGGAGGGGTGGCTCGTGGGTGTGGGCTCCTCTGGGGAGATGAGAATGTTCTGGCACGGAACAGAGGCGGGGGGTCCAAACACGGAATGTGCTACGTGTCACTGAATTGTTCACTTTAAGACGTTTTATTTTATGTTATGCGAATGTCTCCCCCCGTGTACCAAAAAGGCTACCGTGTGGGGGGATGACGTTGACCTAAGTCTAGCCTTGCTTTCCGAGCAGAAGAAATACGTGGCAGTTAGGGGACGGCAGAGGAAGAAGGCGAAGACGAAAATAAAAACGCGATGCATTCACACAGTTTATTTTTAGAAAATTAGGAGAGGGGCGCCTGGGTGGCGCAGTCGGTTAAGCGTCCGACTTCAGCCAGGTCACGATCTCGCGGTCCGGGAGTTCGAGCCCCGCGTCAGGCTCTGGGCTGATGGCTCGGAGCCTGGAGCCTGTTTCCGGTTCTGTGTCTCCCTCTCTCTCTGCCCCTCCCCCGTTCATGCTCTGTCTCTCTCTGTCCCAAAAATAAATAAAAACGTTGAAAAAAAAATAAAAAAAAAAAAGAAAATTAGGAGAGCAGGTTGACGTGCATGTGTTCGGCGGTCAGTTAGTCACGCGAGTTTGTTCCTGCCGTCTCCAACAGTCTTTGAAATCACCCCGTTGAGCGCTGGAAGACGTTGCCCTCGTGTGGATGCGCTGCAAACCATTTAACGCGGCCTGTGTTTAGCTCCGTGGCGGCTTTGCGATCGGAGCCTGACAAAAGCCGTCCCGTGCGGGAGTCCCCGCTGCCCACGCCCTCTCTGCCTGCGCAGGACGCGGGCTGCTTCATCACCCACAGGGTGACCTACAAAGGAGGGAGGGAACAAAGAGCTGGCCACGGTCACCTGGGGGGTCGGGGAGGGCTGGAGGCTGAGGGGCGGGTGTGGTGGGTCCGGAGGGGTTGGAGGCAGGTAGGAGGGGTGGTCGGCAAGGCGGCCCGGGGAGGAGAGGAGCCCCCCCCCCCCCCCCCCCCCCGCCGTGGAGTCCGTCAGTCCCTCCCCTCTGTTCTGACAAACCTGAGCCCCAGCCCCCGGGGTGGAGAAGCCTGAGAGGCCGTTTTACCAGGAGCAGGAGCAGGAGGGGGCAGTCAGTGTGGGCCTGGGTCTGCCGAACAGGCTGAAAAAGGGACCTCAAGTCCGTGCCGGGGACCCCAGGCGAGCCGCTCACTCGCCTGCCCTTTGTCGGATCTCCTGTCCCTCCACCATCTGGGGGAAGGAGGAGATTCCGACTCTGTGAGCACCTCTTGCTGAGCACCTCTGGTCTCCAAGGGCCGAAACGGCCCTGCTGAGTTTCACTTGCCGTTCGGGTTCTTTTAGCTCCAAGGATGCTCCGGCCGGCTTTGGGGACATTAGCAGAAGAGCCAGGAGCAGGCTGGGGTGGGGCGCACACTACAGATCTTCCACTGTGAGAACGACGGGGGGCCGTGGGGCTGTGAAGGAGGCCCTACTGTGTGTGTGCGGGCGGTGGGGGTCCGCCCTCACGTCAGGTTGTGAGGAGGGATTCTCCGGATAACACTGCCGGTTTTGGCCTCGGAGAAGCTCCAGCTTCGTCCCGCAGCATTAGCAGATTTAGTCCTCGCCACAGCCCTGGGAGGTGGGAACCGTCCTTCTCATCTTACAGATGAGGCCACACAGCGGTGGGTGCATGCGAGGCCACGTGGCTGCGATGCGGGGCCCTCACTGCGGAGAACCGCAGAAGTGTGCAGAAAGGGGGCCAACTGTTGCATTTTGAGTAATTCTGGTACGCGAATCAGTTTATGGCTCGTTTCCAGTCTTCCCTGTGATGGGGAGAGGACGTTGTGTGTGAGGAAGGGCCTGGGGACTTTCTAATTGCCTGCAATTATCCGGAAAGGCACAACACAATAAGCACAGGGAGGGAAACAGGGAAGAGGCTGATCTGATTTTTCCTCCTTTTATTGCAGGGAAAGGTACAGGAACCGAGAAGGGGACGCCCTTGGCTTTGAGCCCCTGGCTGGCCACTTACCTAGCTGTGACCGTCTCTGAGCCTCTATCCCTTCATGGAGAAACGGCGACCAGAGGACGCCCAGCCCTGCCCTGCCCAGCTCCCGGGGTGGTTTTCAGAGCCTGGGCGCGCACGGGCCTCAGAACACGCCAAGACGTTTTCGGATTCAGAGGATTTTGTCCTTGAGGACAAGCAGGCCTGATTGGATTATTTTCCTTCACCTTCACATCCCGGGGCAGGCCTGGAGGCAACGTGGGCAGGTTTCATATGGTGGGAGCCTCCCACCAAGAAGCCCATTGTCCCCAGAGCATCCGTGCTCTCCCCGCCTGGGTTCTCCCACTTCCGGCGGCAGGGAGCCGGCTTCCCCCTGTTCCAGCAGCCTCTGTGTGCCCGCTCCTGCCCCAGGCTGCCCACCAGAGGCCTCGCCAGAGCGCTGACCGCCCTGATCCCGCCTGCACAAAGTGCTCTGTCCAGACCCTGCCCCCGCCTCCTGCGCTAGAGCCCCGTCCAGCCCACGGGTTCCATGGGCCGCATCAGCCTTTCCCAATCAGGGACAAAAGCTCCCCGTGAACATGTGACAGGGGCTGGGGGATCTGGTAAGCGACCACTGCAGCCTGGCAGGGGCGGATGGCACCCGAGGGGCAGGGCGTGCTGGGTGTGTGACTTGTCCTGACTTCTCTGAGACCAGAGCTGGAGGGCCTCATCAAGGAGACGGTCTGGCCGACACCACGTGACCGCACCAAATGCAGAGACATTCCTGCCGGGGCCATGAGGAGGGCAGGGCATCAGGGCTATGAAGACCCACCCCTCCCTCCTTCTGCTCTGGGTGATGCTCCTCTTTGCCCAACACAGGCACAGAGAAAACTAGAAGAAAAAACCAGCATGGTGCCATGAATGGGCACAGCAGCCGAGTTGAAAGGAACATTACCCTCAGGACTCAGAGAAAGGCACTCTCTCTGAAAAGGACTTAGCCCCGAAACCTGAAGAAAACGTAAGGAAACCTGTCGCTGGCACTCTCACGAGGATGCGAGAGGACACGGGCGTCCCGAGAGAAAGAGATGTGAGAGGCAGAGGTTACACACAGAGAAGGAATCGGGGATATGGCAGAAATCCCTCTGGAGCTTTCCCAGCAGGTAGCAGAAGACGACCAATAAGTAGAACTCACACGAGGGGGAAGAGGAGTGGCCTCGGAGATGAGAGCACAGGGACCTAGCCTCAAAATGGCTAGATGTTCCCAAGGAGGGGGCACGAGTGAGACAGAGCAATGATCAGAGGCACAGAATGAAATCTGCACAGAAGCGGCCCAGCACGCCCCACACGGAGTCCCGTCGTTCCCGCCTGGTGCAGATGTCTACCGACAAGGAGAGAGAAAATCAGGCAGAACGGACCAACAACCTGACTGGCAGAAGGCACCTCCCTGATGCTAAACATTAGGCACACAGAGCATCGCCTCCCAACAGTTTGAGAAGAAAGAGGGTGGCTCAGAAATTCTGGATACGGTCAGGGTGCGGTCCGACCGTGGGGGAGTCAGAAAATGATCCCAGGGGCGCCTGGGGGGCTCAGTCGGTGGAGTGTCCGACTCCGGCTCAGGTCACGATCTCACGGTCCGTGAGTTCGAGCCCCGCGTCGGGCTCGCTGCTGTCGGCGCAGAGCCCGCTTTGGAACTTCTGTCGCTCCCTCTCTCTCTGCTCCTCCCCTGCTCTCTCTCCGTCTCAAAAATAAATAAACATTAAAAAAATAATAATAATTCATGAATGCAAGGCCAACACCCCCGGCCAGAGAAAAGAGACTCTGTCCCCATTTCTACTACAGAAGCTTTCACTGTATTACCCTCACCCTCGTGCTCAAGACCAGCCTTTGAGGATGTATCCCAGCCAAGTGAGTGAAGAATTGTGACCACTAAGCAAGAGCGGGACAGACGCATCCAACGGCGGCAAGAGGCCGGCGCGCGCAGGAGGCTACGACCACAGCAGATGTGATTATAAACACTGAGCACGCTACGGCTCGCTCTCGAGCACAGAGACCTCGGATACGAGAGTAGTAATTTAATGCCCGCAGCCCATGAATTGTGTCTATGATACCCGGAGGAGGGAGGACACGTAGGACCTGCTCCACTGACGTTCCTGCTGCTGGCTCTGGAGGTCGGCAGCCCCGGGACGGCCACAGACGGGAGCCAGGAGAAACGAACAAGTGCCCGAAGCAGAAGGGAGGGCCCCCTTTGTCTCCGGGAGCTGGGAGGGGGGCCAGGATGATGTTCCTCCTCTGACTGCTGTGACAGCAGTCTCCCCTCCCTCGCGCTGGCCCGGACCCTCCCTTAGAAGCCCGGTGGCTTTGAGGTGCCAGGCAGAAATGCAGACCACATGAGAGGTGACAATTCGGCCAAGTGTCGTTTTCCCCAAGGGAGCCCGTGCCCCCACATCAGGAGGCGTTTTGCGGGGAGACCAAGAGCCTTCACTCCCATCGTGTCTGTTTCCTGCTCAAGAAAACACGGCCCGACGGGGACGTTACAGGCTTCGGTTTTATACGATTGTCTCAGATCTTGCCTTTCCTGCTTTCCTCTCTCCTTCTCATCCACCCCACAAAGCGATTGGAGGGCCTGTTACATATCAGGCCATGATGCTCTCATCACCTCCCTGGTGGTGTGGGCATGCCGAGCAACCCACTGGCACCAACGTTCACAACAGGATATTTACCGCCACCGCCCTTCATGTTTTGCAACGTGTTGTCCTTATTTTGACATCCCCTAGTGCCTAGCATCAGCATCTATAAACAGAGCCCACATAATTAGGCTGATGACATCGATTTTCTCAGTTCAACTGGGTAATGGCAACGTTTATCCCACTTTGGAAATCTCACACAGTCTGTTGCGGCTGCAGAGTCATGATGCCCTTGGTACCCTGCCTGCGAACCTACCCAGACTCAGATTTACTCCCCGTAGCCGAGCCCACTTTGGTTTCTCCCTGGGGTTGGGCAGAGGAGGCAAGGGCGTGACCGCCTTGGCTCCTTTTGGATCTACTGTGGAGGCGGCCACATTCTGTGTCGCGGGACTGGCAGGGGGACCGACCTGTCCCACGGAAGAACCTGAACTGTGCCCATTTCTGTCTCTGTACAACCTTGAGCACATCCCTTATGACTTCCGGATCTCGGTTTTGCCTCCTGTAAGATGAGAGGGGCACCAGCGATCGTCTGAGCGCCTTTCTAGGACCAACTGCCCGTTAAGTATCTCCTTTAGCTCACTATGGCACAGAAGCCCTGTGTTCTCCATACTGTGTCTCAGCTCCCAAAGCACGAGCCCTGCTGGACACAGACGCGGCTGCAGCGACTGGAGACCATGCCTCCAGGGTCCCTAAGTCTCCGTTTTATCTGCGCCTCCTCCGAGCCTGCACCGGGCACCCCCAGCATTCTCATTCTTGCCCATTCTCTTGTCGTTGGCAACCAGGAATTCACATTCCTTCTTATCAGTGACACTTATTGGCTACTGTTAACAACAACAGCTGATTCAACCGGCACTTACGGCACACCGGCTACATGACGGACACGATGTTAGGAGGTGGCACGTGGGGTGAAGCCAGAGATGTTGCTGTAACGCAGCACTTGGCCGGGTCAGAGTCTGCAGACCACGTCCACAGACACTGTCTCAGTCCTGAGCGTCTAGCCTCTGGAACAGGTCTTCTGAATCCTATTTTACGGATGAAGAGACTAAGACAATGAGGGTTAGGGTTACACAGGAGACACAGCACAGCAGAGACTGAATCCAGGCCCTCCAGCCCCAGATCGCAGGCTCTCAGTGCTGTGCCGAGGCTGAAAGTGACATCGACCCCATTGGAGCTTCTGGGTGCAAAGAGACCTGACCTGGGGATGAGGCCTGGGTTGTAGCCCCACTTGGTCATTGTGTGGTTAGGTGACCTGGGCAGACTGAGTCTCGGAGAACAGAGGGGCATTGGGATGTGTGACCCTCAGGGTCTCATCCGGAGCAAGCCACCCATGATGCCTGTCCTCCCTCCAAGGCACACTCTCTGGAGGCACCCCTCGCGTCATGGGAAAAGGAAGACTCTGAACACCAGAGGTGGGGTCGAAACGGTGAGGAGCAGGTGTGCTGGCCCTTTCTGCAAGCCCTGTACCTTCCCGCAAAGGAAGTTGCACCCAGGGCTGATCTGGGCAGAGCCCTCTGTGGGAACTGCCAGACTTGGTAAGTTTGCCAAGGTCCCCAGGAACATGCAGGCAATCATCCTCATGTCAAAAAACGTGTATTGAGCACCTGCTAAGTGATAGGTCCTGGAGCCACAGCCCATCCACGCGCAACAATGAGCCCAGAGTGGATGGGGACCTGCCATTGGGGGGGTGGGGGTGAGGTGGGATGAAGGTGGCAGTGATCTGCTGTGCCACTTTGACTGCATTTTGGCCCAAACCATGGCTGTCATTGTTAATAGAACTTCCTGGCCCAGGTAGTGGGTTTTCAGTGCACGGGGGCATTCGAGTAGAGGCTGCACATTCTCCTGCTGGATGAGGCATGCTCATGGAGGGGGGCTGGAAGGCATCCACATTGCCCGAGGGTCCCCCAATCTCAGGTTTCTGTGTCCTTTCATTTTTAACAAATTTCTTTTTGACAATGGCTTCTAAAAGCCAGCTAGATGTCCAACTCCCTGGTGATGGGTACGTAAACTGTGATAGATACACGGTTTATTTAAACACTGTGTGTCAAAGCTGCAGGAGGCAGTGTGGTGCAATGGCAAGATCACAACCTTTGTCATCAGACACCCATGCATTCAAAACCATCTCTGCCCCTTACTGAGCTGTGTGATCTTGGGCAGCTTACTTAGCCTCTCTGAACTTCAGTTTCAACATCTGCAAAGTTGGAGATGAGAGCACTCTCATCTCAAAGTCCTCTTGCACATGAGAATTAATGTCTGAAATACCTTCATATTATGCTACAAACATATACTCCCCAATAAATGGTAGCTAACTACAAAAATGGCTACATTATCGTTAACTGAATCACAGACTATTTGAAGCCATCAAAATGTTCACAAAGCATTCTTGCTAATGTGGGAGAATACTTCAGCGATGCAAATTAAGAGTATAAAAGTGTCTCAACTATGTAAGAAAAATCCATAGAAAAAAGACGAGGAAATACATCAGGACATTACAAGAGACCGTCTCTAGATGGCGGATATACAGATAGCACTATTTTTCAGTGTTTGGGCTCTCTATAGTTAGCAAGCATTACCATAGAGGTGGAATCCAGGACTCGGGGTCTGGGCAGGGCTCTGGCAGCAGGAGTCCATAGTGGACACAGGAAGGGCCAGGCTGGAGCTCCCAAGGGCACCGACCAAGTGGCCAGAGAGGCTAATCCGGTCAGCACCACGGACAGCGTTCAGGAAAGCCAAGGTCCTGGTTTGCATGGGGGCTCCTGTCCTGCGGGGTTTCAGGCAGGTTCCTGTATCTTCAAAACTGGTTCTCCTCTACCTCAGATGTCACACCAGCCAAGAAGATGACAAACGCCTTGTTTCTTTAGGACAGGGTCTGCCCTGACTTGTCCTAACAAAGTTACAGCGACATACGCCATCTGGCGAGCAGCGGCCCATGCTGTCAGAATTCCTATTTCCTCGGGCCCTTGTCGAACTGGATTCCTGTTGCTCTCAGTTTTTGGCCCATGTAAGAAGCAAAGGAGGTATCTACTTGTTCGGTTTGCTTTTCATTAAGAGGCCGAACATCTTTTTTCATATGCTTCATAAAATTTGTATCAGAATTTGCTATTTTTCTGTACGTTGTTTGTTAAGTGTCTTTTCCCTTTTTCCCTTAAAAAATTCCTCTTGGGGCACTTAGGTGGCTCAGTCGATTGTGTCCAACTCTTGGTTTCAGTTCAGCTCATGATCTCAAGGTTCGTGGCTTGGAGCCCCACATCGGGCTCTGTGGTGACAGTGCAGAGCCTGCTTGGGATTCTCTCTCTCTCCCTCTCTTTCCGCCCCTCCCCTTCTCCCTCTCCCTCTCTCTCAAAAAAAAAGATAAACATGAAAAAAATTCTCCTTGTAACTTTTTTTTAAAGTTAAGTATAGGGGCGCCTGGGTGGCGCAGTCGGTTAAGCGTCCGACTTCGGCCAGGTCACGATCTCGCGGTCTGGGAGCTCGAGCCCCGCGTCGGGCTCTGGGCTGACGGCTCGGAGCCTGGAGCCTCTTTCCGATTCTGTGTCTCCCTCTCTCTCTGCCCCTCCCCCGTTCATGCTCTGTCTCTCTCTGTCCCAAAAATAAATAAACGTGGAAAAAAATAAATAAATAAAGTTAAGTATATATGAAAGCCAAAAGGCTTTTGTGTCAGACAGATCTGGGTTCAATTCTCAGGTCTAGCTGGAAATATTTGGGTACAACCCAACATATAGTTATTACTGTAACTTGGGAGTGGTCTCCCATCATTCTGCACCTCCTAAAATCGAGATTGGCCTTCTGGACCACGCATCTCTAACTTCTGTACAATTCAGGAAGTTCTTCCTACTCAGGATCCAGGATTCCTGCCCTTGGCATGCTTGGCTCTCTGCTCCAGACATGGTCCCAACCCTTCCCACATCTCCCCGAGCCCCACTGCTATGTGGGAGCATCTGCTGTTGCCCGAAATAGCTCCCAAACAGGTAGACAGCAAAGGGTGTCAGTTCCTCCCTGAGACTTCCTAGGGGAAAAATTTCAAACATCAAGAAATAATTTTGTAAAGAAGTAGGCTATTATGCAAAGCAATTTCTACCAGCTAAAAAAAGTATTGCTTGTCTATTTGCATAGAAAATGACAAGTTAACGTGCCGTGAATTGGAAGGCTTTGCATTAAGCCTGGGCCTTGACTGCACAGCCAGCCGGGTGAACCGGTTTAACCAAACACCCATTTACTTACCGTACCTTCGTAAGCACATGCATCTGATCGCATGGTCCCTCCTCCTTGCCTCTGCTCACCCTCTTTGCTCTGTCTGGACTCACGCCAGTCTGCCCTCCCACAAACAAATTGCACCCAGCTCTTAACTATTAGCATAGCTGCTTCTCTTCCAGGAAACCCTCCTGGATCCTTACAGGTAGAAGAGATCTTTATCCACAATCTCCCGGCACTTTGTGTCTCTGGGTTCTGGGAATCCCAGACATCCATCGGTTTGTCTCCTCCACTAGAAGGTGAGCTCCCCAAGACAGGCCTCACTCACCCCTGCATACTCAGTGCTTCACACAAGCCCAGGGCAGACCAGGTGCTCATTAAAGTGTGTCCTATTGAGGGGCCCCTGGGGGGATCAGGCGGTTAAGCGTCCGACTCTTGATTTCGGCTCAGGTCATGATCTCACGGCTCCTGTCTTCAAGCCCTGCATCAGGCTCTGAGCTGACAGTGCAGAGCCTGCTTGGGACTCTCTCTCTCCCTCTCTCTCTGCCCCTCCCCCACTTGCGATTCTCTCTCTCTCTCTGCCCCTCCGCCACTTGGGATTCTCTCTCTCTCCCTCTCTCTCTCTGCCTCTCCCCCACTTGGAATTCTCTCTCCCTGCCCCTCCCCCACTTGGGATTCTCTCTTTTTCCCTCTCTCTGCCCCTCCCCCATGCATGCACACGTGAGCTTGTACATGTGCACTCTCTCTCTCTCAAAGTAAATAAATAAATAAACTTTTTAAAAAAGTGCATTCTGTTGAGATCCAACATGACGTAGAAGACGTATTGAGAAGCATGGTCCGTATCTTACTGGTCCTGGGGGCCTCGGGAATACTTGAGGCCATCCTAAAAGACAGTGGGATCTAAGAAGGAAGCCTGGGGAGCCCAAAAGAATCAAGGCCAGTGTTCTAATTCTGGCTCCCCCACAGATAAGTTATGTGGGCAAAATGTGTTCCCTGGGTCTCACCTTCCCCCGCTATCCCATGGGGCTAACAACGCCCACTCCCAGGTGTCGTGAGGACGTCGTGAAATTACATATGTGTATGCGTGTGGGTGTGGAGGTGGCCTGGCCAAAGCGTGTGGAGTTTTCTATGCACTTGGTGTATGGCCACTATTATAAAAATTTTTTAAAAATCATAATGCAAGTGAACAATAAAGACACCCATGCATCATCACTCGTGCGTGGGAAAAGTAAAGAAAGATAAAGGGAGGCTCCTCACTGAGGGAGCACGAACACACATGATACAGTTTGGGGCCCAGGGGCACCCCTGGGGTACCGGTGGGTTTGCATTCAGGGCAGCTGGGAAGGGGACATGTGGACACGTTCAGGCTTCATAAGAACTGAAATCACAACCATTGAGTCATTCATTCATTCACTCGTTGCACCGTGGGAGAGATACAGAGACTTGCGTGTGGCTGGAACAGAAACCAGTCAGTCTCAAAGAGCCCTGATATCCGCCCGCAGCCAGACTTCAGAATCAGCAAGGAGTTAACTTAGGGGTGAGGTGGGCTCGTATCCAGGAAGCAGAGATGTCAGGGCTAACTCACCAACATTTCACAGAAAGCATAAAATCGAGTAAGATTCCAGGACTGGGGAAACCTGGAGACCAGATATTCTGATTGTTCCATTTTACAGATGGCGAAACTGAGTCCCAGAGAGCTTACACGCCTTGTCCAAAGTCATCAGTCACGGAGCTGGGACCCAGGTGGCTTCTGAGGGGTCCAGCGCTCTTTGTCAGCTTTGTGTGACCTGAGACACACTTCAGAGGTACAGGAACTAAACCCTCCCTGAGCATATAATCAAAACTAAGAAAACTCATCAACTGGCTCAGGCTTAGCAGGACAAATTGACTGGGAGGAATCATGGCAGATACTTTGGTTGTGATTCACAAGGGCAGACACGAGCTCCTGACAGTTTAGCAGAAAAACTCTGAAAATACCTCAGATCATAGTCCTTTTCAAAGTGCTTTAGTGCTTTAGCCCTTACCTTGTCTGACCACTTGACTTCACCTGTCTGCCCACCAGAAAGGTGGAAGAAATTGGAAGGCGCCATCTTTGGAAACGCCCTGTCGCTTCCTCTTTCCCTTTCCCGCTCTGGACAAACCAAGATCTCCCACCCGCTGAAGTGCACGTCCTCGACTTAGTCTGCTTGCCACAGCCGCTGGGGTCTCTCCAGGGCAGAAAGCCAACTCCACCAGCCCCTGCCTCAGCCTCTCCTCGCTGGACTCCAACAGACAAGGCAAACGGGCTGCCAGACGAGCACATGGGTGAAATTTCATATGAATCCCCACAGCTCTCGGAAGACAGGTGCGATGAGCCCCATCCACAAACAGAGCTGAGTAGCTGCGGGCTCTCAGGTGGGCACCCGCTCCCCTGGCACAGTCCCTGCCCGCACCACACCTGGGCCAGGTGTGGGCCAGCTCTGTGTACCCACACCCCCTGCCCAGCCCCCATAGCCTCTTGACTCTGCATCCTCCAGCTGTCCACAACAGTCTCAATGCCTTGCCTTGATGTTCTGGGAGCTTCCTTTCTGACAGTAGCTCCATTTTCCAGATTCTGCACTTTCTTTCCACCCTCCACCTCCATGCCTTGCAGATGTGCTTTCTGTCACTGCTTCCTAGATAACAGCTCTTGAAACACGAGTTTTTGGATCTTTTTCCAGCCAACTCCTATTTATCCCTCAATGCCCAGCAGAAATGTCACCTCCGAGGTCAGACACCCACAAGGGGAGCACAGCCCTTCCTCACTGACATAGCTCTCGGCACCCAGTAGGCACTCAACGGCTGTTCTTATCTGTTTGGCTCTTTCCTATTGCTTTCTTTTGCTAAATACAAGGAGATGCTAATATTCGTCGTCTCTTAAAAAGGTCTTTAAAAAATGATTACTGGAAGTAAGCTCATATTTTTAGAATGAAATTACTCACTAATAGATCCCTACTGGCTTATTACTGTGTGTAGGCAACCAAATCCTCCCCACGACCCACGGGGCCAGGAAACGAGGTTTCCCTTTGCCACAACAGCATTTTGGCTGAGCGGGTGGCTTTGGGCAGAAGGGGGAGGCCGCTGGTGTGGAGCTCTCTGGCAACATCAATTCTGCTTTCTAGGGAGAATATTCTGATGCCGGAGTTCACCTCCGTCCTTTCAACTTGCTACATCCTGACACACAGCTGTGCACCAGTCATTAAAATCGTGTTTGTTCATTGAGATGTGACTCCCCCCTCAACCCAGAAATGTGACAGTCTTCAGTTCATCAATTCACGAACCAATGGAGCTTTTCAAAAAACTAATTTCTTAATTATGAACTCGGATCATTCATTTGTCAAATTACCGAACAGAAACAGAGACATCAAATAATTTATTCCTCATCCTCTCCCTAAACACCTCCCTGGTCAAACGCGGACTCCAGCTTGACTCCGCAAAGAAAAGGAAAAACAAGGCCGGCATGGATTCACCTTCCCAATTACTACGCGTAAACACTCGGGTTAATTCTGAGGCCTTGGACATCCAAGGAGTGAGAAGTGCACCATCCAATCTGGCGGAGGCTAGCTGAGCACCTGAAATGCACCAGAGAGGCTGAGGAGCCACACTTTTAATTTAACTTAATTATAATTAAGTTCACTTTCATTGTAAAGACCATTTAATTCGCATATTGGAAAACTTAAGCATCTTTGGAACAACTTGGGCATGTGGGTCATCCACTCTCCCAACTGTAAATTTCATGCACTCTAAACATCGATCAAATACTTCCAATGATATTTTAGTGGCTTAGAAATTGAGATGTGCTGTGAGACCCAAATATCAACTGGATTTCAGAGATTTGGTATGAGAGTAGAGTGTAAAGGATCTCACTGGTAATTTTACTTCAATTATTTGTCGACACTGAAGGAGTTCAGAGCAAGTCTCTCCCAAACGTGCCTCTTTAGCATGCAGACTATTTTGAGCTGAACACAATCGAGACCCTGTGGGCTCAAGAGAAACGTTTTTGCCCCTCCCTTAACTACCTAGAAGAATCTAAATTGAGGATTCTTCCCAGAATGAGAGTTATTACAGAGATAAACATATCTGAGGGACCCGTCTGTGTGGCAGGGCAAACATCGAATGACCAGACACCTGCCCCTTACCGCCCTGTGAATCGCCCTCCTCCCCTTTGCAGCCCAGGGCCGCATCCTACTCCTTAGCTCAGGATGGCACAGATACCTTATTTTACCTTTCTGTCTTGGAGACTCTCATGTGTGAGGGGTTCCCGAATGTATAAAAATAAATTTGATTTTTTTTCTGTTAATCTGTCTCATGTCAACTTAATTCTTAGACCAGCCGGAAGAACCTCTGAAGGGTTGAGTAAATTTTTTCCTCCCCTACAGCCAGCCTGGAGCCCTGGCGTGCTTGGGGCCACTCACCCGGAAGCTGCTGCAGTAAAAACAGCCTGGACCTCTGACAGCTGGTAAAGGTAAGAACTACTACAGCAGACTCCTGGGTCTCTACCTGCAGAGTCCAGAGGAAGCAGTGTGGGGAGGGTCCTTTTCATCCTTTTCAAAATTTAGAGTAGCGGAAAATATTGATAGAACTAGCTCCTCGGGCTTAGTGACTCTAGTATTTGGTCTGAGTACTCACAGTTCTTATCCATCCTCCCCCCCCTCCCCCCCCCCGGCGAAATGGCCATTATTTCTATCTGCTGAGTTGTTCTATGTCCTGAGAGCTCGGCTTTTTGGCCAGTGAGGACACTGTCTCTGGTCTGCCAGCCAGAGGATGTGTACTGGCACACATCTAATGGGCAGCCCAAACGGGCTGTGGATCTGACGGTCTTCGTCCAACTGGGCCAGGGGACCCAGGGGAGTTTGTCATAAGAGATTCTGGTCCATAAAAAGCTGTTGTCGTCTTTAACCTTCACTGTCAGTGCTGGAAAAATCCTATCCCGGGAGCACCTGCCCGGTGCCACAGATTAGCAGATCTGTGACTGGAGGCATCACATTTTCATCGGAGACCACAGCCACCTTACCACCTATGCAACAAAGTCCTTTGCTTCCTAAGACTGATTTTTGGGAAGGAACTTTTTGGGTCATGGGGGCTGTATCATCTGCACCCACTCCACAGACACCACCTGCATCCATGGTAAAGATATATTCTAAGCCTGGAAGGTTACCTCCGGGTCATTCCATGAAAAGGCTTATTGATTTGAATCACTATTGACAGATCCCACTCATCAATGGCCAGACGACAGATCCTCTGAATTGGCCACATTTGAGAGAAGAAAAAAAGATTAGAGAGCTCTCGTCTTAAACCATTTATTGGCACCTGTAGAGAGACCAAATTAAAAAGAGGACACAAGGAAATATAATGACTACCCTGAGGGACTCCCTTAACACGATGAAAGAACAGAAATTAGACTTTGAACAAAAATGAAATTCAACATAAATTCCCCTACCCATACCCGGCCCCATATGCCTGTTTCGCTTTCCTTTTTTTTTTTTTTTTTTTTTTTTCTTACAAGATTTACAGAGAGCTCTGCAGCCTAGCCTCCAGGCCTAGCCCACATGGGTTACTCCTGTACATGCTGAAAACCAGGAAGGGGCTTAGGGGAAACATGGGGACAGGCAGGAAGGCTCACAGTGCTGGGCTCTGTCATCAGGCTCCACCAACTTCTGGCCTTCCTATGCAATGTCCTTTGCAGATATATCCTAGATCCCTACCGAAAGAATACATTTCCCCGGGACAGCAGCAGATCTTTGCAGGAAGTTCTACCAAATTTAGAGAAGACTGAGAAAGACCATCTTCCTCCCTCCAGAGGAAATACATGACCAGAATTTCCCTTAGGCTTTCTTACACATGACCAGACGATGCCCAGGAGCTGACAGAAGAGGAAAATAAAATTTCACGATGCCCCTTCTTTTCCAAATCCAGACCCAATGGTGACTGATCCTTCCTTTCCCAGGGACAGCTATTGCCTTCCCAATGGTCTCACTTTGCATCCTGAGAACGTGGCTTGGTCTCTGCCTGCCTTGGACATGCAGGTTGCTGGCTCTTTCTTTTGGCTACCTTTGGGGATGACTCTGGATCTTGGGAAGGTGGCATCCTTGGGAAGGTCTCTCTTTGGGGACCCCTCCTATGCCCAAGGGGGAGGGAGGGGTTACTTAACACTGCTAGAATATTTACTGTTTGTCCCAGCTGAAAACGGGCAGGATATTTAGAATATATTTAAGTAGCTCTGTAGTTAAAAGTTGGCTAGATTAGAAGCTGATATTCAGAACCTGATAAGAATTTTTTTTTAAGGCTTTCTCCCCCAAGTTAAAATTAGAGCTATGTACCCAGAAGGAAAAGAAGCAAATTGAAGATAATTGGGTGGGGAGATCAACCCACGATGTCATTTAAGTTTGTAACATAAGGGATTCCTTAATGGATTGAAGGCAACTGTCCTTATCTTACAAATCTTAGCAAAGCTAAAAGTACAGCCTCATAAATAATTCAAAGACCTTTAACCTGCCCTTTTTATCAATCCTCAAACCCTCCCTCCTTATCCCAAAAGACTTAAAAGTATTGTCCTTGGGAATCCAAAGCCCTTCTTGGAGAAACTTAGCTACTTTCTCTGTGCCTTTGTGATAGGGATTTTCTACTCACATCTTCTCTAGCACCCAGGAGCCATTCTTTGAAAAACAGACTTTATGGGGTGCCTGGGTGGTTCAGTCGGGTAAGTGTCTGACTTCAGCTCAGGTCATGATCTCACGGTTTGTGAGTTCGAGCCCCGCGTCTGGCTCTGTGCTGACAGCTCAGAGCCTGGTGCCTGCTTTGGATTATGTCTCCCCCTCTCTCTCTGCCCCTCCCCTGCTCGCTCGCTCTCTCTCTCTCTCTCTCAAATAAATAAACATTTACAAAATTGAAAAACAAACTTTAGGGAGAGATTTCTCATCAGACAAGAGAGACAGAGACAGACACAGGGAAAGAGGAAGTCTTTGGAAACTGGGCAAATGAACACAACTTATGCACATACATTAGAAAGTACAAGATCTCTGCACCTGTTCATGTACGTCTACACCCATGTGTTGTGGGTGTGTGAGAGTTTCCTACTTCTGGGTTGCACTACCAAAATAATTTGTAAAAGAACTCTACAGAGTTGGTTTGGGACACGATCTTATACGGCTTGCCTGTTCTTAAGCACTCAGAAATCATAAAAAATGAACCCAAATGTTCTCCAAGTTCATGTGATCTAGGATTAATCTTTAATAAATAAAACCTACTTGGAGCGTGTTGATGTAATGAAACAGGATGCCTTTAGAGTCCTTGGCGTTAAATACAATCTTTTATGCTATTCAGCTTTATTCAGAGTAAGATAAGCTCTTGTTATGTCTGTTACAGGACCTGTCAGCAAGAAAGACAACTGAAGGCTACTGGTTAGCTCTTTAACACTTAATAAAATTTTCATGAGTGATCAAAACAAACCCGTTGAGAACGAGTATGTTGAATAGACACACATAAGATTAAAAAAAAAAAAATCTTCAGGCAAATTTCTAAAAGTTTCCCCAAATCTTTTTGGTCACCTGAAACTTCGAATTTTGCTCTTAAGTTGATGATAAGTTAAATCCATTGCATATCCAGATCGATCCCACATAAGAGAAAATGCAGAAACGTTCACTGCTAAAGAAGAATTTAAACCACCAGAAATCAAAAGGGAAACATCTCCGTGTGCACAGAATGGGATGTGTGTTTCTGGTAGGAAAAGGTAGGAGGAATAAAAATGCATTTTGCTGTGGTTGAGGCAAAAGAAAGTCATTCTGTCCTAAGGTGAATCTGGTTATTTAAAAAGGGAAAAGACAGAACCAAGTTTGAATGCAAAATGGTTGTACAAGTCTTGTGGAAAAGGAATCTTTGGAAAGGGATTTCAGGCATGCTCAGGACTGGCGAAGACGGGAATTACTTTAATTAAGTCAATGGGCTTTAATCCCCAAAGTACACTGGGTGCAAGGCCACAATTTGGTTCCTCTGGAGGCTGTTCAATGTTCAGTCTGAAGATTCCTTATGAAAAGTTCCAGCAAAACAGATTTAAAAAGAGCCTGTGTGGTCGATCACCATTCTTGCTGCACTTGCGCCAATCATCAGGCCAAGTTTGTTTCAAACCAGGCTTGCTTTGCACACAAATTCGTCTTCGTTTGGTTATCTTTGGTGGAAACGAGGGTGATTTTAGAGAGAAAAACTGTCTCAATAACATACCGTTTTGGATACTAGAGGATCCTGGTTCTGAGGAATGGTCTCTGTGGGTTTGCTATTTGCCTATAAACTGGACTAGATCCTGAATTCCTCTGATTTTCTCAGACAACTTCCTATGACTCTCCAAACTAACATTTCCAATCCTCTCCCATCCCTTTGACTTGGAATCATGAGAACTGCCCTCTTCCCCGAGGCCCTGCAAACTGCAGCGAGGTGGCCTGATGTAAACTTGACAAGAATCGCTGTAACAGACGTGTTTAGACAACCTTCAGGCGTGTTGTGCGTGAGCCACTGAGAAAGACCACCAGGCATATTCAAACCGCAAACCATGAAAATCACCAGATGGCCACCGCCTGCCCTCCCTCCATCTGGGGATGCTTTGAGCCTGGCGTCCAGAAATCCCACCGGCAGCGGTCAAGATACTGGGTTTGGAACTTGCTCCATTAACCTGTGTTTTTCTTTGGTTTCCGTAGGAATACTTCTTAGTAATTGCCTGACCGTACAATATAGGCCTCACTTTGGGAGCCCACCTGCAAAGCCGTTTCCTAAAATTAGTCAACACCAGCTTGACTGACCTGCCCTATTCTCAGGACTGAGGCTGGTTAACAAGGTAAGCAGCAATCTGCCAACTCAGCTTCTGGACCATGAAACTTCTTTAACACCCCAAAGGCTCAGCTGAAGGGGTTCAGAGCAAGTCTCCCCCAAACGTGCCTCTTTAGCACATGGACTATTTTGAGCTGAAGGCAATCAAGACCCTGTGGGCTCACAAGAAACATTTTGCCCCTCCCTTAACTACCTAGAAGAATCTAAATTGAGGCTCTTTCCCAGCATGAGAGTTATTACAGAGATAAACATATCTGAGGGACCCGTCTGTGTGGCAGGGCAAACATCGAATGACCAGACACCTGCCCCTTACCGCCCTGTGAATCGCCCTCCTCCCCTTTGCAGCCCAGGGCCGCATCCTACTCCTTAGCTCAGGATGGCACAGATACCTTATTTTACCTTTCTGTCTTGGAGCCTCTTATGTGTGTGAGGTTCCTGAACGTATGAAGTTAAATTTGATTTTCTTCTGTTGATCTGTCTCATGTCAACTTAATTCTTAGACCAGATGGAAGAACCAGAATGATAGAGGAAAATGTTTCCTCCCCCACAATGTATTATTGCATTAAATAAAATATACTGTTGAGGGGCGCCTGGGTGGCTCAGTCGGTTAAGCACCCAACTTCAGCTCAGGTCATGATCTCACAGCTCGTGAGTTCGAGCCCCACATCAGGCTCATTGCTGTCAGTGCAGAGCCTGCTTCAGATGCTCTGTCCCACTCCCGCCCCATCCCTCCCCTGCTCACGTGCATGCTCGCTCTCTCTCTTTTTCTCTCTCTCTCCCTCCCTCTCAAAAATAAATAAACATTTAAATATATGTATATTTGGGCGTGGCTTTTAGGAAACTTGACATTATGTACGTGTTTACATGCTATTTCTACAGACTGAGCCAGCCTAGAACTTATGGGGAAAGCTGCATGAGGATCTTCTCACAGACACTTCATTTCACAAGAGGGTGACTATGGCAGACTTCAGGGGCCATTGCCCTCTCCTATGGTCTCCGTCTCTCCTGGTCCTCTTTCCCACGGTCACCCCCGCTATGGTCTCCTGCCACCAGCCCCAGCACGCTTACTGTGTGATGTCACAACGGAGAACCCTCATCTTCTGTGTCACCGCCACCTTCACTTGAAGGTCAGACCACAGGAACTGAAGCTTCTGGAATGGGCAAGGCAGGAGACTGAAGGCAGGAAAGGAGCCACCCACAGTCAGGTCAGTAGGTGGTGGTTTCTCCACTGGCGAAGGGGGTGACGTTCAGATGAGATGAGCCAGCAGACGTGAAAGCCTTTTAAGATTCACTCAAGACCTCGCTGAGGACAGCCAACCCCAGCACAGACATCTCCGTGGATTCAGTCAAGGAAGCTACATGTTCTGCTGCCGATGTGGGCTGACCTTTAAGGGTCCTGCCCTGGGGGAGAAGGCTCACTCAGCTTCCTCGGTGAGTGGCCTGCTTCCTTCCCTCCCTCCCCCTTCCCTGCCCCTCTCTAATAAGCACAGCCCCATCTGCTGCCTGGCCAGCATTCTGTGTAACATGCATGTGTCAGAAACCAGAAGAACTGTCAGAGGACCAACTGCAGGGTGGAGGAGAGCAGATGTGCATCTCACTCTTAAAGACTCACATACAAACAAGTCCCCACTCTCTAAGCGAAGATGTGCATTTGGCTCTAAACACAGCAAGCTCACGCTGTCCTTCCCAGGGAGGGGCCCTCGTCTCACCCCATGTCTTCGATGGTGAAGCAGGTCATCAAGGTCACCGTGGGGAGAAGGGGGGCGCAGACACAGGACAGAGCCTGCCCCATGGGGCTCACACACAAGTAAGCTGATTTGCCAAAGCGACAGGTGCTTTGAAGAAAAGGAAGCAAAGGAAAAGAGAAGTCCTGGGGGAGAGGAGGTGTGCCATTTTGGACAGCTTGGCCATGGAGGGAGGCCTGGGGGATCTCTGGGACAGAGTGACCTGGGAAGACAGGCTGGGGCAGTGGGAGTAAGGCTGGTGCTTCCCAGGAACAGCCAGGAAGCAGGCGGGACGCAGTGAGGGTGCGGAGCACGGCCTCGGGAGCCGGAACAGCAGTTTGAAATCCATTCTATGTGTGTGTTACCATGAAGAGGCCAAGAGTCTGCAGCCTGGCAGGGGCCCCGACTTGGAACCTCCTGTGGATGCTCTGTGTGAGGTTCCCTTTGTCCCTCAAATTCCTCGAAGCTGAGCAGGAGCTATTCGCTCTGAAAAGGGAGCAAACTGCCTTCACCTACTTACTGGCTAGATGGACACGGCACCTGCAGTGGCCAAGGTCTTGCCACTGTGACCTGCTGACATTCACCGGCCAAGGGGCGTCCCTGGAGCAGTTGCCTTTAGAAAGACAACACCCTTCAAGAAGAAACTTCTCTAATGGGAGGGGGCGTGGCCACCGAGATCTTGAGAACCTGCTGATGGGTGAGCCGGGAGTGTCTCAGAGGCAAGGTGCTTTCAAGAGCTGTTGAACTTGAACATGAATTATGAATTTCTCTTCTCCCGAAAGACACAAGTTCCAAATGGGAACTGGAGGCAGGCTGCTATCACATGTATGCTACTCGGCTTGTTTTCGAAAAGAGTCAACACATACAACTCGTCCCTTCCGATCAAGAGCTGCTCTAATAATAAGTGAGGAAATCCCTCCTTTGCCAAGTGAAGTCGATTCTGGAGGCAGTACCCTGACAATGGATGTTTGGCGATATTTCCAGTGTTATGGAACGTGGGTCACTTACGAGATCTCTCAAATGTGCAGAACTTTAATTCTGGAATATAAAAGCTTCTAGCTTGTTTTAAAATCTTCTAGGGGCACCCGGGTGGCTCCGTGGGTTAAGCGTCCGACTTCGGCTCAGGTCATGAGCTCACCCTTTGTGAGTTCGAGCCCACATCGGGCTCTGAACTGACAGCTCGGAGCCTGGAGCCTGCTTCCATTCTGTGTCTCCCTCTCTCTCTGCCTCTCCCCTGCTTTCTCTCTGTCTCTCTCTCCCTCAAAAATAAATAAACATTAAAAAAAAACCTTTTAAATCTTCTAAAGGGGTTCCATATGTGTTTTTAGCCCATTTGTTAAAAATATGAAAAATGCAATACCTTTCGGTGAACTTGATGTTCAGCGGGAAACGCGGATGTGCACCCCTGCTCTGCTCCAGGGGAAACACCACTCAGCTGTCCCCTGATGGAGGGACCGCTGCCCTTCTCACTGCCAGCTGTGAGGGAGGATGCCCCATCCCCTCTGCCTCCACCCATCCAGGCTGCAGTCACCAGACAGGCACGTATGGGGCCACTTAGGGCAAGCTCTGGGGACCAACCGTGGTCCAGACCAGCACAGACCCTGCTCTCGCAGAGCAAATGGGCTGGAGGAGGACACAGAAAACAGTCTTACTGACCCATCAAGAGATAGAGCGCCATGGTGGCCCATGAGAGCATGTAGGGCCCTGCATGCTGGTTAGGCCCAGAAGGCTGCCTGGAGGAGGCAGCTGGTTCTGAGAGGAGACCAGAATGCATGAGGAGGAGCTAAGAAAGGGGATGGGACAGGGCTCCTGGCCCCTGTGCAGGCCCGGCAGGTCAAGGCCAGCTGTAGAGCAGAGACCTGAGTTCCGAGGACGGGGATGGGCGGGGGGGGGGGCGGGGGAGGATGAGGCTCTGAGGCCAAGGGGCTTGAGGCTGGTTGTGGGGGCAGCGGGGAACATCGCAACGTTTCCACCCTGTGACACGTCACCACGTGAGGTGCACACATCCGTGTCCCCCCTGCTGGTGCCCGTGCACCGCCTGGGGCACCGAGTGAGCGGGCCCGGAAGCCTTCTCTCCGCAAAGAGCAATTGGGTGCAGACTCCATGACCACGCTGGGCTCAGTGGGGGCCAGGAAGCCCACTAGCTGGTCTTGTTAACAGGACGCATCTGTCCCTTTCCAGGACCAGTGATAGTCGCCATTGTGAACAGAAATTTAATCATAATTTCATGCTGCGACATTCCCTGGGGCCAAGGCTCTGAAGCAGCTGGCCTCACGGGCCATTTTCCTCATGATGTGTCCCACTGGCACGGACCCCCGGCAACGAAGGCTCCTTCCCTTCCCAGCCCCCCCTTACTCACATGGACCGCCCATTCCCTGTCACCTCCTTCTCCCCTTCCGGATCACACTGGACCCACTGATGGACCCGCGTCTCCCTCCTCACCTGTCTCGGGGCCGAGCCCAGCTGCCCGCACAGGCCTGGCTGCAATCAGCAAACACAGGGATGAGCGGAGGCTCCGGCCCAGCCTCCTCCCCGGACCTACCACACGGCTTCCCACCTCTGCTGGGCTGGCCTCCAGGGATGCCCTCCCCTAGTCCCCACCCAGCCTCCTCCTCCTCGGAGAAGCAAGTCTCCTCCTTCACAGTCCAGCTTAGAGGCTGTCTTTCGAGGCTCCTCCGGCCAGCAAAGACCCCTTCTCTTGTCTGCCTCTCCTGAAGCGGGGGCTGTGTCCGGGCCCCTCTGGGTCCACAGCCCACAGCCTGAGACCCAGAGGCAACGCAAGGAGAGCATTTGCCGAGAAACCAAACAAGGAAATGCTGCAAAGGCTCCTTGCCATTGTATCAGCTTCTTGAACAAACCCTGATGTCAAGGGGCGTCTGGGGCTGGGGGACTGGATAACCAGATGTGCTATTTTAATAAATACAGGATGCTCCAGCCGAGGAGATGGAGACAGGGTGACCAGGTTCTCATTAAAGCTGCTTGTGGATTTCCACGGAGAGCAGTGCCCGGCCTTGCCTCTGAGATCTCTCTGGGCTGACTCGGGATGAAAAAGGGGTGGCCAGGAGCCGGGGACACTGCCCCTCCTCCCAGCCGGCACAACCACATTGCAGACGAACTCACTGCATTGTCTTCTCCGGATATAATACCTGTCAGGAATTTTGTTTCGGATCCCTGAGCCATGCCCCACCCCCCTGCCCATATTTGAAGGCTGGAGTGTGGCTTCCAACATGCATGAAAACCTCCTGGTCCGAGAGGTTTGGGGCCAAGGCACGGCCGGTGCAGCCTGTCACAGAGGGAGGGGCTGATAAGTCTGTGCCAAGAAACCACTTTGCGAGTCGAGGTCCCTGACTTGCCATCCCGACCCCCTCATCCCTGGGGCCTCAGGAAGGGGTGGCTGACCCACAGGGCAGTGGAATGTGGGGGACGTGGAAGGGCCCCCTGTCTTCCAGGTGGTGCGTCCCAGCCTGCACAGGGGGGTGGGTGTCAGGGGAGGGGACGCTCGTGTCACTGATTGGTGATGAGCTGGGCCCTGTGGCAACCTCAGCGGCGGGTGGTTGAGGGTTCGGGTCTCAGAGCGCACCCGTGGCGCCCGGAGACGGTCCAGGGCTTCCGCACACGGTGGAGGCACACAGCGCCTGCCTGTCCCTGGGCTCCACCGGCCCCTGCTTCATGGGCCCATAAATTGGGGCTCCACAGAAGGCAGACTGCTCTCTCATCTGTTAACTGCCGTCCCCTCCACGGAGGTCACAACCGCAAACAATGGATGAGCCGCTCCCTCCGGCCACCCTTATCAATAACACTTCAGAGCAGGCAATTAGCAGTTAAAGCCAGGGCTGGATTTGGGGGCCCCTGGTCTCATCTTCTGCAGCAGCAGAAACAGGCTGTTTGGCCTTGTCCCTGCCCAGCAGGCCTGCAGACAAAGCGCTTCGTTCCGCTAACAGATGGTCCCCGTTGTCTTTAAAAGCTGCATCCGTCAGTGGGGAGGGGCAGGCTCCGGAGGGGCCGCATCCATCCAGCGGCTCAGAAAGGACGGTTTCCCGGGGCCCAGAGCAGTTTCAGGATGCCTCGCGGGTTTCAAGACCCTCTCCCTCCTGTATCACCTGTTCCCCACCCCTCCATGGCCTGGGGGCAGAGAGGGGAGTCCTTTGTCCCGCCCCCCCCCACGGTGGGGGTGGGGGTGGGGGGAGGGCTTGAGGAAGTCGAATGCCCTTGAAGAACCTTTAAGATCTCCACAAAATAAAGAGCATCATGTTTTTGTGTATGTAGGACACACGCATTTTACGAATGGGGCGATATATCTATCGCACGCGTCCACGCGTGATAGATGGAATACCGCATGCACGTGTACTCGCACGCACACGGGTCACGTGGGCAGGGACGGACGGTAGAGAGTAAAAATACTTTTGTGAAACGGAACCGTACAACATGGGTTCTCTAAGCTCCAGCCTCACACCCAGCAGGAGGAGGCTCCCAGCCTGACAGCCACCCTGGGGCAGGGGGCTCTGAGGGCAGAGACTGGGGGTGTCCAGCCGAGGTCAAGCCTGGCAGCTCAGGTGACCGGATGGGTGGGTGGTAACGTCGCGTTCCGAGAGGGGGTCTGATGGGGAAGAGAGTGCTCTGCTCCCCCTCCCCCTGGAGGCGGGGGCAGGTGGGCTTCGTGGAACCCTCCCCCCCCCAGGAGAAACCCCACAGCTTTCACCCCTATGGGCACCGATGAACTACACCAGCCACTCTGACCGAATCTAGTCGAGAATACTCGACTACAGAGTGCCACGGTTCCCAGACTGTGGGCCAGGGCACCCCAGGGTGCCATCGTGAGCCGAGGCACTTGGTGGAATTCTTTTTTGCCCAAGGAGAACACGGTGATGTTCGACATGTTCTGAATTCCGCACAGATTTCCACCTTGGGTTGTTCACAGTTAATTTTTTTTTTTAATGTCTATTTATTTATTTTAGAGAGCGGATGAGCGGGGGAGGGGCAGAGGGAGAGAGGGAGACAGACCCTGAAGCAGGTTCCAGGCTCCGAGCCGTCAGCACCGACCCCGACGCGGGGCTCGAACCCACGAATCGCGAGATCACGACCTGAGCCGAAGTCGGACGCTCAACCGACTGAGCCCCCCAGGCGCCCCTAAATAGGCCTTTCGGATGTTGTTTCGTTTCGTTCGTTTTGGTCCGGGTGGGCCATGCCCCCAGGAACCCGTGCCCCTGGGTGAGATGACCGGGACACCGTGAGCTGGGCGCCTGTGCTGGTGTGGGGGTCACGGTACTCCCTGCCACCCCAATCTTGGCCTTTGCTCTTGGTCCTTCACAGAGGAACCAAGGCTCTTGGGGGAAGCAGCTGATTCTGGAACCGGGCGGGGAATGCAGCCGGTGAGCCCGGAGCGTCTTGTGACACCAGAAAGTGAGGAAGTGCTAAAAAGAAAATACAAACCACAGTGACGGGAGCGTGTCCCTGGGACAAGATCCAACCAAAAGAGCTCCGAGTGGTCAAAGCGGGAAGTATTGGAATGTAACCCAAAGGATAAAATAGTCATGTGTCCGTCCTCACATCAGTAGACGGCTGGACAAACAAATAAATGGAGGAGACGGCACAAATCGCTCGTGAAGAAGAATTGCAAATAATTTATGGACACCCTGCCCTCAAGGAAGGGGTGGGGCACAGCTCCCGTCTCCCTGAGGTGGGGGATGCCCGAACGACTTCTTGCCAGACAGCACAGCATGGGAAAGGGGAATAAAAAGTAACTTCACAGTCGAGAACCCTGGGAAACACCACCTTGGCCAGGGGACTGCGGTCAACGTCACGGTGACGGGTCACGTTCACAGCACGTCCTCCCGAGATGACGTGATGAGAAGGCCGCTTCACCTCTGTGGTCTCCCTCCCCCAAAACCATGACCTCAGTCTAATCACAGGAAAAACATCGGACGAATCCTGAGGAACATTCTAGAAACACCTGACCGGCACTCTTCACACACATCAAGGTCGCCAACAGCCAGAACATCTGAGAACCGCCGCATTCTAGGGGAGCCTAGGGAGACAGGACCTCTAGGTGTCACGGGGTGTCCTGGAGGGGGCCCCGGAATGGAAGGTGGGCGTTGGGGAAAAGCCGAGGAAGTCTGGGTACGGAATAGAGTTTAGTGAATAAGAACGCGTCTGTGTCGGTTCCTTATCTGTGACAAATATTCCAAATTAATAACAGGGGAAGGTGGGTGGGAGGTGTCCAGGGGCTGTCTTTACAATTGCTCCGTAAATCCAAAACCGTGGCGAAGTTGAAAACTCTAGGAAGCAGCACACGTGAGAAATAGATGCGGGTGTTGAAGTGAGGGGCTCCACGTCCAGATCGAAGCTCTGGGACTTCCTCGCCAGATGGCAGGGAAGTTAGCTCTCGCCCAATGTCCACGTGTGCCAGGAAGTTGGGTATTTTCTCTTAACTGTTGGGATCATTTGCTTCTTCCTTTTTTTTTTTTTTTCCTAGAATCCAATATTTGCAATACTTGCTGTAACAGTAACTGTGCTGGGGGGTTCCCCTCCACAAAGAGCTTCCTGGGGCCAGGCAGATTAAGGCAGGGTAGAGGCGGGTTCACACCTCCGCCGATGCCCCACCCCCACCCCCCAGCCCCCCTCCCCCCGTGCGCTCGGACAAGCCTCCTCGTCTCCCTGAAGTCCGACGTCCTCAGATGTGAAGTCAGAGCCACCACCCAGGACCCACGACAGCATGAGCAATGTGCCCAAATTCACACGCAGCCCTGAACCTACTACCTCAGAGCCAGACCTTATGGGGGGGTGTCTTGGCAGAGGGGATCAGGTGGAAAGGGGGCCATTAGGGTGGGCCCTGATCCCACAGGACAGGTGTCCTTATGAAAAGGGGACATCCGGACACGTGCGCACAGGGAGAAGACCGTGTGAGGGCCAAGGCAGACTTGGGGGGTGTTTCTATAAGCCAGTAAGTGCCAGCAAGGCAGCGTGGTGCAGAAGCTGGGGGGACGCGGGGAAGGTCCCTGCTCTACAGCTCCAGAGGGAGCCCGGCAGGATCGATTTCTGGTTGGTGGCGGTTTATGACAGAAGCCCCAGGACCCCAGGACAGGTTTCGACGGCGAGCCACCGGCCGGGTCCGCCACCTTCCTTTTCTCCTGCCTTCCCCCCGCCTCTTCCAGCTCCCGCCTGTCCCGTTCAGTCCCCTCCACCTCCTGCCTGTCCCTGGAGCTATGCCATGGGCAGGCAGTGCGGCAGGGGCGGGTGCTGCGGAAGACAGCAAGACGGGGACACAAGAAATGCTTGACCCCTTGCCTGGTGGTGCATTTAAGACCCTCCAGCCCGCCTCCCCTGGGGCCGGACGACACCCTCGTCGAGGGACAGAATCCAGGGAGGCAGCCCCCACAGTAGGCGGCAGAGAGAGGCTTCCTGGAGGAGGTGATGGGGGAGCCCCGGGGCTGGTGTTGGACATCTCCTGGTGACCAGCAGGGAGCCCAGAGAAAGACTCCCAGAGCCAGCGTGCAACTCGAGGGCAGGAAGAGAAAACAGAGGAGGCCCAGGCATCGTCTCCCTGATTCACTTGCCCCCTCCATCCCTGCCGTCCAGCCCTGGCCAAGAACAGCCCCTCTCCTCTCCGCAGGGGCCCAGGGAATGAGGCTACTCTAGCATCTCCTGCATGGCAGGGGCTGGGAGCTGAGGGAGCCACTGCCAACAGAGGCACGGAAGCAGGAGGTGACCCTGCCCCCATAGAGAGTATACCCCCCCCCCCCCCAGGGGAGCTGGATGAGAAAGACGGGGCAGGACCTGGGAACCGAAAACAGGGCCTTTGCTGGAAGGGAGAGCCACCTCGGGCTCAAGGAAGAGATGAGCCGGGAGATTCTGTCTTGAAACGGGGTTGATGGTAACAGGGTCCCGGGTCCCCGAGACCTTGCCCAGCGGCACGGGGCCAGGCAGAAGGAGGGGGCCAGAGGCCCAGGGGGGCTCAGTAGGACCACCTGTTGGGGCGGGAGCCGGGCAGAGGGGGCTGGTCTCCGTGGGTGACGTGGCTGGAAAGCTGCCCCCTGCACACGACGGTCCGTGAACACGCAGCTCCCTGTCGCCCACACCTGCTCCTTCTCTCTCACACTCCCCGCGTGGCTCTGCCCAGCGGGCCTTCCCCACTCCTGTCTGGGGTTTCCTTCTCCGAGCCTTGCATGAACACAACGCCTCTGGCCCCCCTGCTTTGTGACCCACTAGGGGGCTCACGGAGCGGCCGTTCTGGGGCGTCCCCACGTGTCGAGGTGACCAACGAGGCCTTTTCGCGTCTGGCCTCCAGGGTCCCACTGAGTCCCCTTGGGTGAGCCTCGCCTCTCTGAGCCTCGGCTTCCTCCTCTGCACGGCGGGGACACGACGTCACGGGGAGGCCAGGAGATGTGGGATGTGGCACCGACCGGGAGCAGCGCCGGGCCACGGAAGTGCGGGCACGCCTCTCCAGGAGGACCCCAGCGAGGGCTCTGCGCGTGGCACCTGGCTGTCAGCTCAGAGGCAGGGAGGTAACGGAGGGGCTGGGGCTTCCCGGGGAGGAAACGGCCGGCCGGCCGCGCTCACCTCCCCGGCTCCTGCCCGTGCTGGCCCGAGATGCAGCAGGGAGCTGGTGTGAGCGCTTCGGAAGGCTGTGGTGCCGATGGCCTGGTGCTCCCCCAACGCTCTGATGAAGGATGCGTCCATTCACTCGCCCGGTATTTACCGAAAGCCTCCCGCATGCTGGGGACGGCCCTGTGTCCCCCAGGCACAGCAACGCAAAAAGTCATCGTTCCCACCGCTCAAAAGCTAATAACCCACTAATACAAAACCGAGAGCACTTAAGGAAAGCATTTGCTGAGCACTGACTGTTTAAGGAACCACACCGTGTGAGTTTTCACGGTCTCCTCTCCTCTCAGCCTCGGGCCACCCAGGGAAGGAGACAGAATGATCTCCGTTTCGTAGATGGGCACACGGCCTCGGCCGTGGGACTTGGCAGTGTCCGGGCCTCAGCCAGACATTCGGAGGGCAGAGGCGGAGGCCGGGTGTGGGCTGCCCCACGGCCCACACCGCGCCCGGCCACAGCCTGGCCGCCAAGGTCTCAGAGGCGCAGGGGGACAACGGGGGTCTCGTTCCCCGCCAAGAAGCATCCTCCCTGTATTGTCCCCTGGCAGGCTACCTTGTGCTAACGCGAAAGCACTTGGAAAAAAAAAGCAAGAGAGAAACACGTTATCGAATAAATTAACCTGACACTTTGTTTCATAAAGGAATTTCTAACAAGTACCATTTCACTGGAATTCGGTTGTTTACAGTTTAGCCAAATGGTTCCCACTTGCGTTGCTTAGCGATTGTCATAAAACAACCAGGCTCT
Organism: Herpailurus yagouaroundi; assembly: GCF_014898765.1. Lineage (NCBI taxonomy): Eukaryota > Metazoa > Chordata > Mammalia > Carnivora > Felidae > Herpailurus > Herpailurus yagouaroundi. Next base: position 165,146,850 of record NW_024412376.1, on the reverse strand, counting down.
CATATTGCCACAGTTACGTAAATGGCTGGACCGTTTTGGAGCCTGGAACACGGAAGTGCCCACAGGTAGACAGCACTGTTTATGGGTCTGCGCTCATGTGGGGACAGGGAATACATGTGCTCTGCGTAAGCTAGACCTTGTAGTACCGAACCCTCCAGCCAAGCTCTGCATTCTAGGCGGTGAGTCTCCCGTCAGCGGGAGGATGTAACGGGAGGCAGATGGTGTCTGTCTCCCTTCCAACCCGGAGTTCTGGGGGGGCGTGCTTCTCCTCTCAGTCGGCAGTGATGTCCATCTAACCGGAAGGGAAGGACCCAAGTTGCAGAGAAGATAATTCCCCAGAAGACTTTGCTCAGCCTGAGAGCAGGGAGACATTCTGGCCAGTGGGGAGCGGTGCAGGGTAGACACAATGAGGGACAGGGTGGGGGTCACCTCCCGTACCTGCTGTTGTAGCAGAATTGCCCCAGGCAGGTCACTTCCCCCCCTGAGACTGTGTGTCCTTGTTGAGAAAATGGAAATAAGGAGGAAGGCTCCACTAGGGACTGTTGTCCGTGGTGTTGACTGCTACATTCCCTAAGGGCAGGCCCTGACTCAGCAACTGTTTGCATAATCCCTGAAAAGAGGGATGAGAAGGAGCCCTGGGCGTCCAAGCCTGCCCTGCGTGGGCTCCCCTCTCTCTCCTCCCCACCCTGTAGTCTCATCCCTCACCACCCCCCGCCCCACCAATGCAGAAGTAAGGGCACCCACCCACGGCGTCCTGTTACTCTAGACCAGAGTTGGCAAACTGCCATTTGCTGGATGGATCTCGCCCGTGGCCCATTCTGGCTGGGGAACTGACTAAGAATTCTTTTCACGTTTCTAAAGAGTTGTGTATTGGGTCAGATAGTGCCCCCTAAAGTTCATGTCTCTTCTGCATCCTGAGCATGTGATCTTATTTGGAGATCCGGTCTTTGCAACGGGACTGGTTAAGATGTGGTCACAGTGGAGCAGGGTGGCTCTACTCCACCGGCTGGCTGTGTCCTTACAGGAACAGGCGAACGTGGACGCAGAGACACGCAGAGAAGCTGTGCGATGTCAGGGGCGGGGACTGAGAGACGTGGCCACAAGCCAGGGTTTGCTGACCCCGCCAGGAGCTGGAAGAGGCAGGGAGACTCTCCTGCTGGAGCCTTGAGGAAGAGAGCGTGCCTGATTTCAGACGCCTGACCTCCTCCCCAACACCATCAGGGGGTGACCAAGCACTGTTAATAGTTAGTGACAATCGACCAGAATCGATAGTTAACTCTAATTAATCGGTGATCATTCACTCGATGCCTGCTCCCACGCTAGGTTGTCACTCCATGGGGCAGGGGCTAAGCCACCAGTACCCACCAGAGTGCCTCGTGCGGATCAGTTAAGTCCCGTAGGAACAGTTGTTGCGTGAAGGAGTGAATGAATGAATGAACCGAATTTCAAGAGCTCCGTGTGCGCGGTTCTAGCCCTGGGTTCCCGCCTGGCCTCAGATCCACGTGGCGCTCCAGCTCCGGGCCCCCGTGGCCCTATGTGACCACATCAAACCAGGGAGGGTTTGCCCAAAATGGCATGAGGCCCCCACTCTGACCCAGGCCCCCACAAGGAGGAGCTGCCGTGGGCGCCCAGAGGAGGTGTTAGTGGACACGAGCTGTTACTTTGGGAGACGCCTGGGCCAGGGCTGGGGGTGGGGGTGCAGCTGGAACTGCCCAAGGCAATCGGGGGGCTTTGGGGACAAGCTGACATTCCACTGCTCATGGGGGGAGCAGGGAAGAAGGCAAGAGGTAGAAAGAGTCCGTGTTCAAGTGTAGGGACTGTCCCCCCACCGGCCGCCGCCTGTTAGTTACCACCCCCAACACCAACTCCGTCTTGCTTTCCGAAGCCACTAACTAGAATTCTCTACTTGCGTCTTGCACGGCAAACCTCAATTTCTCTGACTATCAAAGCAGCATTTTCACCCACACCAGCCTCCGTGGGTAGGGAAAAACGGTCCAACTCTCAGAGATTACCAACATGCTAATGGCCTCATTATCCCGTCGTAAAAGGACCCAGCTCCAGAGAAGAATGAAATGTGCAAACACTTCTCCCCTCTGCAGCAGGCGCGGGCGGCACGGAAGATGACGGGGGCTGGGGACGGGGGTTGGTCTTGGGGGCACAGCGGTCGTGGCGGCCAGGCCACGCGTGCCCAGAGCTCCCTCGCCCCCGCCATGGGTCCTCAGTGTCCTTTGCACTTGGCTGCAAGTGCGGGAGAGCCCTGCCCCTGTGTTCTCTCCCTCGCTCTTCCCTAGGGGGCACTGGGAAAGCACCCGGCCAGGCCACCAGGGAGGGGAGACAGCCCCCGTCTGACAACAGCAGAGGCGGTCTTCTTTCTTCCCACCCACCACCCTGCCTCCAGCCAAAGAATTCCCCAGAAATCACCTTCCAGGTGAAAATCGATGCCTCACTGTCTCCACCTCCATCCCGTTAATAATGGCATGTTCTTCGTGGCTCCTTGCCCAAGGTGGATAAATAGAGACCGCCAAAGCCGGGACAGTCTGCCTGAGGCTCCCCACCCCGGCCATCGTGGATAGGGATGAGTGAAACAGCACAAGCAGATCAATGCAGGTAATTACAAGCCATGCTGGTGGCTCGGTGGCCAGCATCTTTCCTGTTCAAAGCCACAAGGATGGGAGCACCTGTCAGACTATTTCGTGTCCCTGGAAGTCCGGCCTCGGAAGCAGCCTCCCTGCCCTCGGCTCGGCGGGCACGTCCCCGACATACATCTAAAGGACCCTTCCGGTCAGTCTTGCACCTGTTCCCAGACAGAATGGCCGGGAACTAAGCCCCACCTCCGTAGCCCTCTGGGCCGCTGCGGCAGGGCCACGGGCCATACCTCCTGACCACAGACGGTGATGGACGCTTGTGAGAGGGCACTGGGTACAAGCTGCTGGGCTAAGCCCTTGCGGGGCAGCCGGTCCGTCTCCTGTGACCGCCTGAAGGGAGGGGACTCGCGTCATCCGCATGTGATAGGCGAGGAGACTGAGGCACAGGACGGACAGGAGGTACCCAAGACTGCACAGCAGGCACGAACTCAGGACCCTCGTACTGAGCCACTCTCTGTGGCCCCTCAGCCCCAGCCAGAGGAGCTGCTCAGGGATCAGAGCGCCCGGTGCAGGTGGGGGTCGTCCAATCCAGGCCTCTGCGGACGCCATCATCGGGGCCCCTGCCTGTCCAAGAGTGCCCACCCCACCCCACCCCACCCCACCCCCAGGGCCTGGCCTCCACGAAGTCCTGCGTGGTTCCTCAGCGGCCAGGGCTCCAGCAACTTCTGGGCATGGCTGTCCTCTGTCTGTCCCTTCCAGGTCCCCACGTCACCGCTGGTCCCTACGGTGGCACAGGGTGTCCTCCAGACCGTCCACAGCCTCCTTCACTTTAATCCAGCTCCACACGGCCTGGCCAGGTCCTGGCTATCTCACCGGAGCCAGGGATGAACCAGGCCTGGCTGGGTCTGTATGGGGTTCATGGGGCTGCGGGAGGAGGCCCCTACAAAGACCATGGGAGCATGGGGCACTGTGTGGGCACCGGGACCACAAGCCCTCCTGGAGAATGTCCTGCGAGCCGGGTTTGAAAGGCAGCGCCGAGGAGAAGGGGGGAGGCCCCTCCAGACAGAGGGAGCCTCTGCCTGGGAGAGTGAGGGCCGAGGGCAGGGCACCCCAGAGACCCCTTGGCCTTCAGTGTTACCGGAAAAGCGAAAGACAGAGGGATACATGGCTCAGATGTAGAGCGGCCAGGATAAGTGACATCGGGAGCTGAGGAGGAGCGACATTTAGTGGGTCAGGGCTGCAGGAGGGTGGGTCGGAGGAGCAGGGAAAGGCCCTTGGGATTAGGCCATGGGGAGGGGCCAGCACAGCCCGCACAGGGACCTCAGGGGGTGGGCTCCAGGGGGGAAGCCAGAGGCCCCAGGACGGGCATCGTTTGGCAGGGGAGTCCGAGCGGGCATGCAAGCCGGCCTCCCGGGCAAGACCCGTAGCTGCCCAGCATGAGTGCCAGCCGGCAGGGTGGACAGCGGGCACAGGCTGGGCACCGCCATTAGGTTAGCCCGTGCCCTCACAGCACTGTCAAATGCCCAGGGTCACGGCGCCAGGCCGGGGGAGCTGGGACCTCCCTGTGGCTCTCAGGCTCCTTCTCCTGTTGACTCACCTGGGGCTTCCTCAGCCTAAAGCGCTGGTTCTGTCTGGGGGTGGCCTGGCTCCCACGGGCACTGGCCATGTTTGGACACATCGTTGGAAGTCACGACTGCGGGGGCGGGGTGCTGTTGGCACCCAGAGTGCAGAAGCCAGGGATGCAGCCTACAGTGCACAGGAGAGCCCCCTCCCCACACCACAGACCTGCGCAGCCCCGAATGTCCACGACGTCACGGTGGAGAAAGCCTGGCGCAAAGAAATCTGGTTCCCGAATGCACTCGCTCGTCTGTCCGTCTCCCGTTTCAGGGTTCCTGTCGCTTGGCCGGCTGACAAAGGAGGGATCACGGCGTCCAAGACGGCCCTGGGGAGGTGGTAGGCAGGCGCCGTCCTTCGCCAGCACCCACTCCGCACGGGCGGATGCACGGACGGCATATTCCGGAGCCGGGTTGCGTGACTTCAAGCTCCTGGGCGTATCCATGCTCGGGAGGCCTGGGAGGCTTGGCTTTGCTGTGGAGCTGATCTGGCCGGACCCCAGCCCCATTTCTCATGCTTTCCCGCGTCTACAGGAAAGTCCCTCCACCTCTCTGAGCCTCATTTTCCTCATCTGCAAAATGGGCGCTGCGCCGTGAAATGTGCTAATGGATACAAAGCGCTTAGAGCTCAGGACGAGGCGGACGGTGGTTGGTCTTTACCTGGATTCCAGCCTCCGTGTTCCCAGCGAGGTTATCGCGGGGGGTGGGGGTGCCTCACACAGGCTGCCCCTGTGTGTGAGGGGCATCCGCGTCCCGCAGAGCATCTGAGGGACCCCGTGTGCGTTTCTCAGCAGCATCTGGAAAGCACACGGCTTCCAGTGGCTCATACGTAGGAGAACAGACCCCTCTTCAAGGTTCTTGACCCAGGAAAAGCGCTTGGTAAGTATTCGTCGGATGAACAGGTGATTATCCGTCCGATAACAGAATCTAGCCCAGAGCAGTTAATCCGACTCATAGTCTCCACACTTGGTGATTAATCTCCATCTACTTAATAAGTGTGATAAAGAGAACGAGCCCTCGCACGGCCTATAAAACCCAAAGAAGCATTCACAGCCTTTGCTACTCTTCCGTCATCTGGATCCCACGAGACCCAGAATAGCGTCACCGGCCCCAATTTACAGATGAAGTCATGGAGGCTCAGAGACAGGAACACTTTGCGCCTCACCCCACCCCTCCCCCTCCACCCCTGCAAAGGGGCGATGAACCTGAGATCATTGTGAGAGGGAGGAAGAGAGAACGGCCCCCGGGCACTTTCTAGCAAAGGTGACCAATTAGTTATCGATTGGTTGGCTGGTTGGCCTGAATGAATGAACGGCTGTAAGGATATAAGTGAGAAGGTTAACATACAGTTTCAAGTCCCTGGGAGTCCTTTGGAAGCACGATTTACTTGTAAACCATTGGGAAATCCGTGCCAGACGGTTCTTATCCGCTCGTGGGTCCCCCCCCCGCCATGCTGAGCCAGACTCACACGGAGCATCGCCCCCGGGGGCTGCCGAGCACCTTTCCTTCTGGTCCGCCTTCCACCGATCCTTCGCCCTCCCCATGCATTACCTGGGGCCCTCACCTGAGAAGCTTCTTACCCAATCCCTTCCCGCACAGACAAGGCGGATTAAACTGCCCCCTCCTCTGTGTCCCCAGGGGAAGCGTTTGCCTTGTGGCAACGGCCCTAGTTTGTGACATTTGCACACCTGTCTCCCCACTGAGCAGAGAGTGCCTGGGTGGGTACCTGGCCCAGGTGGAACGGGAAGAAGGGTAGATGGAAGGGAGGGAACACAGGCAGGTGGCCGGATGGGTGGACGGGTAGACAGCACATTCTGGAGCCTCGCTGGCTGCATGCTTTCGAGCATATCTAGAGTTTTCTTGTCAGCACTGGGCCCGTGTCCTCTGCCTTTGCACAGCGTCTAGTTCAGCCCCCGTGAGTGACGGGACCAACACCCCTTCTCTTCCTGCTTCCGCGTGCCCTCGGCCAGAAGCCCTCTGTGCCCAGGTTCTAGCTGACAAGTGCAGCAGGATTGGGTGCGGCCCAGCCCCTCGTCTGAGCCCCTCACTCACGGGGCCACAAGCCTGAGCCCCACCGGGATGCCTCACGGCGCTCCGTCCCACAAACCCACTCTGCCCCCATCACCTCCCCCTCCAGGGGGAGAGCCCCATTCTTCCTCCCCATTCCCGAAGGCCAACCATCACAGGGCAGACCTCTGTCACCCCTCACCTGGACGGCAGGGGGTCCCCGGCTGGATCCCCTCCCACCTCACCATGTAGACCTTCTGAAATACAACCCTTCATTCTCTGTCGTAACCCCTGTGCTAGCTTGCTTCCCATACCCCTCGGGAGTCAAACGTTAAGCTGTTAGTGGGGTGCGTGATACATGAGCTGTTTCCAGGACCCCCGACCCAGCCCCCCTGCGAATGACACTCTTTCTCATCTATTTCTTTTGCATATTCCCCACCAGGGCTCTGCCTCAGCTGCCTGCCACCACGCTGGCTTTCCGCACAAGCGTCTCCGGCCCCTGGACCTTTGCACCTGCTATCTCCTCCCCGCTCTTTCACCTACGCGACTCAGACTTTCAGACTTAGGCTGGAGTGCCACCTTTGCGGGGAAAATGTCCCACGACCCTCTCCTGAGTGACTGGTAAAGCTACGCGTTCCCCTGACGCCTGGTGCATTTCCTCTGCCCAATCTGTTTGGCGTGGTGGCATGTTTCCTCAGGGGACCGGGAGCGTGCATGGCATCTGTTTCGCCCCCCTCTCTATCTCCAACACTAAACAGTTGCTCGGGTGAGAGGAAACTGGGTGCCGCTCCCCAAATGTCGATGCCGGGGGAAGATCGGCCCGGGCCCTGCTGGACAGACTGCTGCGGACCCTCCTTCCCCACTTGACCGTGCGGCTCACGGAAGTGTGCAGGAGTCGTGCTGGGCCACCTTGGGAGCGGCCTCCGCCAGGAAGTGTCATCGGCATGCTGGCCGTGCTAAGTCACTCGCAGACAATTTCGAAGCGGACTGCACCCAACCACTCCTTGGGAAAGCGGCCATTAAAGCGAGACAGTTTAATAGTGATCTCCTCACGCAGCCACAGGTTCTGGAAGGATCCATCTCATGCAATTACCATCACTTTCATACACGGGGATGTTTACCCCAAAGAGGTCCTTGGAGGTCACCTGCGTGTATGAGATCTGAACTCAGGCTTCCTGGAGAGGCCCAACAAGGACGCCCACCTGGACGGAGCCTCTCCCCGCTTCCCGGAGTGCTTCGCCAAGGGAACCGCCATCTGAGCGGAGGGTTCCAGGCAGGCAAGGGCGGTGACGACTTCCGTGCATTTTCACCTGAGCCTCATGCCACAGCTCCCCGAAATCTCACCTCGTGTCCCTCGCACCTGTCCCCCACACCTGTCCCCCACACCCTCACACCGGTACGTTTATGTCGCCGTGCTTTCTCGGGCACCCCTGCCCTACCACCTATCCTTCCTGCTTTCCTCTGCGCGGCCAGCTCAGCCAGCAGTGTTTCTCTCAGCGACATGTCCCTCCTCTGGGTTTCCACGAACCTCTGCAAATCCCTACATCAGCATTTAACTTAAAATCTTTGTGTCTCTGCCAGGTGTCCAAAGTGCCCTGGGGAATCCACAAGCCATGTATAAGCAGTCAAGTTGTTCTGCCTTCTCGTCAAAATTTGATCTCTGCCTCGTTGAAGAAATCCTTCCTTATAACGAGGTCATAAAACTATTTTCCGGCTTTGTCTCCTAAAAGTTGTGTGGCTTTGCCTTTCACACGTAAGTGTTTAATCCACTGGGAATGGAACGCTATGCGGTGGGGGACAGGGGTTCAGGCTCATTTATCTTCAAGGGAGTCACCAGTTGCCCTGGTGCCATTTAAAAGGTCCCTCCCCTTCCCAGCGACCAGCCATGCCTGAAGTCCCCGCATGCATCTGGGTCTGTCTCCGGGCACTTGATTTGGTCCCGCTGGTCAGTCTGTCTTTGCCAGGTATGCCGATCAGCGTAATAATTCTTGCTGTGTTTCTGGTAAAGCAAAGCACCCAACGCGTTCTTCAGTATTTTTCGTCCTTGCTCTTTAATACGAATTTTCAAATCAGCGCATCAAGTTCAAACCGAAACAAAACAACCCCAATCCTACTGGTGTTGAAGGTAGAGAACTGCATTGTCTGCAGATCGATTTGAAAAGAATGGACTTCTCTGCCAAGTTGACTTCCTCACTCGCCCATTAACACAGTACGTTCTGCATTTACTGGCATCTCCTTAAATGCGTCTCCATAACATTTAATGATTCTGTTTATTAAAAAAAGTGCCATCTTCCCACGTCCACATATTCTAAGTATTCTACCTCTAACCACTTCAAAGGTGTTTGCTAAATTTACCTTGGGACCTGGAACCTTAAGTGACGTATTTAGCACCAGAGTCACCGCCTAGGAAAACTACTCTTGGAGACGGGGTGGGACCGGGTGGGTCAGCGTGGAGAGGACGTGATGGGGGGGGGGGTTCCCTCTCATAACCCCTGAAATAACAGCATGCTGTCACCCACTCGTGTGCTCTCCAACTGCTGCATGGACCCACCCACTCACAGTGACAAACAGCCTTCATACTTTGTTTTGCAAAGCAGTCTGGGCTCAATGCGTTCAACCCTCCGGCATCGGGAGCATACGGCAGGTGAGAACCTCCGGGGTATTTTTTAACAGGGGCAATCCCTGTCTGGTGCCCACTGTCCGGTTCCTTCCTCTCCAGGACGTCGAGTGTTCCCCTCAGGACATCAGGGGCAAGAAGTGGACCTCTACTCTATGGTCATGAGTGGTTTGTGTCTAATACTTGTGACCCTGTTCTAGAAACTTCCTTGCTGTTTCGTGTGCTTGTGTGTTTGGCCGCATGGCTCCAGTGCACAGGAATGAACCGAACGGGATTGAACGAAAGGTCATCCAAGGTTACCTTAAAATGCTCTTCGACTTACATTTTTCCAACAAGGAACATAAAGTGCTGTCTTTGGACTTCCCTCTATGTGTAGAGAGGAGTCCAGAAGCTTCTTCCCCAGCTTCATCCGCCTCTGCCCTGTCTCTCAACATCATAGTCTTTATATTCACAGTAACCAACATTTCAAGGTGAGTTTTCCTTTCCAAAGAGTTATTTTTGACCCGTGCGTTTGGTTTCCATCCATTTTTCAACAACAACCCCTACTGAAGCTGCATCTGGGACACGCCTGCCCCCAGTCCTCCCCGTCAGCTTCTGCACCAGACCTTATCCTCCACCCCAGCACCGAGCAAAATCCATTTCTCTGCTGCCACAACACCTTTTCAAGGCATTGTCTTTCAAGACAGGTACCTGGCCATATAGATTGGGATGTTCTGCTTTCTGAAGATCTTCCCACGTTCCTGGAAACAACAAACAGCAGCCGCGTTGGATGTAAAACTCCGAGATCCTATCTTCCCCACACTTGTGTGCAGACCCCAAAGTCTCCTTTAGTATTTCGAAACGTGACACTGAAAACACGTCTGTACTGGCCTGACTCTCCTCCCTTTACAAATCGTTTTTCTTTTCTGAGATAGATCACCAGCTCCTTTTCCCATCACGAGTAAAGAAAGAAAATCCAGAATGTGAGTTCAGCTTCCGGAGGGCCCCTCTGCCATCTGGTGAGCGGGACCCGCTTTGACACTGGTTGTGGCTCGGCCGCCCCCGGTTCTGGTCTGGAATCGCCCGGGCTCTCGGGCGGGCTGGCTCCCTCTGTTTCCGGCCGGCACCTTCCTTCTCACCCACCCCGTCTGTGAGAACGCCCCGGGTTCGCCCTCGCCCCATGGATGCACTCCCCCCGCGGTTCTGCCGTCTCCGGCTTCCACGGTGGCTTTCGGCCCTGTCGCCGACACTTCTGGGGTCTTGCACCTGTGCCGGGCCCCACCAGCCCCCTGCTGCTTCCCTTGTTCTCTCAGGGAGCTGTATTCCATCACTATCCTCTCCTTCCTCCTCGCCTCCTTCCTTCACCCACTGCTGGGGGACCGCACACCCGTCTCCCCGCCCTATGGGCTGTAGGGACTAGGCATTTGGAGTGGCTGGAGTGGGGAGAAAAGTCAGTTTGTTGCCCCTGGGAACAGGGTGCCTTCACGGAGATGCCCACCCGACCGGGTAGTTCATGGACGGTCTTCCCGGCCCCTCGGGGGAGGCAGGGCTGCTGTCTCTCACAAGCCCCCGACCCAGTGGGAAGTCTCCCTTCCCGGCATGGGCTCGGCCTCCGGCAGCTTATCTTTGCTGCGTTGTCACAGTGTCTCGGGAACCCTGGGAGCCTTGGGGGCAGGGCTGACACCGGCGGGTCCCACAGGGGAGCCCTGTCCCGCGGCCCTCGCTGTCTGGGTCCCAGCACAGGAACCACCTGTGGCTCCGGAAAAATGCTGGTGCCCCGTGGCCCAGAGACACCGTCCTGGGAATCGTCATCTTCCAAGCAACGGCACGGAAAACCGGGTCAACTCTGAGGTCAGAAACCCAAGAAGCAAAGCTGCAGAGGACCCTTAGGGCGCCACCTGCCCCCTCTCAAGTGGGTCCTCGCTCTCGGGGAGAGAAGGTGTTTACGCCCTTCCTAATGAGGGAGATGGCCACGTTTTATTAAAAGTGTGGCAGGACTGTGGAGGACACGGAATGGCTGATTTCTATGGGACAAATAACTATTTAATTGCTCTGTAATGACATGACAATTAGAATTCGGATCGTGGCCCTGTCCTTAGGTATCTGTTTATGGGCGCGCCTGCCACTGTTAGGAACGGCACGGGTTGTGAAGCGGGCAACTCTCACCATTACAGAGCGTAATTACCCGTGTAATTATTCTCTTATACCCAAGTAATTACATGCCGGTATTATCTGTGTATTACAATTTATTCACATCCCTAATCACAGCCTCCTTTTGCAAACCGGGACCCGGCCAGGAGGCACTCATCAGTTTTTTGAAAATGACATAAAAGTCATCTGACGAAAAGCTCGGCTTCCAGGCCGCCTGCGTTCACCGCCCCCCAGACGGAAGGCGAAGGGCTGGGCGAGGGGGCTGGGAAGCCACACCTGACACCGAGGTCACGAGGGCAAGCCCACCCAGCCGGGTCGTGAGGCCTGAGACACCACCTGTGGGCGCTGTCCCCACTCGGAGGGCTCCTTGCCACCGTGTTCCGTGGGCAGGGGCCTCTCTGCGTGCCGCCACCCTCGGGCCCAGCACGTGTGACCTCCCTGTGTCAGGACCACCCGGTTCTTCTCGTCTGTCTCCCCTTCTGGACTCGGAGCCTTGTGACGGCAGGACCCTCCAAGGGTCTTATTTCTATGGCTAGCACCAAGGGGTGAATGCCACACCAGAGGGGGGGCTTCTGTGCACCTGCCAAACCAGCCAGGAGGGACAGGCCCCGTGGAGATCCGGCCAGAGAACACCAACTTATTACAAAGAAGGGTGGGGAGAGCACGAGTTCGTGCTCAATGACCCAGAGCAGCCATATCCAAGCTACTTTCCCTTAAGAACAGCAATCACATTTCTTGGGCGCTCGTCCAGCGTTTCTTTGCAAGGCAGGCAAAAAGCAATCAGTGGGGGTGACCACAGCTTCCAGGAACCAAGCGGCCGGAAAGAGAGGCCACGTCGCCGGTAGTCAACTGTTACTGCAACCCAAGAAGCACAACTTAGTAGATGCTTCACGCAGAAGAGGGGCGGCATGAACGCAGGGTGTGGTCGCGGGCTTGTGGTCCTGGGTGGAAACAACAGGCTGACACCCAGCCTGCAGCCGCGTCCCCACCGGGTGGCCCCGGCCGGGCCTCTTGTGGCACCAGCACCTCGGCCTGGACAAGCGAGGACCGCCTGCAGCCTGGGAGGCGCAGGCCAGACTTCTCGTGGTCCGCCAGGCAGGCACACGGGCCTCGCCAGGCTGCAAAAGGAAGAGGCCAGAAAAACGAATGAATGAAGGAGTGAACGAGTGAATGAAAAAAGGAGGCGCCCAGAGACTCTGAGCAACAGGGAGGGTAGCAAAGGCTCAGACCTCCTGATGGTTCATCAACGCCCCAACTCCGGGGTGGGGGGTGGGGTCTCATGTCTGTGGTCTTTGCTTCTCTGCAGACCCTCAAAGCCTCCTCGGGAGAAGGGGCGGGGGGGGGGGTGACATTGGCTGGGACCCTGCTGCGAGGTCCCTCTCCCCCCACGGTGCCCTGAAGTCTCAGAAGTGTTGGGGGCAGGTGACAGCAAGCTCCAGGAGTGGGGGTTGGTTTCCTAGTACCGCTGTAACAAATTACCACAAGTTTATTGGCTTAAAACAACACTAACGCAGGGGCGCCTGGTGTGGTTTAGTCTGTTAAGCGTCCGACTTTGGCTCAGATCATGATTTCACCATTTGTGGGTTCGAGCCCCGCATTGGGCTCTGGGGTAACAGCTCGGAGCCTGGAGCCTGCTTCGGATTCTGTGTCTCCCTCTCTCTCTGCCCCTCCCCTGCTCTCTCTCTCTCTCTCTCTCTCTCTCAAAAATAAACATTAAAAAAATTAAAAAACAAAGAAACCAAACCAACCAAACAAAAAAACACTAACGTGCTATCTTGCAGTCCTGGACGTCGGAGTCTGCAATGAATCTCACGAGTCTAAAATCAAAGTGTAGGCCGGGCTGGTTGCTTCCAGAAGCTCCAGGGGAGAATCTGTCCCCTTGTGTTTTCCAGCTCCTAGAGGTGCCTGCCTTCCTTGGCTGGTGGCCCCTCCTCTGTCTCCAGAGCAGGCAGTGCAACGACTTCGACTTTTCTCTCCTTCAGACCCTCCCACCTCCCTCTTTTAAGGAGCCCTGGGATCACACGGGATAGCCCAGGAGAAGCTCCCCATCTCAGGATCCCTAACTTCCTCCCATCTGTGCTGGTAACACGCACAGGTTCCGGGGCTCAGGACACGGAGGCCCCGCGTTATTCAGCACACCGCAGTGCGTGAGCACCAACACAGCCCCCGAGCACCCAAGCCTCCTACCATCCGCCACGGTTCACAGAGGGGAGCAAAAGGCCCAGAGAAGTCACACCACAGGCTCAGGGACACGCCGGCTAGTAAACTGGAGAGCTGGGTTTGAACTAGGACCCCTGGACCTCCCAAACCTGTCTCTGATTCACCACCACCCAGCTGTCCCGTCGACAGATGGACAAAGGCGCTCGGACACGTGGACGTTTTGCTTCCCCCGTGTGGTGAAGGGTGTGCGATCACTCAGCACCCACCGCCCTATATTTCCCTCTTACACAATATCCAACCCCCTGGGCGGACAGTCCCCTTGCAACTACCCATCAAGATTTCTGCCTTCACAAGGGCAAGTTCAGGATCTGCCTGAGACACAAGGGTGGGCGTCACCGGGGTTCCTGTTCCAGCAGCCGTGCGGCTCGCAAGGTCCCTGCAGCCCCCCCTGCTTCCTGCCCTTCGCCAACCGTCCTCTTGTTCCAGATTCTACCTGACAGTTTTCCAGTGAAGACCCCCTTGGCTGCTGCTGGCCTGCGGTGGTTTCTGTTGATGGCCACCAAAGCCCCTCGGCTGCAGCCCACCGTACTTTAACCGCAGCCACGTAAAGCAGTGGCGCTGGAGAATCCGGATTTCCTTTGGCAGGTGCGGAAGCCGAGGCCCAGGGAAAGTGCCATCCTCTCCAGACAGCCCAGCAAGCCAGGGCGGGGCGGGGCCGGGGCGGGGCCGGGGCGGGGCCGGGGGCGGGGCGAGGGGCGGGGCGGGGCTGGCCCAGAAGGCAGGTCCCCATGGCCCCCAGGCCAGCTCGCCTTCCGACCCTTCGGACACAGTCCACAGCTGTTCACAGTGAGAGCATCACTGTGGTCGGGGATCCAACATTTTCAGCCTCGGCTGCTCAAAGTGCCAACAGACCCGCACAAGAAACACAAATGCGGCAGCTCCCCGTGGCTGTCAAAAAAGAGCGGCTGTGGCGCATTGCCTGCAGGCCCTCCCCAGCCCCGGGCAAACCGTGCCCCGGTGGATTGGTCTGTAGGGACGTGAGATTCATTCCTCTCCAGGAGCAAATACTGGAGTTCCTCTTGCTCTCCCCGAACCCATCCCGCCAACCTGGGCGGCTTCCACAAGCCCTGCGGCCGTGAGCTGATGAGGTAGGTTCTGGTCGACTCACAGCTGCCTGGGGGCCCCACCTACTGCTTCAGGAAAGGAGCCCATGACCCCTGCCCAGCCGATGGGAGCCCTCCCTTGGATCTGCATAGGTCTGTGCAGCACCTATGGGGGGCGGGGGGAGGACCCCACTCCTTCTGAGATCAGGAAGCATCGGGTGTGTCTGCGATTCCCAGAGGTCAGCTTTCCAGCCCAACAGCAAAAACGTGCCTGAGATTGAAGCCAAGACATAGGAGGGTCCAGCTGAGAGATGGGGGAAGAGACACTGTCCCGTGTCACCTGTAGAGGCCCTGGATCGAGCTGTGCCTGAAGGAAGCTTCCCCTGATCGTCACGGTGACGTGAGCCAATCTGTTCCGCTTCCCGTCTGAGTGGTAGACGTTGCTTTTAATCCAAGGAGTCCTGGCTAACATAGCATGGGGTGTGAGGGTGGGTTTACTCAGTGGCTGGTTTGTCAAAGGTAGACAACTAGAACACAGAACATTAGAAATGGAAGGTAGGTGTGATAAACCTACTTCCAACCAGACTAACGAACTCAGAGGGAGGTGAGGTGGCCTGTCCAGCCTCCCCCACTGACCCATGCGAGTACAGGAGACAATACGGTCCCTTGACTTGTGGCCTCCCTGGTATCTGACGATTTCTCCTGGTACAGCCATACCCCTTGGATGAGCCATAGGACTTGCCAAATTCCTGGATGCCAGGGTATTTGTAAGGGAGGGAAGGACAGGGCACGGCCAGCACCTTTTTTATTTATTGTTTTTAATTTGAGAGAGAGAGAGAGAGTACATGCGTGGGGGAGGGGGCAGAGGGGGAGAGACTCTTAAGCAGGCTCCACACTCATGGTGGAGCCCGACACAGGGCTTGATCCCACGACCCCAGGATCGTGACCTGAGCCAAACTCGAGAGTTGGGTGCTTAACCAACTGAGCCACCCAGGCACCCCAGCACCTTTTTAAATTAAAGAATGCAACCGCCAGAGTTTGGGCATAAACCAATGCTAAAAATATACATCCAAAGGACTTTCGGGGACCTCCCTGCGTCTCCCCGTGTTTTCTCCGAACCCCCCAAAGAGCTAGGGCAGCAGGGTGGGTAGAAACCCTCGTCCGCCTGGGGGCCCAGCCCGGCCGCGCCTCCTGCACCACCCAGACCCTGGGAGCTACATCACGTCTCTGAGCCACAGGCAGCTCACGTGTAGGACGAGGACGCCTGTGGCACCCGGCTGCCCTGTGGGTTCAGTGGGTGGCGATCAGTGACATCGGTAACGATGCCATCGGGCACGGAGCCGGCAACGGCCCGGCGCCTGAATCCACACCCAGCACTGTGGACGGCACGTCTCATTCAGCCTTCACAGAAAGCCTGTGACGAAGGCACCCATTTACCAACAAGGCAGAGGGGCTCAGGAAATTTCCGGAGTCCCAGTTCTGCCTCGTGCCAGGACCCGCATCTTCCCCGTGACGCGTGCGACCCGGAGCCGGTGGGACCTTCCACTTGGGACCTCCGCCCGGTGGCGCTGTGGCCAGCACACGCCCGCCCCACTGTCCTCCGTCCAGACTCGGACACCACAGAGCCCCCTCCGTTCGCCAGAGAAGCCCTGCGCCCCCTGTGTTTTTCTGGCCGTGGGGGCAAAAAACAGCACGCTTGCCTCTTCTCCTAGTTCCGAGGTCTGAGTCCAAAATCAGTCTCACTGAGCTACAGTCAAGGTGCGGGCCTGGCTGAAGGTTCCGGGGGACAATCTGTCCCTTGTAGTTTCGTCTCAAGGCCACCTGCATCCCTGGCCCCCCGGCGCCTTCCACGGGCACAGCCGGCAGTGGGGTATCTTTCCGGCCTCCCTCCCTCCCTCTCCCACCCACACCCCCTACTCCTCCCGCCTCCCTCTTACAAGACCGCTGTGGCTACGCTGGGCCCACCGAGTGCTCAGGGACAGCTCCGGTGTCCACGTTCTCCACACACGTCTGCACAGGCCCCTCGGCGCGTGAGGCAACACCCTGGCTCCCGGCTGTGATCTCTGGGGTGTGGTCTGCACACTGTCTTCAAAGGAGCGAATCCAGGGTCTCTCGCCCTCTGCGTTGTGTCAGTTCCCCTGGCCCGAGGCCCAGGAGACCAGCTTTCTGCGAAGCTAGCCCCCTCTGTCTCCCCTCTCCCGCAACGAGTTATGGGCTGTAAGAGAGAGTCATTTGCCACGCATTAGCCGAACTGTCACAGGATCCACTCCATTTCTGAGACAAAAGCCTCCGTACATCAATAGGCCCAATTGAGCCATTTTTCTTCTGGACAGGAGAGGATGCCTGGTTCTCAAGGGGAATGGAGAGCATCGGTGATTGGGGGAAAAAGGCCCATTTAGCCCCGTGCCCGCCTCCCAGTCCCTGGCAGGGCTCTGCTGTCTGGCCGATCTTCCCGCCCGGCAGGGGCTCCCGTGCCTCACGAGTAACAGAGGGTCAGGCCCACCCTGAGTGCTGAGCCAAGGGAGGGGTGAGCCCTAGGGACAGCAGAGGTGTTCCAGGGGCCCCGGCTTCGTTCTAAGAGAGCTGGGGACACTGGGGATCAATGCCCTGCCCCATCTGCCTCCTCTTGCGTGCCGAGGCTGACCCAGAGCTCCAGAATTGGGAAAGAGGACAGGGAGGCCCGTCCCAGGCTGTGGGGGAGTGCCTTCTGAGAGCCCACCCAGGGAATCTCAGGAACACAGGGCTCTCCTGTCCTGCCAGCCCTGACCACTGCCCTGTGGCCACACCAGGGGACTCCTGGGTGTCTCCCCAGGGTGGGGTACATGGGGTGTCCCATCCCGGGCCCTTCACGCCCCACCCCCAGGTCAGCCACCTCCCCAGGGCCCCTCATCCCAGGCAATGGCACCCCACCCACCCACCGCTCATACCAGAAGGCTGGGGGCACCAGCTACCCACAAAAGGTCTTCTGACCCTGTCCCTGCCCCCTGCCACCATATCTCTGCCCACCCAGGCTCAGACTCACCATCTCTCACCTGATGATACCCCACAGGTGTCAGATTCACACAAAGAATGGGTCTACGTCCCGTGGCACATCCAGGGAGAGGTGCCCAATGGGCAGATTGGGTCCTTTCAGGGTCCCAGTCGTGTGCCAGGCACTGTGTCCTGTATGTCACATGCGTTGGCTCTGGACCAGCGGGGCAGGGTCTCTCTAATGCCCACACAGGGGCCAGGCTGAGTCACACATCATCTCACCCCACCCCCCAACCCAGCTGCATGAGGTGCACAATGTTAAAATCCCATGTCACACCTCAGAGAGGTGGGCGGCGGGGGGGATACTGGGATCCTAACCCCTCATAGCCTGGGTCTCCCCACTCTGTGCCCGGCCCCTTTCTCCTGACATTCTTCCACACTGCTGGGGCCTGGGAACAGGCAGCTGGCTGGCCAAAACAAAGAGAAACAAACAAAACTAACCCCTCGCTGCTGAGAACGCTTTCAAACATGCAAACAGATTCCGGGCTTCCCCAGACCCTGGACACGGCATCTGGGGACCCCACAGCAAGACTGATGTGGGGCTGCTGCTCTCCAACCTGCACCTGATTGGCCAGAGGTCACTCGCCAAGGTGCTTTCTGAGCATCGAAGAGGGTTTGCAGTGGCCATGTCCATGGGACCTGGGCTAACCTCAGCTCCCTCTAGAAGGCCCCAAATGAGGACACAAGGCAGGTGTGGGCCAAAAGGTCAGTACTGGAGGGAGTGGAGGCAGGGCTTCCACATCAGGGAGGGGCTTCCACACCAGGGAGGGGAGGGGCCTCCACTCCAGGCAGGGGCGGGGCCTCCACACCAGGGAGGGGCGGGGCCTCCACTCCAGAGAGAGGCGGGGCCTCCACTCCAGGGAGGGGCGGGGCCTCCAGTCTAGAGAGGGGTGGGACTCCACACCAGGGAGGGGCGGGACCTCCACTCCAGGGAGGGGCGGGGCCTCCACTCTAGGGGGCGGGCCTCCACACTGGTTGGGCTCAGAGCTAGAGACTGGTAGGTTGACAGGGTAGTGGCGGGGGGGGGGGGGGGGGAAGCTCTGAGTGGAGGACAGAGGCAGAGAGGGAGACAGAGGCAGCGAGAGAGCTCCTGGAGCCAAATCTGAGACGGATGCAAGAAAGGCTGACCGGTACAGGTACACCAGAAAAGACCCCCGGAGACAAGGGGTGACTTTTGTCCTTTCACACACTGTGACTGCCCGAGGAAGCAGACAAGGCACAGGCTGTAGTAGACTGGGCCTCACCTCGGCCACAGCACGCAGGTGCACCAAGTGGGGCACAGGGGCCAGAGGCAGGCGGCCCTGTCTTTCCCGGTGAGAGCTCTGAGTCCAGAGAGCCTTGGCTGAAGGGCAGCCAGGGTTGGACTCGGCTCCCAGGCCCGCGCCCCCTCCTTTAGGCTTCCCTCCCACTGGAGGGCCACTTTTTTGGCCCCGAGGACAGGCTGTTCCATACGCAGGGGCTCAGAAGTGGCTTTGGCTGTGGAAAGTAGAAAGGGTCGCCTGGGCCTGGGGGCAAATCCTGAGTCGGGTCCCCCCTGCTGGGTGGCAGGTGTGGGGAACCTCGGACCTGTCTGGCCCTGGCCTCCCTGCACAGATCCTTACCTGGCTGAGCTGTCGCAAAGATTCAAGAGAACACACGTGAAGCTCCTTATACCAAAGCTGACCCGTGAGGCTCCTCGGAACTCGGCGTTCTTTATCACCACCAGCACTGCCCCCACCGAGTGGATTGCTTCCGCTCTCAGACACTCGAGTTTCTTGACAAGATTTTGTTTTGCTTCATTTTTCTATCCTGAGTGAAATCCTGGCACATGGCAGTCCCTCGAAACGTCTCAGGTGAGGGAGCAGGTCGGACACACAGATGTACTTACTGATGGGGATCAATACTCGCTTCCCAAATCAGAGACCGTGTGCCTGGTGGGGACGGGGGCACGTGGTTGTGGCTGGGTCAGGGGTCTTGGTGCTTCACCTGGGAGCATTGTCCTGGGTCATCAGGTCGACAAAGGCTTTTCATGGAAAGTGGGCATGTGTGTCATTTCAGTTTTCAAACCAACACTCACGTATCATGGAATAAAATGAACATTCAGGTGAATCTTTAATACAAGCCACGACACTTGAAAGCAATCCCACGCCCCAACCAGCTCCCGCAGGCCATGTCTTGATATCTTCGGCCCACGGCCATGGTGTTCTGTGGCCAAGTTAGAAATACACAGCTATCCAGAACTAAGGTGGGGATTGCAGACAGTAGGGAAGGCCCACAGGGGATGTTTGTGGATGGGGGCGGGGGGCAGAGCCTCAGGTCATTGCCGTGACAGTGGTACAAGGTCCTACCCGTGGGCAGCAAGGCCAGGGAGCTCTGGTTTTACTGCAGGCAAGACAAAACTAAAAGGGAATTTATTTTGTGAGACAGGTTGCAAAGTGGTCTCTTAAGAAGCTATAAAGTGCCGCTTGGCCTGTAATTGTTGCTAAATGCACTCCTAATAGTATTCACATCTTCCTGCAAAGTCTATCCATTACCCTAACAGGAGAGGCAGGAGGCTCTACAAATAAGGGCCAGACTTTCTCCCAGACCAGACTCACTGGAGGACAAATCCTCTCTCCGCGGGAGGCTGACTTTAGCCCCCTTTCTGTTCCTCCCAACAAAACACAGCATGAGAGGTTGTGCCTCAGCCCTCTACTAGACCCTCAAGGTTCTAGAAGGTTAGTGTTGTCTGTCCAGTTCACCTCTGCACCCCCCGTGTCCAGCAAGGGGTCCCCAGCGCACAGTAGGCGTGTAATGTGGATTCGTTGCCTACAAGATGGGAAGGACAAAAGGTCCTCTCTCCCCGGTAGCGAGCGCATGGCCTGGCGCACAGTAGGGCCTCCCTCGACCCACATCTGTCGAGTGGATGGGCGCTGGTGTTGGGAGGGAGCTTGGGGTCCCAGCTGAGGCACAGGATGAACCAAGCGGAGCCGGGGTTCCGCTCACGTGTGTCTCCTTCCCCAGCTGCCATTCTCCCCCTGGGAGGAGAGCACAGGAGTCCAGAACATCCTGCAGGGTGCCTGGGGAGCTCAGGGTAAGACCGAGCGCCCCAGAGCGTCTAGACGACCCAGGCACAGAGAGACACTCGGTACCTTCGTTGCATCAGTGAAAGGGGAATACTCTGCTGCCTGCCGGCAGGATGAACTTGGACGAGTCTCCCAACCTCCCCGAGCCCATTTTCTCGTCGGGATAGTGGAGGTGACGATGTGAAGCCCCAAGTCGTGCGCCCCTCCCCACACATAAACGGGTGTGGCCGACATCTGGTCCTGACCCAGGGCCCGGCGCACCGGGAATGCTCACCGCGGTGTGGCCGCAGAATCAAGAAGCCATGAATGAAGGGACGAGTAATGCAGAGACAGAAGGAAGTTTGCTTTATACGCAGGAGAAATCTCTTTCCAGGAAGGGCACCGCCCCAGCCCCAGGCCCGACCCCCGCATCCACATCTCCTGATATGGCTGAGGGCCCTCTCCTGCAGGGGCGGCTCTGGGGACACAGCACCACCGTGTTCCAGGCCCCGATCTAAGTCGTTCGTATGTATCGGCTCATGTAATCCTCGTTCCCCTGTTACGAGCCTACTTGACAGATGAGGAAACTGAGGCAGGGACAGTGGAAATAACTGCCTGTGGCCCAGAGCATGGGCCTCTGGCTCCCTGCCTCCCAGACCCACGGTCACCTGGAGCCTCCAGTGGGTCGTGCCCTCCCAGAGAGCGGGATATGTCCCCAGCCCCACCCAGTGCCAGTCCCACCTCTTCGGGCAGAGAAGCTGGCATTTCATTGTTTTTAAATGTTCATTTATTTTGAAGAAGAGAGCGAGCAGAGGGGGGGGGGGGGGGGGGGGGTGGGACAGAGCATATGACGCAGGCTCTGCACTGTCAGCATAACTCAGGGCTCAAACCCATGAACCGTGAGATCATGACCTGAGCTGAAGTCGGAGGCTTAACAGACTGAGTCACCCAGGCGCCCCCTGGCATTTCATTTTCTAAATTTTTTTTTAATGTTTTATTTATTTTTGAGACAGAGAGAGAAAGAGCACGAGCAGGGGAGGGGCAGAGAGAGAGGGAGACACAGAATCCGAAGCAGGCTCCAGGCTCCGAGCGGTCAGCACAGAGCCCGACGCGGGGCTCGAACCCATGAACCCCGAGATCGTGACCTGGGCCGGAGTCAGATGCCCAACCGACTGAGCCACCCAGGCACCCCGACATTTCATTTTCCAGACCGGGAGACTGGGGCTGCCTTGTTCCCTCCATGCAAAGAGGTGTGGGCAGGCCCGAGAAGGCAGTGGCCCTCTCCTGACACCTATCACAGACACCGACAGGGCCCTCACCCCCCAGGCCAGGCCTTGCTCCCTGATAGACACAGCTGACCACTGCCACCCCCATGGGAGTATCAGTCACCCCAGAACCAGCTCCTACCCTCACAGTCTCTTGGTAAGAGACTTACTAAGGACAATGGTCCTGGGACGCTTGTGTGGACTTTGCTTAAGCCAAGCCCTGTTCTGAGCACTTGGCAAATAGCACCTCATTTCATCCCATCAATCTACTGTGTAGACGCTGCTTTTACCGCCATTCCGCCGAGGAGAAACCGGGGAGCCAGGCGGTTCAGAATTTGGGCAAGGTCCTGGGGCTGGTGGGCTGTGGGCTGGGCCCAGAGGCGGGCCCAGCCGCGACTCTCCAGCAGGAGAAGGAGTGGAGCCGACCGCCCCCCGGGCCGCCCCCCTGCCCAGCCCTCACTGCTGTTCCTGCCCGCCTCCAAGGCGGACGCCCGTCCCGTGGGTCTCGGGGTCTTCTGAAGCAGCCAGTGCATGCCTCGGTGGGCCCGTCAGCCCCTTCAGCCTGACCACAGTGGGGGTCAGCTCAGTCCTGAGGTATGTCGGGTACGTCTGCAGGTATCAGAGCGGGGACAGAAGCCGGAGCCCTCTGTAAGCCTGGACCTGAATTTGGCTTCTCTGTCCAAGGTCCAGCAGGAAGCAGGGTCCATGCTTTCGAAGGCGGGGGGCATGGGCTTCCCTTGGGGGGCCACGCGAAGGGGGCTGGGGAGGCTGATTCCATCCAGAGTGGATGTGGAGGGGCAGGGTGACGCCCCGGCCCCCCCTCCAGTCCACCCTCAAAACGACCCTGTGTGAGTCCCTATGGTGCCGTAACAAGTTACCACAACTGAGCAGCTTAAAACAACAGAAATGTATTCCCTCACAGTTCGGAGGGAGAAAATGCAAAACCAAGCTGTCAGCTGGCTGTGCTCCTATCTGGAGGCTCCAGGGGGAGAAGGCGTTCCTGGCCTTTTCCAGCCTCTCTAGAAGAGAAGGTGCCCCCGCTCTAGCCCCAGCCTCTGTCTGTGTCCCCATATCTTCTCTGACTCTGATGCGGGCCCTGTGATTACATTCTCCCACCAGGAGAATCGGGACAACCTCTCAAAATCCTTAACCACATCTGTGAAGTCTCTTTTGCCATGTAAGGTGACAGTCACAGGCCCGGGGAGGGGACACCTGTGGGAGCCATTGTGCAGCCCCTCCCCCCCCACGGTGGCAATTGTGAACAGTCAGATATCTCCTCGATTGCTGCCTCCATTCACAGCCGAGACACCTGGGCTCAGCCCTCCCTGAGGTCCCCTCACTGGGGGGTGTGGCAGAGCTGGACTGAGTTTGGGGACACCCCAGCCCAGGCACCATCCCCCAGGCTTCCCTGCAAACGCAGGGTGACCAGAGCAAGCCCAGGGAGGAGCCCGGGCTCTTCACACGCAGGCCCAGAGCAGGTGCAGCGGGGAGGTGCAGGTGCAGGGCAGCTGTGGGCATCATTCATTCAGGGGGACCTGCTGCTGGCTGTGGCATTCATTCCACGCGGGTAATGTCGGCTGAGCCCCTGGGCCACCACAGCCCACCCACCCCCAGACCCTACCTTCCACCCCCACCGGCATTTCCAGGCTAAACATGCAAATCCTCAGGGGGTCCTGTCTGTGTTAAAGACGCAGCCATCCCCCTGCTGCTTCCCTGTCCCTGTGCTGCCTGCAGAAAAGTCTCGCCCGATCAGAGCGCTGACCAGTGCTCCACGAGCCTGTGTCACCTCCGGCCTGCCCCGAAGGCCCTGCCTAACCCAGAAGCCCCCTCACTGTACGTCCACCGCTACGTGCATCATCTCGCTAACCTTCCCGTCCACCCCCTTTACGGGCCAGGAAATTGAGGCTCTGAGGAGCCACGTCCCAGGCTGCCTTGTGCAGGAGCAGAGCTGTCCTGCCCGGCCTCCCCGTAAAGGCCTCCCTGACCTCATGGCCTCAGAAACCCAGCTCTGGCCTTCCCTCACTGCTGATCTTTTCATTTCCAAAGGCGGGCACCGCCCACGGGCCGGCCCTGGCACCTTCCTGGGTACCTAGGACCCTCCTGGCTGGTGACAGAGGATTTCCCGGGCTCTGCGCTGCTCTGACCTCTCCTTGAAAGTCACCAGAGCAACCGTCAGCGCCCATGGGTCAGCCTCACGCCGAACAACCACGGGGCTCTGGGTTCTAATCCCCGCTGTCACGATTCCCCTTTCCTGTGAGGACCCCGGTCTGTCCAACTGAGTCCCTTTCAGTGACACTCAGCTGCTTCTTGGGAAGCGGTCAAGCACATAGGGCCTCTCTGCCCAGAGCGTCCTCTGACCTCGTTCTGGGGCCCTAACATGGCCACAAAGCAGGCACAGGTGTGCAAATGGGTCCTGTCACAGAACCTGGTGGGGTGTCCCCGTTCCACAGCCGGGCGGGGGGCAGGCAGGAGACACGCTCAGACCAAGAAAACCAGAAAGTGCATCTCAGATGACAGACCGAAGCCAAGTCAAAATCAAATAAACCAAACAACCAGCAGAGGAGGCGGACTGCTCACCACTGCCTTCCGACGACCCCACACCACGGAGAGATTCTTTCCCGGCTCCCCAGCGCCCACCACCCCCAGACGGATGCTGTCTGCAGAGCAGGGAGAAGGCAGATACATCCACACAGGTGCCCAAGCCTTTCTGCCAAGTCCCAGCTGGCCCTTTAGACACAGCCGTCCGAATGGATCACGGAGGAACCGGAAAGGGTGTCGTGGGAGAGGCGGTCACGTCGCACGCGGTGGCCGGGAGCCCGGCTGTGCCGACCGACCGGGCAGCCGTCCCGGTGTCCTCTTACCTTTCTCTTGTTCGTGGGGCAAATGTAGAAGTTGTCGATGACCGTGGTGACACCGGGCTGCAGGGTGAGCTTGGTGTAGGACGTCCCGAAGTCCGAGGACCTGGGGGGACAGGACGACAGACAGGTGTCAGCGAGGTGTCCCTCCAGCTGCAGGTTTATCCAGCCCGCGTGGGCGCAGCGCCCCAAGACAACCTCGCCCCCGGAGCAGGATGCCGCAGGTGACAAGGGAGGAGACTGGGCTCCCGCAGGGTCGCCGAGCACGCGCTCAGGTCTGGGAGCTGGGCGGGGAGTCGGTGAATGCCAGCCAGACTCCCCACGGGTCGCCTCCTCCTTGGACTTCCACAGTGATCTGCCCCGACCCTAAGTCTATCTTGGCCCGCTTGCTACACACATGTCTCCACGTTCCTCACCGTGTGCTGAGGCCTCACAGGAGCCCGTCTGCTCCTCCGTTTCCCTCTCTGCACCCCGGGCTCCTCCGGGGAGCCACCCCCTCCCCCCACCCCCACCCCCACTGACCACACAGCCCGGAGACTGTGGGTGACAGCAGGCGGTGCCCAGGCTCCGGGAGCTGCTGGAAACCAGGCCCCAGGCCAAGCCCTGCATCGGCCGGCGAGCACCAGCACCACCACTGGCTCCACGCGGGGGACCAGCTGAACCGCGGGCCGGCCCCTCCTCGCCTGTGTGCCCACTGTCCTGTCTGTGGAGTGACAGGTGCAGGGGGGAATGTGGCTCCCCACCGCGGCGAGACGGGGAGAGGTCACCGGGCAATTTCACATCTGTTGCTTGGAAGCAACTGACGCATCAGGACGTGGAATCGATTCCATGTCGAAGCTTAAAATCTCCGTGACCCTGAAACCCCATTAAAACGTGCTGCGGGTGGGGGCGCCTAGGGGGCTCAGTCGGTTGAGCGTCCGACTTCGGCTCAGGTCATGATCTCATGGTTTGTGAGTTCAGGCCCCGTGTAGGGCTCTGTGCTGACAGCTCGGAGCCTGGAGCCTGCTTCCGATTGTGTCTCCCTCTCTCTCTGCCCGTCCCCTGCCTGCTGTCTCTCAGAAATAAATAAATGTTAAAACAAAACAAAACAAAAAAACGTGCTGTGATTGTGAAGAAGGCCCGGCTGTGAGCTGGAGGCTCACAGGCCTCAGGGTCACAAGGTCCTTCCCAGACCAGGGCAGAGAGCAATCTCTGCCTCCTGACTCCCAGGGGAGGCTGGTGGGGGCCAGTCCCCTCCGTGGGGCAGCCAGGAGGGGATCGGCTGAGCCCCTCCCTCCCTGCCCTTGGCCTCCCCGGGGAGGCCCTGCTGGAGGGGTGATTAGAGATGCACTTACTCTCAAAAAATCAGAGAATTGGTTTGCTTTGGGAAGCAGGGAGCCAGGGCCCCAGTAGCAGAGGACTGACCCAGAGACCCAGGAAATGCCAGTCTCCACAGAAACCAAACGCCGTGTTTCCAAGCTGGATTCATGGAAACCTCTGAGCCTCATGACCCCTCTGCTCTCCTCCCAGCAAGCTGGGTCTAAGACCTGCCCATTGGCTCTGCCTCCCAGAAACCTTGCCATCCATCCACCCCTTCCCTCCATCCCCGACACACACCTGCCTCCGCCCAGCTGCCTCCCCAGGATCCAGACTCCTCCCCGTCCCCACCCAGGTCACAGGAGCCTGCTGACCCCTGCTCGCCCCAGGGCACCTGCTGGTGTGGGCTGCGCGGGGAGCGGGTCTAGTGAGGCAAGGGGAGGGGGTGCTAAACAGGAAACATAGCAGCAGCCCGTGTGATCCGGGCGGGAATGGGGGGTCAGTGGGACTGCGGTCTCAGAGGGGCAGGGAAGGCCCCTCGGACACGGTGATTTGGGGCAGAGGCAGGCAGGAAGGAAGACAGTGCTTTGCGCCTGGCTGGGGGAAAGCCATTTGTAGCCGGCTAAGTAATGTCCCCCCAAAATTCACGTCCACCCAGAATCTGTGAATGCGGCCTGATTTGCAAACAAGGCCTTTGCAGATGTAATTATGTTGAGGTCAAACTGGAGGAGGGAGGGTCCAGATCCAAGGATTGGTGTCATAAGAAGAGGGGAATTTGGACACACGGACACACAGACACACAGACACACAGCCGAGGCCAGCAGGAGACAGCCTGAGCAGCGTCTGGCCCACATCAGACCCCACCTCTCCTACTGTGCATGGGGCCTGTCTCTTGCCAGGCCCCCACGTATGCAGGGGGAGAGAAGGGAATTCATTGCCGTGGATAAGTCTGGGAAATAGAAAATGACTTGTCTCAGAGCCCAGCTGGTCAGTCGGGGCAGGCCAGAAACTGGGACCTCTGCAACTATAAACCTAATGCGGCCTCCTCCTGAAGTCGGTGCAGATCACACGGTCAGTGAGGACAGCGGTCACCAGGATCATCCAAGAATCCGCACCCCCAGGCATACAGCTAGTGTTCAATAAATGCTTACTGGATTCCTGTGGAGGCGCTCTGGTGTCAGAGCTGGAGGCTGTGTGACCTCTGGTGAGCAGGTTGCCCTCTCTGGGCAGCAAGGGTTTCCCAGGGAAACGTGGGGATTAGATGTGATCACGTCCCAGCACGGGCACCGGCCCTCGTGGCTCCACCCCCACGGGCCCTTTTCTCAGCTGCCCCCACGACCCCTGAACCCCTCCGTGCCAGGCCCTCCCCCAGGGTGACCTTCCTCCGCACTCTGCACCCCCACCCCCTCCAAGTCCTCCTCAGGCGCATCTGGGAACGCGGAGCCTGATTATTCCAATCTGCATTTATTCAAATTAAAAATAAAAACCCAGGCTCTGAAACCGGGCAAACAGAACAGGGCAGGCAAGCAGGCGCGGTTGGAAAGTCGCTCTTTGCAAATCGGCTGCTTAATTGCTGAGTGTTTGTACATATTCACTTTTTAAAAAATAATTTAATTGAGCCATTTTCATACTCTATAATTATTTCATTGGCAGGGACGTATGTTCGGCTCCCACCCCTCCCCGTGGTGCAGATGAGCCCCTGTCTCCCACCCATCTCCCCCCGGAAGGCCACGGCAGGTGCGAAAGGTGGGGCCCGCCTTCGTGGCGGGGGCCCCTGCAGGGGCACGGCCTTGGGTGAGGCCTGGTCTCCGTGAGAGGCGGTTTCTTTATCTTTGAGTGACCGATGCGGGTCTGTAACGGGCTGATGACACAGTGGCAGAGACACCTGCGTGAGACTAGAGAGGTGAGGAAAGCGAGCTGGAGGCAGGCTCAGGGTCATGGCCGTGGGGTCCCTGCGGACCTCCCCCTGGTGGAGGGTGCACTTGTGTGTGGACCCAGCTGTGTTCTCTAATGAGCACGATGCTGTGCGTACGTGCTGACGGCTAATTTGCGCAGGCACACCCCAATGCCCGCCAGTCACTGTCGTGAGAGCGCAGACATCCTCTCCTGCCTCCACATTCCCATCAAGCAGGACGCACTGCTAATGTGTGGTTCAGCGTTCAAGGGCTCCCGGGAGCGTCTCCCTTGTAACGAAGAAAGAGGGTCCGGGAGCCAGGCCTTGATCTCCCCGGAAACGCTGGCTGTGCAGGAGGGCAGGGCCACTGCTGGTCGCTGGGTTAAGTTGCTCTGATGTAAAAACTTGCTTCACGTGGATCCCAGCAGCGGATGCTCTGCCCGGTCGGCCGCTCCGGGGTTCCCTGTATGCCGGCTCCCCACCCCCCCAACACGGGCCTATGTCTCCATCGCCACCTCTCCTCTTTTCTTTGACCTCGCTAGACCCACCCTGGGCTGAGAGGTTGCTGGAGCTGCACAGGTGCTGGGGACTGGCTCTCGTTCTGCACCGGTCAGGTGGCAGGGCATCCCGAGAAGACCCCTGTCGCCGGTCCAGACGGTCAGAATTACCACCTGCACTTTATACCTGGGGAAACTGAGGCCCAGCTAGGAAAGGGACGTGTCCAGAGTCTTACAGGGGTGCAGAGGCGTCCTTCACGGGCTCTCCCACCAAACGCTAGGGGTACAATCTCGCAGCTGAAGCGGTTCTGAGCTTTGGTCGGATTGCGGCCATGCACGGCGTCTGTGACTGGGTGATGGGAAGGAACAGACTCTGAGCCAGCTTCACCCAGGGGCCGGTCTGGTTCTCGGCACTGACAGGTCACGGGACCCCTGGCGGGCTTTGATTTGCTGCCGGGTCTCATACACGGACACAGGATCAGCGGAAGAGAATTATGGCAATAAGGGGGGCACTTCCAGGGCTGGTCAAGTCATCCAGAAAAATCCAGGATGTGGCTCGAGATTCTGCATGTGAATTGGGGAGTCGGGGCCCTGCTAGGGGGGTGAGCTGAGGAAGAAAACAGCCCTGGCCCCAGGGGGAGCACAGCATGGTAGGGTGGGGAGCACCCTTGTTCGCCATGGCCGCTGGCGGGATCTGAAGAGCAGGGCCCCTCTGACGGAAGGGCCTGGGGGAGGGGGCGTCCAGTGAAACCACACGCTCAACGCACACTGGATGCCAGGTTCTGGGCGGACACACGGACTCAACTGACACAGGAAGACCATTCGAACGGGAGCATGCCTTCCCATTTTACAGACGGGGAAACCGAGGCTCAGAGAGTATGAAAGGATCGCTTAGCACTTAACCACACAGTAACTACAGGAAACCCAGGCTGTCCGCTGAGTGATGTCCCTGGAGGTGTTCACAGGGCACGGCACCCACTCCACGCGGCTGGACCTTCTGACTCCATTTCTCTTGCAGAGCCTGGCGGCCAACGCTCTCCAACGTGCGGGCAGTTGAACACAGACCGCAGCCCGTCCCACCCAGGAAGCTGCACCTCTGTTGCCCGCGGGTTTTCGCAGCAGCATTAACTCGAGCCCGCTGTGCATCAGCCCGGGCCGTATTCCCAGCCGGCCAAGAGGGAGGCGGGCAGGAGGGGGCTTGAGATTCTCCGCGTCTGAACTCACAGCGAGCAGGGTCCCATGGCCGCACAGGGCCAGAGCCCGCCTCTCCGAGCCTGTCCTCCAAGCCTGTCCCCCAACCAGCGTGTCCACTCGTGGTTCCCAGCCGCCTGCCGCGGCACTGGGGATGCCGTGTGCCCACAGGCGGCAGATCTTTCCGGAATGAAGCTGGGCCGGGCAAGGCCCGCTCCCAGACGCTGCCCACGCCGCTCTACCAACACCTCAGGGATGGGAGTTGGTGCAGGGCCCGGGAGCTGACGACCCCGCGGGACAGCTCGCGCATCACTTCTACTCAAGCTGGCTCCTGGCCACCGCTGTTTGTCATGCCATAAAGGGGACCCATCCTTTCGAGTGAGTCCCTGCATTATCCTTAAAAATCCTGGTGTGAGTGAACGCCCTCAGTTCACGAGGTCCTTTCGACAAACGTCTCCCACGCACCTATTACGTGCAAGCTCTGTGCTGGGCACGGTGCACGGAAGCGGACGGGCAGGGATCTTGGGCAGCTGGCCATGCCTCCAGGAGATGCTCTGTACCAGCCACTCAGACCTCGAAATGATGCCACAGCACTGGGTCCCCAGGCACTGCCCCGCGGCCCGGGCCCATCCTCCTGCATGCCGTCCCCCTCAAGA
Organism: Herpailurus yagouaroundi; assembly: GCF_014898765.1. Taxonomy (NCBI): domain Eukaryota; kingdom Metazoa; phylum Chordata; class Mammalia; order Carnivora; family Felidae; genus Herpailurus; species Herpailurus yagouaroundi. The sequence continues at coordinate 165,116,928 of NW_024412376.1, read as the reverse complement.
CCTCCTCACAGACCTGCGGCAAAGGGGCTAACAGATCCCATGGAGCCAGAGAAGGTGCCAGAAGCCTGCACGGAGCTCTGAGGAGGTACGTGTGTGTGCTCTCACAGAAGCCTGTAAGTGTGCCTGTGGGGTCTGGGAGGCCTCGCAGAGAATCTGAAAGGGGAAGGAGGAGGAGGAGGCACCCGATAAGGGGGAGTGGGGGCTGGCCGTCGGCCCCGAGCGCCGGCTGGGGGAGCTGGGTGCTCCGTGCAGAGGCAAGGAAGGAGTAGAGGCGACAGCGTGGCCGAGGCCCACAGCCTCACACAGCGGAGTCCAGGGGAAGCACCAATAACGCTCCAGGATGGGCCACCTGCGCCCCCAGGGTGAAGACACTCGGGGGCTCAGCTCATCTAATCACATCCCAGCCAGTGGCTCTCAGTGTGCAAACGAGAAACATGAGATACCAAGAGGTGATGTCATCCGCCGGGGCTCAGAGAGGGCGAAGCCACAGGTTCTATGTGACTCGAGTTCTAAATGACGCCCACACCTTGTACCTCCTTCCTGCTCTATAGAAAGGAAGGGGACATAGGGGACACCATGGGTCTGGCTGGCTTTATTTCTGGAGGGTTTTTTTTTTCCTTTTAAAGTTTATTTATTTTCAGAGAGAGAGAGACAGAGAGAGTACGAGTGGGGGAAGGACAGAGACAGAGAAAGTCCCAAAAGCAGGCTCTGTGCCACCAGCGCAGAGCCTGATGTGAGACTTGAACCCACAAACCGCGATATGATCTGAGCCGACATCAACAGTCGGACACTTAACCACCTGAGCCACCCAGGCGCCCCTATTTCTGGAGGTCTTAACACGGTGCAAGGCGGGACCTTTGCAATAGCTCTTTTCCCAGTGGAGGAGGGGGCAGTCTTTAGAAGTGGGTTATGGCCATCGGGCTAAATGAGGCCCGTGTCCCTGGACGTGTCCCACGGGCAGGGCTCAGCCGGCACACATTCCTGCTTTTACAGCCGTTCTGCAAGCCCTCAGCTGGGCACATGTCCGAAGGCCGAGGCGGGTGAGCGAGCCGGCCTAGCCCAGGCCGCAGGCTGGGAGAAGGCGGGGCCATCCGTGGCTGCAGGTGCAGGGGTGGGAGGTGTCAATTGCCTGGAAATCTCACAGGTGCAGGCAGAGGCCACCGCTGTAGCTGACCCCAGGTGTGGCTCACGGACCAGCAACCCAGGGACCAGACAGGACATCGCCGTGTCTTCAGGGTTAATTGAGGAAGTTGTTTCCGATGGGGCACTGGAGGGGCCTGGCTGGGTTTATGCCCGGGGTGAGGTGACGGTCTGATAGTCATGACCGGGGGGGGGGGTGGGGGGGGCGGCCGCGCGCCCCCCGCGGGGGGCAGCGTGGATCGCTCTGCATTTTGTTGGGACTGCCACACGAGCACCTCGTATGAACGGGACAGGGTAGTCACTGGCCAGGAGCAGCCCTGCCCAAGGCCAGCCCTTCCTGCCAGTGCCCAGGGTGAAGCACACTGATGCATGCACTCCCCCAGGGAACCGGCTGATTTGGGAGCGGGCCAAGCCCCTCTGAGGTCCAAAACTGTCATTTCAGACAGAAAACACCCAAACAGAATAAGACACACAATACCACGGAAAGACGTTGCTACAGAACAGACAATGTGGCCCCGAGGAGCCGTCCAGTCAGCAGCTGCCTTGTCCTGGAACAGGGTCGGTGGGGCCGCGGTGAGAAAGCCCCGGCACGGCGGGGCTTACACGAGCTGCTGCGCCAGAGGTCCGGGCTTGGCTCTGGGGCTGGGCCAGGTTAGGCTACCCCTCTGACCTGAACCTACCCTTTGGAAAATTCCAGAAGTTCACCAATCCACTTACAGTAACATTTCCTTCTTGATAGGCCTACACATCCTCCACTCTTCTCGGAATCATTTAAAGATAAGAGGACAACCTGGGGCGCATTGGTTAAGCGTCCGACTTCGGCTCAGGTCACGATCTCACGGTCTGAGAGTTCGAGCCCCGCGTCGGGCTCTGTGCTGACAGCTCGGAGCCTGGAGCCCGCTTCGTATTCTGTGTCTCCCTCTCTCTCTGCTGCACCTCCACTCCCTAGTGTTCTCTCTCTCTCTCTCTCTCTCTCTCAAAAATAAATAAACACACACAAAAAAGAAAAGAAGATTCTGCTTCAACCATCGACTGGGTCCCTTCATCCCTTCATGCCCGTCCAGCCTTGGTCCGCATGTGATTATATTTACAGTATCGCAATTTCAGCATGCACACGACATTCGTTCTGAGTTTAGCAGAGATGGTTGGCATTTCTGTTGGCCGTGTGGCATGTCCATCCAGGCCACGCAGCGTTGCTGATGGGTCTTTCATTAGCCTGAACCTACATTAGGCATTTCTACAAGCACTGAGTGATGCCCTGTGCTGTGCACCTTGGAAATGCACTTGTTCCCCGTGTACTGCCGTCCCCAGCCCTTCCGCCCTCCATAAACAACATCTTCACTACTTTAATCTCTGCTGGATTGTTCCCCAGGGTTACATCCCAAGAGCGGGGCTCTTCTGTGAAGTTCTGAGCTTCTGTGGCTCTTAAAAAATGTGTTTTGGGATCTGAGAACATCATCCGACTCAATACCTTAAAAATGGGGGTCCTCACTTATTCTTAGGGGGTCCTGGCACAGAATGACAACACTTTTCTATGCCAATCCATCCGATTATAGAATCTGACGCCTCTACATTGAGTTTTTGAATGACTGGGGAGTATACCCAATGTCTGCCACAGGCAGCCTGAATGACATATTAAGCATTAGCGGATGAGATCCGGGCGATCTGGAAGCGAATTCCATTTCTGAATGCTACGGGGAGTATTTTAATACAAAGTACAGAAATGAAGTAAGAAATAGACACAACACTCTCCATTTCAGTGAACGTCAAGGAATTTTGTAAGTCATGAAACTGGGGATATCGGGTTGAAAAACAAATTTTCACGGCAAAAAGTTCCTGGAAGGTAAACGAAGGCTGATTCGATGGCAAAACTGAATAGCTGAACCCAGGGGCCAACAGACATCTGTTTCCAGACTGGGTCCCTGAAGACCCCTCTCTGGGCCGAAATTGACAGACCGGGGCTAGCAGAACGCCTCCACCCTTGTCCGATTTTGGACCTCAGACAAGTCCGTCTCTTTGTGAGACTGAAGTCGTCTGTGTTATCAGATGAGATAATAGGAATGGTGACAATAACTCATCATTCCCCCATATGTCAAGCCCCACGAGAACCAAATGCTTTGCACATAACAGCTCACTTTACAGTCCTCCCAACACCCCTACGAGGTAAGGAAGGACGGGTAGCACCCGCACGAGGTAGGGAAGGGCGGGTAGCACCCCCACGAGGTGAGGAAGGGTGAGTAGCACCCCCACGCGGTAAGGAAGGGTGGATAGCATCCCCACGAGGTAAGGACGAGGAGGAGACGAGACATAGAGCACGGAAGGAACAGAGATGCTGAGTGTGGCCGCAGAGCCCGGCCCAGCCCCCAGCCCGTGAGCTCTGTGCCACCCCACGCGGCCCCCAGTCCTCGCCAGCAGCCGAGGATGGTGCAAGACGAGAGAGGCATCTCCAACCTGCACTCACAACTCCAGCAGCGAGCAGGGTTCAGGGGGAGCGGGGACCCGCTGGAGAAGACCGAGGCTTCCTGTGAATCGGGAATTGTCTCCTCGAGGGCCGAGGGCTAGGGAGGGGCGTCTCCCATCCCTTCCGGAAGCAGCCTCTTCCACATTCTGGGGCTCCTGGGGGGCCTGGCAGCATCATGTGCACCCGGGGACGGGCCTCCCAGCCGGCAGGAAGCTCTCCGGGCCCACATCACCCGTGTTCTCCAGCTGATCACACCTGCGGAGGGTGCTGGCCAGAGGCCCCAGTTCTCCAACCGGAGCGAGTTTCCTCTCCCCCCCCAAACGATGCGAGTCTCCCTCCGGACGACCCCCACTGGGTCCCCACACCCTCGGGATGAACGCAGAGTCCCCGACAGCAGCAGACCAGTGGGAAGGCCGAGGAAGGCACACGGGGAGGGGTGTGTCAGCCCCCTGTCCGCACAGGGGGGAGGCAGGGCTGGGAAGAGAGCCAAGGTGAACTCAGGGCAGAGCCTCAAGAGGTGAAGACACACATCGCCTGCCGGCCTCCCACCCCGCCACGTGGTCTCCTCGTCCGCACGCCGACGGCTGCCGGGACACCTGCCCCCACCGTGATGGGTTTCCCATGACGCCCCTGACAGCCCCTCACAGGCCAGCACTGTGTCCGACCCGCTCTCCGGCCAGCCCCTCGCCCGAGGCCTGCGTGAAGCAGGGGCCAGCGAATGCGGCCGAGTGAGTGCACGGACCAACCAACCACCCAGGCCTCACCCACTCGCTGCTAGCCCTACGCGGGCTCTCGGCACTTGACCTCACTGTGGGAGCCAAGCGGGCCCTGAGGCCTCTCGGCACCCCCCCCCCACCTCTCCCATGAAAAGGACACCGGCTCAGAGAAGGGCAGTCACTTCCTCAAAGTCACACAGCGGCCCAAGGGCCCAGGGAGCCACTTTGACTGAGATCTCCTGGCCCCGAGCAGAGCTTTTCCGTCCGGGAGACTCCAGACTGTCCCAGGCAGCCCGCTGGAGGGCAGAGGTCACGACCCCTTCTCCCTCCTCCAACCTAGAAAATGAGAACCAGACCCCTTATACCATGCAGTGCCAAAGACGTCTTGGAAACTCATCAGGAGACTGAAAACAGTACATAAAGGCTCACGCCTACAGGATGCGGGCCCTTTGCAGCAGCAGCCGCATCTGTCTGTACCCACGGGGAGCCGGCAGGACAGACAGCCAGCCACACCCCTTCTTCCAGCTTATGGCGGAGGCAGCTCCGTGGCCACCTGGTCAACCCGGCCAGCCCACCGCGCCAGGCGCCCCCGGGAGAGAGCGGGCCGGGGGCCGAGGCCTTGGCTCTCCGAGGGTCCGCGGCGGACCCCCGGGGAGCTCTCCGGCCCCCTCCAGAGCCCCTTCTAGGCCAAGCAGGTGGCAAGCCCCAACGAGGGCCACAGCTGTGCCCAGCCCACCTCCTACGAGATGCCCCCACGCCTACAGCATTATTCCAAGTCTGCCGCGTGGTCAGGTGGAGGGGGTGTGGTTACAGGTTGAAACCACCGGTGGCATGACCTTGAGCTGCTTGCTCGCCTTCTAGACCTCAGCTGTCCCTTCTGTACAGTGGGGACACACCTCCCACCCAGGGCCATCCAAGTGCTAACCGAAATGACAGACACGAATGAGCATCCCAGCACGGCGTCTGGCCCAGAGCGCCCCAACCGCCTCCCTCCTCCTTCCCCTCCGCGAAGCAGAAGGTGCTCGGCGGCTGTGCGAGGTTGGCCCAGGGGGTCTGGGTTGTCCGCACCCTCTGGAGAAAGGTTAGGCCCTTGACTGGCCCCTGGAAGGTCCCGCCTGGGAAGGGTGGCTTTGCCGGCCCGAGGCCTCTGGCCAGCCAGCCAGCGCGTGCTAATGATGCCATTACGGTAGGGGTCTTGGGTCAGGCAGTATGGCTTTACTTCTGGAGGGGCTGGAGACGGCCACGGGGCTACATGGCCAACCTCCGTAAAAGCCCTGGCACCCGAGCTCCCCTGCTTGTCAGTACTTCCTAGGTGTCGTCACGTGTCATTGCTTGAAGAGCTCAGCACTGTCCCGGTGGCCCAGGCAATGCGGCCCGTGCGTGGAGCCCGTCTCTGGGCCTTTGCACGTGCTGTTCTCCTTCACAGATGCACACAGGGACCGACTCCCCACTGCATCCCAGGCTCTGTTCAAATATCCATCACCGAGGAGGGCGTCCTGGGCCACCCACGCCTAGCTCTCTGCCCCTTAAGCCTGACTTCCAGCCGCAGCATCAGTGCTCCCTGACGTCATACACGTATTTTGTCGATTTACCGTCTGGCTTCCCATCGAGAACATCAGCTCCTGGGAAGAGGGTGCTGGTATCGGTTACCCTCCACCCTGGGGAGCTGCACCACCTCCCCGCCCTGAAGACCCCACCTCTGGCAACTCCCCTGCACTTCTGTGCCAGGTGAGGGCCAGGGTCAAGTTTCCTAAGGAAAGCCCCCTTGTGCCCTGTGCCTTCTGAAAGTCCTCCCCTCCCCACGCCCTGTGCAGCACCCTGGGTGTGGCGTGGTCTGGGCACCTGGGCTGTGCCCCAACCCCTGCAGCACCGTGGATGCGGCAAGACGCGGCCCCCACCCCTGTGCCCCCCGCCCCCCGCCCGAGCAGACAGTCGGTGAAAGTCTGTCACGAAATGACCCAGCGAGGCCCAAACCGTTTCTGCAACGGCACCGACAACAGCAAACACGTGGCAGGGCGCCGCCTGCAGACCCAGCTTCCTGATGCGGTCTCTGGGTTCGGGCCGTCGCCCCGCCTGCACCCCACGGGCTCCCCGCAATAACTTCGTGCGCCTTGCTCTCCGGGCAGGAAAACCGAAGCAAGTGGAAGTTGGCAGGATATACTCTCCGATGCTCAAGACTCCCGTTAGAGGGCTAAATAGTGACGAGATGCCTTAAAGCAGGGGACAGTCATGCGTCCCCGAGGCGGCGCACCAGTTAGCGGGCTCGCAGAACTGACTGCTCCCACCGCAGGTCCGAGGGGCGGGGGGAGGCGGGCTGGGGGCGCTGCCGAGCGCCGGGTCCTGCCGCGATCCCCTCCTCGGGAGCGTGTGGCGGTCCCCATCCCACAGGCAGGGCCTGCCTCCCCCTCCCCTGTGTCACAGCGTCCCAGGCACGCAGTGCTGCCGGTTTCTGCCTCGAACCGGCCCCGGGGACGCACGCGTCCTGGCTCCCCGAACTCCGGGCCACGTGAAGCCGTGTTCCCCCTCCTGGCGGCGGTTCCGCCATCCCAGCGGGGGAGGGGGGTCCTGCCGGTCGCTGGCCTGGTGGCTGCGACTGGACTCCCCCACGTCCGCGGCAGAAGCATTTTTACAAGTCACGTAACAACCGCCTCTAGCACGGGTCCTATTTTTCCAACTTGTGCTCCCCACCGGGAAAACAGGATCCCGTGTCAGACACTGGGAAGCCAAGGCTCAGAGAGGTCCAGTGACTTGCTGAGAAGCCCCCAGCAAGGAGGTGAAGGGGCAGGTGGGCCCAGGTCTATAGATCCCACAGCCCGCGACCTCCCCGGTCTGTCTGCACGGGAAGCCTGGTTCTAGTCCTCGGCGTGGCTTCTGGGCCCAGGGGCGGTGCCAGGGGACTCTCCCACACCCTCTCGCCTCGCCTCGCCTCGCCTCGCCTCGCCTCGCCTCGCCTGCAGCCCCTGCAGGGGCCGGAGAACACTCGGTGGGGGACAGCTCCCGTGTTGGAAAAACAACTCACCCCCAAACCGGGTTCTGGCCTTACAGAGATGTGGGGTCCCACACTTCCAGTGGGGCTCCCAGAAGGACAGCCACACCCGCGTGAGTGCCCGTCGGTAGAGGACGGGGTCTTCTCCTCCGTGGGAGCGTGGAAGAGGCCAGCGACCACGGGCCTGAGTGGGGCACGGAGGGGATGGGGGAGGGGGAGGGGAGGTCCTGCCCTTGGAAAGCCAGGGGGGCAGGTACGAAGATGCCGGCAGAGGTGGGGTCTGATCCTGTGGATCCCCACTCTAGACCAGTGAGGGGCACCTTGTGGTATTCTGGGCTTGCTTCTGGTTGACCCCGCCCCCAGCCCTCTAGGGGCCCTTCCCACCCACTTCCCTCGACGAGTCTCCGTCCATCCATCCATCCAACCCTATTTCTGTCCACCGCCCACCCGTCTGTCCATCCATCCGTCCATCCATTCTTCCTTCTTTCCGTCCAACCCATATGCCCCACATTCCTGGGCACCTGCTGTGTGCCTGGCCCCGGGCTGGGCGCTGAGATGGGGTAACAGTGATGCTTCGGGGAGGCTCCAGCACCAGGAGCACAGGGGACGTTTGATGAGTGACTGACTGAGCCTTTCGGACGCCCTCTCAACTGCCCTGCCGGTGCATGCCATCACGTCTCCTGGATCCCAGGGCCCGCTACTGGGTTGATTCCAGAATGTGACTCAACTTCTATTTTAAAAACACCAGGATGTCACCGTGCTGTCCTTCACAGGAAGCATGTAAATGAATCCTCCACGGGAGGACCCTGTGTGTGTTCCCACAACAACCTTGCAAGGACCTGCTAATGGTGAACATGAACCGTTCGGGCCCCAGGGTGATGTCAGTATCCGTTTCCCTCCCCACGGAGGGGTATCCTTCCTGAGGACAGATTCTCAGCTGGAGCCGGGCCAAGCCAAAGCTTGTCTGGATTTTCTGCATCTGGGCATCCAGGGGTGCGGCCGACAGCTAAGGCAGGAGTTCCGGACGGAATGAAGGAGGGCTCAACTTTGCAACAACATGAAGAAACGGGCTGTTCGGGCTTTGGCCCAGCCCCCGGGGGCACCGGCAGGCCTCCGTGCGCACCTGCAGCCACGGTTACCGCGGTCCGTCCCTCGGTTCCTCTGGGCGCGGACCTCCGGCTCTGTTTTTTTTTTTTTTTTTTTTAATGTTTATTTTATTTTTGAGACAGAGAGAGACAAAGCATGAACGGGGGAGGGTCAGAGAGAGAGGGAGACACAGAATCTGAAACAGGCTCCAGGCTCTGAGCTGTCAGCACAGAGCCCGACGCGGGGCTCGAACTCACGGACCGCGAGATCATGACCTGGGCCGAAGTCGAACGCTTAACCGGCTGAGCCACCCAGGCACCCCACCTCCGGCTCTCTTTACGCACCTCTAACTCTGTCTCTGTTCCTTTCTGTGTTGGTGTCTCTGCGTGTGTCCTTTCGTCACCTAAGTCTCTGAGAGTCCGTCCATGTGGCAGCTCTGAACGGTCTCTCTTGGGTCCGTCTGTCTCTCTCCACGTGTCTGATTTTCTGTGTGAGCGATCCTGTCCTTCATCCACCCCCTCCCACCTTCCCCATTCCCTTTCTCCTGAGATCATCTCAAGAGTAGATGACCCATGATAGAAAGTTCTGGGGACAGGGTGTGGCCATCCCTCCTGAGCCACAGGGAAAGGAGGGGACCTGGCTCTGGCTTCACCCCTTCCTGGTGGGTAACCAGATGCCAGGGCTCCTGATCCAGGGAGCTGATGCCGTGGAGGGACAGTCAGATGATAAATGAGTAGAAGAAACGTATATTGTCAGGGAGTGCAATGAATCGCAGAATAAGGAGCAAAATGGGGGTGGGGGGACGCTGCTATTCCAGGCAGAGCGGCAAGATGCTCTCCCAGTGAGGTGACATTTGAACAGAGACTGAAACACACTGGGGAGTCAGTCCATGTGGGTGTCCAGAAACAAGAACAGCACATGCAAAGGCCCTGAGGTAGGACACCCAAGCTGCCTTTCCTGGGCTGGATGTTTATAGAACAGAACGCGGCTCCTCCCCAGCTTCCCCACTCAGGGCCGCTGGCTTCCAGCGATCTGGAATCGGACCGTTATCATGAAGCTAGGACGCTCAGCTCTCCACTTCAGCCGGTCTGGCCAACTTGGTGACTGGCAGGGCCAGGGGCCTTCCTGGGAGAAGGCAGCAGGAGGATGCCACACACACTCACGAGCTGCTGACAGCTGGGGAGGGCAGGGGCAGCTGTCCTGTCTCGGGGCCTCAAGCAGGACTCTCCCAGACAGGACTCGGGAAGGTTCAGTAGGGACGGTCTTGGCCTCCTTCCATCAGCTCAGGCTCCCCTGACATTCCCACACTGTGGCCGCAGGGGAACAGAAGGCCTTTTTGTCCACATCCGTTTCAGTCTGGGGCTGTGGCCACGGCAAGGCCGCGAAGCTATCCAGCCGCTGGCGGAAGCCCCACATTGCGAGACATCTGTGCGCTCGCTTCAATCCGCGAGCCCACGCTAATAAGGCAAATAAACACGGCATTTAAAGATCAGAGGCAGCACCGCCGCAGCCTATTAAATTAAATTCACCGTCAAGGGTGAGAGAGAAGATAAACTGGGATTATGCTAGTCATGGCAATTAAAAGAAAGAAAGAAAGAAAGAAAGAAACATTTAGAGAGAGCCGTGATTTCACAGTCCCTGAAGCGGTGGTTCGGGAGGGCAGCTCGGCTCCCAGGGCTGGGCCCTCTTCCTGGGACAAAGCCTGTCCCCTGGGCCACACCCATCAGGCAAGGAACCGCACAGGACCGCATAGAACCACGTAGAACTTTCTCTCTGGCGCCCAGTGGGGCCACCGTCAGGAAGGCAGGCGCGGCTTCCCTGGCCTCCCCACGATGCCGGTCCTCGATCAGGCCTCTCCAGCCCCCCCTTCTTCCTGGGGCTCACCCCAGGTCTTTTTTTTTAATATAAATTTGTTTTAATTTTTGTCAACATTTATTTACTTTTGACAGACAGTGAGAGACCTAGCGTGAGCAGGGGAGGGGCAGAGACAGAGGGAGACAGAATCGGAAGGAGCCTCCAGGCTCCCAGCCGTCAGCACAGAGCCCGACGCGGGGCTCAAACCCACGATCCGTGAGATCCTGACCTGAGCTGAAGTCGGACACTTAACCTAGCCACCCAGCTGTCCCTCACCCCAGGTCTTTGTAGTTTCCGTCTTCCCACCTGGGAAATGGGTAGGGCAGGAAGCCCTCAGGGTCTCTCAAGGTCCCCCCGTTTGTGCAGTAAGAATGGACTTGAAAATGTTTTCCCTGCCCTGCCAGCCAGTCTCCTGCCCCCACCCCCCCCCACACCCGTCCCCAGCTCTCTACTCTGCTCTGAGCCACGGGAGCCGGACCCCACAGGCCGCCTGTCCCAGGCCATCCGATGTCCTGCTGGGCTCTGCTGTGGCAGGCTCCGTGGGGGCTGGAGGAGGGGGGGAGAGAGAGAGAGAGAGAGAGAGAGGGTGGGGGAGAAGCCGGGGTACTTCCTCCCTCTCCCTTCTGCTTCCTGTCCTGTCTCCGGCAGAAACCGAGTCGTCTCCCAGGCTCCAGCTCCCATCCAGCAGGCCCACCCCGACCCCGGCTCCTGCTGGGGGGCCTGGACCCCGAGCTGCAGGAAAGCCACCAATCCCTTCACCCCTTGGCTCTAGAGACGGCAGTGAGGCCCTGAAGTCCTAATCCCTGGGATCAGGGTGCCTGGGAGGGCCCCTCGGCCTCACCCATCACTGCGCCGTGCTGACTTCCTGGCTGGGCTTTGACATCTGTTGCCCCCAAAGACAGGAACAGTGACCAACAACGTGTTATCGTATGGGTTCAGTGTGCTCACCGCAGCCCCTGGGTCCTTTGCCGCCCACACGAGTCTCTTCCCCAGGACACAGCTTCCCAATGACTCACTTCTCGCCAGCCCAACTGATGGCAGCCCTTTCTTTTTTTTCAATGCTGTCTTCTTTCTACAATGTTCTCTGTCCTTTTTTTTTTTTTTTTTTAAATCAGTATTGGGTTTAAATTCGATCCTTTGGGCCTCTCCTCAGAGCTCAGATGCACAGGACAGCCAATTTTTTTCATGCAATGAAAATAGCTTTGTTGTTTTATTATATAAATCACACTTGTGTGCCGGAGAAACCCGAGCGACGGGTACATATACAACAAAGGAAGCGTAAAGAGTGTGAAATCCCACCACGCTGACGTTCTCACTCTTGTAGGCGTGTCGGTGAGGGGCGAAGGTGACTCCCTTTACGCGCCCCTCCCTTCCCCTCCCTGCTCCCTTTCTACCAGTTTCACAAAATTCAGTCACCCCTCCTGACCTCCACTCACGAAGCTTCCCTCCATCCACATCCAGACAACCAACCCCCAACCAGACATCGCAGCAAGAATGCTTTCAGACTATTCTCTGAGCTCACGTACACGCACACACACACAGAGACCTCTGCACAGTAGTCTTATTTTTCCTGTTGGTTTGTTTTGTTTCATATTAAGCAAGGTATTATTTCTTACCCTCCATCTTGCTTTTCTCACTTAATCCAATGTATCTCAACAAAGTGGGTGTAGAAGGAAGGTTCCTCAACGTAACAAAGGCCACACAGGACAAGTCCACAGCTAACACCACCCCCCGTGGTGAAACGCTGAAAGCTTTTCCTCCAAGATCAGGGACAAGACAAGAACGCCCAGTCTCAACACTGTTTTTCAACTTAGTATTGGAAATCGTAGCCATAGCAATTAGGCAAGATAAAGAAATAAAAGGCATCCAGGTTGGAAAAGAAGAAATAAACCTTTTGCTGTCCACAGAGAACACGATATATATAGAAAACCCTAAATACTGCATTAAGAAAAACCTGTTAAAACCAATAAAAGAATTCAGTAAAGCAGCAGGATATGAAATTGACACCCAAAAATCTGTTGCGTTTCTATCACTTATAAGGAACTATCAAAGAAATTAAGAAAATAATCCCATTTACAATTGTATCCAAAAGAAGAAAATGGGTAGGAATAAATTTAACCAACGAGATGTAAAGACCTGTGTATTAAAAACTTCAAGACATTAATGAAACAAATTGAGGAAGACACAAATGCATGGAAAGAGATTCCATGCTCACTGCCTGGAAGAATTAGTATTGTTGAAATGTTCATGTTACCCAAAGCAATCTACGGATTCAATGCAATCCCTAGCCACATTCCAATGACACACTTCACAGAAATAGAACAAACAGTCTTAAAATCTGTGAGCAAACACAAAAGACCCCGCATAACCAAAGCGAACTTGACAAAGAACAAAGCCGGAGGCATCACGCTCCCTGATTTTGATCTATATTACAAAGCTACACTAATTAAAACAATACGGCATCAGCACAAAAACAGACACATAGATCCATGGAACAGAATAGAGCCAGAAATAAGCCCATGCATGTATGGTCAGTAAGTTTACAACCAAGGAGGCAAGAATATACACTGGGGAGAGGACAGTCTCTTTGATCCATGGTGCAGGGAAAACTGGACAGCCACAGGCTGTTATAAAACCGGACCACTCTCACACCATGCAAAAAGCCAACTAAAAATCAATGAAAGACTTGAACATAACACCTGACACCATAAAATTCCTGAAAGAAAACATGGTCGGTAGGCTCCTTGACATATTCTTGGCAATGATTGTTTTGAACCTGACACCAAAAGGAAAGAAGGAAGGAGGGAGGGAGGGAGGGAGGGAGGAAGAAATAGGGAAGGAGGGAGGAAGGGAATGAGGGAAGGAGGGAGGGAGGGAGGTAACCCAAGGCTGAGGGTGAAATGGGTGAACTGCTTTATCTTGTTTCATTTTGTTCAAATAAATTGAATTTTTAAAATAATACAACGTGGAAACCGCTCCAGGTTGACAGACGGCGTCCCTCTCGCCCCTGCCCAAGCGTCCCTGGTGTGGGTTCACGTGCCCAAGGTGCCCTGTCTACAGGCATCCGCTTTGCCCCCCGTTGCCCGGCGTGTTGTGGTCACAATCAGGCTGTAAAACATCCCGTGGGTGGAACCCTGAATCCTGCCTCGGGGGAGCCAGCAGCGAGGGCCGAGAAGGTTCCGTGTCCACTTCCCTCGGGGGACAGGCCAGCTGGCCCTCCTCCAGCCGCACCTGCTCCCTTTCCCGGGGCTCTCTCCGTCCTGGGTCCTCGGGGGCTGAGCATCTTCTCACCTGTTCACAGGTGCAGGGCTCTGCTCTTCTGGGAACACCCACCCACCTCCCCAGCTTTTCACATCCTGCTGCCCCCAACGTACAAGAGCTTTCCAGAAACACACCGGCGACAGTTACTGGGTATTAATCCTGCCTTCGTCAGACGTGTGGCATTCCTCGTCAGTCCCTTCTATCTGTTGGTTTTGGCTTAGAGCGTTTTCGCCTTATGCGCAGTTATGTTTCATACATCAAATTGTTTCATACATCAAATGTGTCTACGCTTTCTCTTCCAGATTCTGGGTTTCCTGTCTGGCTGAAATGACTGTGTACATCCTCCCGACTTTTCTTACTATATTTGGGTTTCATTCACTTCTATTTCCTCGACATACCTATCATTTTTTTGGCACAAGGCTTCAACCCAGAGACCCAATGTCATAGTCTCCCCCGGTCCCGCACCAAAGACAGGGCATAAACTTTCTGTTTTCCACCGAAAGTACCAAATGATCGGGCCAACGGCCTCTTTCCCCCACTTTCTCGCTGTTAATTGTGTGATCTCTGTGCGCGTGGGTGTGTCGGCTGGGGTCTAACGCAGGGCGCCCGCCCGCCTCATTGACAGACTATTTCCGAGGACAGCAGCGTCGCAGTAAGTTTTAAGCATTTCTAAACAAATTTCCTTTCTTTGATTCCTTTTTTTCTATTTTTAGAAAATTTCGCCATTCCTGAGCAGCTCTCCTTACAGGAAGTTTAAGAGAATTTTATCCACCTTCATTTTTATACAGTAAAGCACCTACGTCTCTGGTTCAATCACCGTTGGCTCTGAAACGCCACAAACCTTGATTAAAGCAAAAATGCTCAGAAATACTTCATTCTAGCAGTCAGGACCTCCTGCCAATTACTATGGGGGATTCTTTCTTTTTTTAAAGTTCATTTGTTTACTTTGAAAGAGAGAGCTGGGGGAGGGGAAGGGAGAGGGGAACAGAGAGGGGAACAGAGAGAATCCCAAGCAGGCTCCATGCTATCAGCACAGAGCCCAACGCGGGGCTCGGTGTCACCTCGTGACCTGACCCGAAATCGAGTCGGACACTTAACTGACTGAGCCACCCCGGTGTCCCCACGGGGCGTTCTTTCGACTATTAGATGCTGGTTCATTCACTGGCTCGATGAATCCAGTAAAAACTAACTACGCTTGGAGAAAATATTCCTCAACTCTTTACACATGTAGGTCAATACAGTCTGAGGTTTACAACACTTACCTGGACTGCTCTGTTTCCTGTGTTTGGTTTGTAACTGTGCGTTGGGGAATGAGCGTCTATTTATCCCGCTAAGATCTGTTTCAGGCTCTGCTGCCTCCAGGAAGCCCTCCCTGACCACGTCAAGTCTCAGGCAAAGTTTACCGGGCTCCTACTCATGCACACTTCGCACACTTTATAGATGTAATTCATGCCTCCCAAGAACCCCAACGAGGTCAGAAATAAGGACTCCCCCTTGAGAGACAGAAGCAGGGTGGCTCAAGGAGGACAAACGACCAGCCCGGGGCCACACAGCCACATCCCGGATTCCTCCCACTGTTCATCTTGCCACAATGGAGTAAGGTCTCAGTAGCATTAGCTGATGCATGAGGATGATGGACGGATGGATGGATATAGAGAAGGCAATTCTGTCTGCAGCTACTGGAAACTTCTAAGCAGAGAAACACAAATCCACTACCGTTGGGAGCAGGAGCTAATTCTCCCCCAGTGGGACCAATACAACCATGCCGTATGGAACTGGATGCCGCGTGCCTACCAAAGGCAACAGCCCCCACTGGTGCCATATTTAGGCCTCCATTTCCCACACGCTGTTTCCCGGCATTTGGGCAGGGGCTATCGGCAGTGCACAGCCTGGGCTGTCCCACTGCTCTGCTGGCTTCCAGAAGCCTCTCCAGCCCCGGTGAATGCTTGCCTGGAGAGCAGGCC
>NW_024412376.1:165062044-165101060 GCF_014898765.1 Herpailurus yagouaroundi | reverse complement strand
CGCTGTCTCCACATCCCCCCGCCCCCACCGTACCCCTGCCCCCGACCACCTCTGTGTCCATCTCTCCCGCATGTGGTTGGGCTGAGGTACCTGCACTGACTAGATTTGAGTCAGGTTCCAGCTGATTTGATATTTCCAGGAGATAATAAATTTTGTACAAAAAAACCCTATCACCTCATTTCTACATAGATGGTCTTGCCACTCTGTGTAAACGGCCAGGAACCCCACGGCCACCAATACGGGTGGTAACCCGAATGGGCAGTGTTTTTCCCATTCTGCGTTCGGATTTTCCCTCTACGAATTAATAACCTTCCTACTGGGGCTTCTGAAAACATGAGACACACACCACATGTCATACATACTATTTTGCTGTTACTTTTGATCTTCCGCCCCTCCGGAGAGCCCGGGCTCCTACAGAGACGCGTGCCTGTGATCCAAAGGACAGGATGCACTGGTGCCTGGACCCCTTCGGCTGGGCTGTTGGCAGTGAACCGGGGAAGAGGACGGTGCCTGCCCAGTAAAGGCTCTGAGAGGCGAAGGAGCCGCCAGATTCTTCAAAACAACGAGGCGGCATTGAAATAGGTCACACTTGCCACGGGTCACCGACCCCCTCGTGGTCTTACAATATTCTTTTCTCCCCCAGCTGCTGAGGCCTTAGGGAAGCGTATCCACGGGCACGCCTCGGAGGGAAAAGCCGGCCGCCGTCTCCTGCCAGCGGTGGCTGAGTGCAAAGGTCATACGGAGCCCGAGAGAACAGGACCCCACTTTCAATTCCAGCTGTGCCTCTCCCAGCCCCGTGGCCTTGGGCACGCGGCCTCCGCTCTCGGTGCGTCACAAGGACTCCTGGTCCTGAAGCAGTCACGGGCCAGAGGAGAGACAGGCTGTAGGTGGCGGTCGTGGGGAGGGGCGAGGTGACCGTGAGGGCCGGGAACGGAGAGCAGCAGAGGCTACCTGGGGGAGGTGCGGGAGGACGGCTCCTTGTAATAAATAAACAGCCGCGGCCTTTCTGGTCACACTCCTGAATATCCCCGTCCCCGCCTTGTGATGGCCTTCCTTCGCACCCACACAAACTATCCCTCTGAGAACAGAGGTCGCAGCCCAGGGTTCAGAGCGATCAGCCCCCACGGGGCCCACCGCGACCACGGAATCCTGGTCCCCACCGGGGAGAAGTCGATCCCAGACAGAGGCGTTGGGTACCGTTGCCGAGCCCCGCGAGACCTGGCTTCGGCCTCCCAAAACTTTTTCCCTGGTAAGACCCCCTGGTTCGAGCTGCACACACATCGTGTGTTTTGATGGACACGCAGAGCTCAAGGGCCAGAGACAGCCTAGAGGCCGTCCCCTCACTTCTGATGGCTCTGCCTGTGAGATGGGACCACGAGGGATGGAGCGAGGACATGCTCAGTGACTTGGGCCACACATCCGTCTTGGGTCCACAACTGGGAATCTGATTTCAGGCTCCTCAGGCACCGTGCTCGCTGCTGGAACCCACGCCTCCTTCCGGGGAGATCAGGGGTGACTGTTCCCACAGTGTAATTACAGTGGAAATTAAGAAAATCACTAACCCTGCTGTCAGGTGCATAATTAATTTGAGAAACTTAATTGTGTCTTAGCGGGGGAGGATCTCCCTGGTCGGGACGTATGTTAAGAGAGAAGAAGAAGGGAAGATACGCTTCCCGATTCCTTCCGTCTCCAGGCACCGGGATGTTGTAAGAAGGGTCTTTGTCCCCCACTCTAGGTGGGTGTGGAGAACGCTCCTGCCCTGGGTGCATTCTTGGGGCAGCAAAGCGGCTCATTTTCAGCCTGGCCACCAGGGCCAGCCCCGTGCCTTCACCACACAGCATGCCACACGCAAACCTCGCTCCCTGGGCGCTCTCAGCGTCGCCTCCTTCAGCAGACAGGGCTACCAGCTTGGAGGGAACCAGATGGTCACAAATGACCATCACGTCGTCACGGAGGTGTTGCTCCTTTTATCCCCCAGGAAAGATTAAGACCAGGACGATGAAGGGGAACAGTAACTAAGGAATCAGGACGGAGCCCGGCAAAGGTGCCCCGTGCCGTGTCGGGCCCGTGAGGTGTCAGGGTCAGGCTGCGGGAACCCTGGTGGGGACACTGCGTGAGATCAGGTGTCACCTGTGAGGTCTGGAGCAGTGGGTGGTCCGGAGGGAAGGACCCCCACGGTCTCCTGCAGGAGGCGGGGCTCCCTGCTGAGTGCACGGGGAAGAGGGTGGTCTCTAGACTAAGCTGACCGAGTTCAGGGCAAGACCAAAGCCCCAGGCCAACGGCACGAGTGGGGCCAGATGGGCCCTGAGGGCTTGCTGTAAGGTTTCCTTCCGCCCAGGCTGCCCCAGGTCACTTCTGCTCCAGCTTCAACAGAGGCCCTTAGTGGTACGTGGGAGGTGGTGGGGTCCTCCCCCCTCTTCTCCATCGCTGCCCCCATCACCTGGGTCTTTCCTGAGTTACCTACTGAGACAAGCAAGGACCCCCGCGTGGCCCGGATGTCCTTCCTTCCCAGGGATCCCCCAGACGTGCCTCCCACCAGTCCGAGGCGGGGTCCCCAGAAGCGGACGAGGAGGAGGGAGTGGGAAGCTTCCTTGCAAGGTGATCCCAGGAGGCCTCTGCAGAAAAGCAGGGAGGTGGGGTGCGGGCAAGAGTGGTCAGGAGGAGTCAGGGCTGCGTCCAAGGGGCTCGGCCCTGCGGGGTCCCTGAGGTGACACAGCGCCCCTGGAGGCTGGGGCAGGGAAGCCTCTCAGGCCTCACCCTGGCACCCAGGTTGCCGTGCTGTACTCCAGGGATGCCGCAGGGCAAGGCCCAGGGTCTGAGCGCGTCCCCGCTCCCAGCTCCTGTGGCTGCTCTGAGTCGATCAAGGCGGGGAGCGCGATGTGAACTCAGGCCCCGCTGCGTCCCAGACACCACACTCTGTCCACGTTACGGCATTTCCTGCCCACGGTGACCGTGGAGGCCACTCTCCTCCTTTTCGAGACGAGGGAAGGAGGCTCAGAAACCAGCCGGGCAGCCGGCGCTCTGCGCACCACCGCCCCCCTCAGGCCCGGGTCCCCTGGGGGCAAGGCTCCGTCCCGCCCACCGGCCACCGGCCACCGGCCTCCGTTAGGTGCGAAGTGAGGCATGTCCCCCGCAGCTCCGTCCGCCGGCAGGGGAGGGGTGGGACCGCCGCTCCGTGGCTCCCAATTTCATCAGGAAGCACAAGCACGTCCTCGGCACTGACTCACAGAGCCCGGCAGGGGACAGGACACCTGGCCGGCATGGGAGAGCTGGCAGGGAGCCCCCGGCCTCCACGTCCGTGACCCCAGACACATGCACCTGCCCCCACCCAGCGGAAGTGCAGCCGTCTGAAGTGGGGACCGAGGGGCCCGAACCGCAGCCGGTGGAACCATGGAAGATGAAGCCCAGCGGAAAATCCCTCCTTAAAACTGCCCCTCCCCTGCGCACTTACCGGCCTTTTCTCAAAGTTCCCGGTGGTCCTCATTTCTGCCTTTCACAGCAATACATTTTCCGGGAAGAACGTGGGATGGGGTCTTGGCCATGACCTGGGCAAGTCGCTTCCTCAGTTTCCCCATCTGTGCAGGGGGGCCAAGGAGGCTCCCCAGTGAGGGCCCAGCACAGAGCAGGTGCTCGCATATAGCAGAGACGATGATCATAACCAGTGGAGAAATCCCTGCTATGGGGTTCTTTGGAGCTAGGACTTTTACGACCCTTGGCTGGGACCCAGCCAGGCGATGGGTCTCCGAGGGGTCGGTGCTGCTGAGGACACAGGACGGCCTTGTCCTTCACTCGGGGTGTTGCCCAAGCCTGGCAAAGGTCGGAGCCTGGTGAGCCTCTGTCTCCTCGTCTGACAGTAAGAGCTACCCCAGAGGGCCATGGGGAAGGGCTCGGACCTGGTGCGAGGCACACAGTGGGCCTTCCTTCATCGCCTTATCTCCATTCCTTAACATACCCACAGACCAAAGGAAAAGGGCATGGGTGGAGACGGGGGGGTGGGGGGGAAGACAGTGGGGTGTGGGGCCCTCAAGCCCGAGGCCTCTGCCACTGAAACCAGCCATACAGCCCTCCTATCTCTCTTTACCACTCTGACCCTCAGTGTCTTCTTCTGCAGAATGGCCAATATCCACTCACAGCATTGCTGCTTAGAGTAAACCAGGTCCCACATAGGACGATAAGCACCCCAGCCCGGTTTCATCCTACTGTGTGCAGCCGTCGTACAAACCACACTGTAATTTTGCCCTCCTACTGTGTGCAGGCATCGTACAAACCACACTGTAGAGCCCGGTGTGGTGTGGAGAGGCAGCTCCGGCCGCCCCCGATGGAGCTGAGCCGTGTCCCCACCCCTGGTCAGCAGGTGCGGCTCCCCAGTGGCCCCTTCCACTCACGCCTCGCTCCCTTCTGGAGCTGCGGCCTCTTCAAACGTGGCCCATGAATAATGGATCCCTGTTACAAATTTAGAAAACGTCCTTGCGCCCCACAACTTGGCCTTTTTCTTTATTTTTAATCATGCTGGTTTATGAGAAAACTAATCCCCTGAAAACACATTGTGCCCTCAACCGATTTCCTGACAACTAAATTCAAGTTGCTAATTGTACAGCCTCCATGCAGAGTGTCACTGGCTCGTCGCCCTGAGTGGGGGTTCAGGGAAGGGGTTGAGGGCCCCAGGAGCTTTCCAGAAAGTTCCAGTTCCTGGGGGTCGGGTGGTGTGATGGGAAGAGGCCTTGGAGTCAGACCCAGGTGGGGACCCTCCCTCCCCTGCTCCCCGGCAGCCCAGGCCCTTGTCTCCTTCTCTTTAGGTCCTTCATCCGAGCAACAGGGTGGACATTCTCGGCAGCACCCTGGAGAGTTCCGTGACGTGAGCATACACCGAGGAGTAGCGATGTCAGCACAAAGTGGACCCCATTGCTTCTGCCCCCCCCTTCTCTTCCTGCAATGACAAGGGAAAGGCACCAGAAGAACCTTCCAGGACACTCTCCGGAAAGCTCCAAATTCCCTCCCCTGTCCACTCACTCTGGGACTTCGGCTCTGACCATACCCCACAAGCCCCTCAGAGTCTGGGCCCGCTCCCTCTGTGGCCGCACCTGACGCCTCCCTCCATCCGCGGGTCCCTGTTTCCTCCCTCACTCATGCAATGTCCCCGACACCTGGTGCTGCCGGGCCCAGGCAGGTGCTAAGGACACAGAAAAGGACAGACATGAAACGCCCAGTGAACAAGAAGGTGCCCAGAAAGTCGCAAAGCCCTGAGCCAAAAGGGCACCAACCAGCCCCCGTGGCTCCTCTCTCCCACCTCAAGCCCCACCCCCACTGACCCTTCATTAACGTAGGCCCTAGCCCGGCTCTTGTCCTGGCTGAGCACGAGGTTACACGGGTCCACGGCGCTCTGCAAGGTCAGGTGCTCTGGGTCAGTTCCCCACCCCCACCCCCCACCCGCAGACGGCCACCCACCTAGGCTCCCAGATTCTCCAGAACTAAGCCTGGCCTCTTGCCTCACCACGAGGGGCCCCACAGGAGAGCTTGTGGCCAGTGCTCAGGGCCGCTCCTGGCCTGGACGCTTTCCCCGGGGCAGTCCAGCAAATCAGGTCAGCGCTCAGTTCAGAACCCTGGACCTCACAACAGCCGTCTGGGTGAGGGTGGCTGTTCCCATTTAACGGATGAGGAAACTGAGGCCCAGAGAAAGTGGGGGAGCTGCCAAAGCGCCCATTTTAGAGATGACAAAACCGAGTCTCGGGGAAGTGAGACATGGGGTCATATCGTTGCTCTCTACTCGAAGCTGGTCCCGAGAAGCTTTGGGGCCTGAATCGAAGCAAATCTGAGG
Organism: Herpailurus yagouaroundi; assembly: GCF_014898765.1. Lineage (NCBI taxonomy): Eukaryota > Metazoa > Chordata > Mammalia > Carnivora > Felidae > Herpailurus > Herpailurus yagouaroundi. The sequence continues at coordinate 165,095,245 of NW_024412376.1, read as the reverse complement.
AGAGTCCCAGCAGGCTGTGCCTGGTCCAGAGCCTCATCCGGGGCAAGCAAGGTCACGGTGCTGAGGCTGGGCTTCGGATGCAAGAGCCCACGGTCTCCACGCCAGCCTCCATTTCAAGACCGATGGGTCTGGCTCTGTCTCTTTCCTCACCCCTTCCTGTCCAGCCCAGCCCAGCACAGCACAGCCCAAGAGCCCAGCAGCAAACCCTGTATCAACCACTGCTCTCCTCTACCTGCCTCTGAGCAAACCCAAACCCGGGCACCCGGGCTGCAATCAGCAGCACCCGCAAAGCACAGTTGGCCTTCACTTCAACATGAAAGGGGATGAGCTGGACCCCAGAGCCCCGGGCCCAAAGCCTCCACGCCGTGCTGCCAAAGTAGGTCCCTTCAGTCGGCCAGTGCACTCAGATAGATGCAGCCTAAGGAAACCGTCCCGAAAAGAACAGCGAGGCCCGTGGTCCGAAGCCGTCCAGGCGCCTGGGTGGCTCAGTCGGTTAAGCGTCCGACTTCAGCCAGGTCACGATCTCGCGGTCCGTGGGTTCGAGCCCCGCGTCGGGCTCTGGGCTGATGGCTTGGAGCCTGTTTCCGATTCTGTGTCTCCCTCCCTCTCTGCCCCTCCCCCATTCATGCTCTGTCTCTCTCTGTCCCAAAAATAAATAAAAAACGTTCGAAGCCGTCCATTGCTATGCACCGAACGCTTGTGTCCCCTCAAGTTCGCACGCTGTAACCCTGACCCCCGGGGTGACTGAAGGTCAGGAGGTGGGGCCTTTGGGAGGTGATAGGGTTAGAGGAGATCACAAGGGTGGGACCCCCCACTGGCATCGGTGGCCCTGCGTGAAGAGACCCCAGAAAGCTTGCTGCCCCTTCCCCTCTCTTGGCCACGTGAGCGCACGGCCAGGGGGTGGCCGTCTGCAAGCCAGGAGGAGGGCCCTCACCAGAACCCACCGGACGGCACCCTGACCTTGGACGGCACCCTGACCTTGGACGGCACCCTGACCTTGGACATCCGGCCCCCAGAACAGTGAGTGAAGAAGTGCCTGTGGCTTTAGCCTCCGGTCTGTGTCGTTCTGACAGCCGCTGACACTAAGGGCTCACCGTAGGACAGTCGAAAGGAGCAAGAAAGTGGAAACAACCCCAATGTCAGACATCGGGGCGGGGAACTGGCTGGGCAGGTTCACGGGACGGGCCGCGCAGAGTGGGGTCGCTGAGGCCTGTCATCGCACGGAGAGCAGAGCCACCAAAGAAGCAGGACGCGAAAGTCCAGCCAGATGGCGGAGGATCCCAGCCACAGAAATAACTCGTGGGCACACCTGTGCATGGGGACACAGATGTACGCATGTTGGTGGGGACTGGAGGTAAACACCAAGTGCTACCGAAAAGGGCTTGTGCCCCGTGGGAATGCACGTTACGCTTCATGGAGGGTACTCTTTAAATTTCACACAAGGGGCATGTGTCACTATTAAAAGGATAAAAAAGAAGTTTTTTTTTTAAAGAAGCTGCTGGGCCAGACTCACCGGCCGGGGCAGTAACGTCTTCTGTACTTGTATGCACTCCCCAAACACTGTCCGTGTGCGCCCCACCCACCTGCCTGGGAAGGCTCTCTCCGGGAGCACACGACACCCCCCAAGTGCAGCTCAGGGCCCCTCCTCAGGCCTGGAGTGCAGGGAGGGGGTCATCAGGCCACCTTGTCAGAGCTTTATCCTGTCTCACCGCTTTATCTTCCAGCTGGAGAACCTTCCAGGTACTTTTTTCGGCCATTTCCTTCAGGCGTGCTTGGGAGGGACCAGCCTCCCCGGGTTAGAGGCAAGGAAGGACTCAGGAGTTACGGTTTTACAGACCCAGAGGCACCCGGGGCAGGGCTAGCAGAAAGCAGGGCCCGGGGCCCCCTCCCGGTCCCCCCTCTGACAGCCCGATTCCCTGCCACGTGCAGCTGCTTCCACGGAGGCCGGAAGGCTAAGGGAGGCAGGGGACCCCACGCTCACCATATGTGGCCCGGAGCACCACGCTCACAAGTCCTGGGCGGTCCCTGCTCTGGGCCTGCCCACCACGAAGGAGCTGCCCCTGACCTTCGGGAACCCCGAGCCAGCCCTGCCTCCCCAGGTCACCCAGCCCTCACGGACAAACAGGATAATGGCGATAGGGTCGCCTGAAACGGGGGTTGTGAGAGCCGATGTGTGCTGTGTAGAAGGGCTCAGAGGAGGGGGCATGCGGCCTGCGGGCTTAATAAACGTTTAACAGACCCCAGCTGTTACTGTCATCCCCTCCTTTTACAGATGCGAGCATGGAGGCTCAGAGAGGGTGTGATGTGCCCACGGTCACACAGCATCGGGAAGAGTCAAACGCAGATAGATCTGAATCAGGGTGGTCCCTCTGCGTTATCCGGTCGGCGAGCATGCAGTGAGCACCTACTGTGTGCCATCCCCTGTGCTGTGGCATCTGGGATGCCAGCGTGAGAAGTATAGCTGTTGCACCTGCCCTCGGGGTGGGGGTGGGGCGTGCCCGCTCAGTGCAGGAAGCTCTGTGACCCCGTGCAGAACTGCCATGAGGGCAGAGGTGAGGGTGCCCCACCCCAACACAGCTTCAGGGCCCCCCGGGGCCACAGAGAGCCTCTGGGGAATGCAGTATCTACACAGAAGACTGGAGCATGAGTACAAGTTACTCAAGTAAGAGGATGCAGGGAACAGCATGTGCCAAAGCCTGGAAGGGAAGGCAAGTGCCGTGTGCTCAGAGGATTTCAAGGAGGCTCAGAGTGGGGAGAACTCAGAATTGGGGGGTAGAGAGGAAGGAAACGGCTAGCGAGCTTGCAGGGAGGGATCTGGTTTATACCCCCAGGAGGGCCAAGGGAAACCAGCGAGAGCGTTCCGGGTCAGAACAGCAGCATGGTTAGGAGGGACTGAAGAGGCAGGATGGGCAGCGGGGACGCTGGTGAGAACAAGGCCAGCAACCTGTCCCCGTGTCACTGGATCCCCCTGACCGAGGCGGGGCGCCCTGGGTACGGAAGGAAGCCAGGCTCTGAGCCGGGTTCTCCCGGCTGCCGTGGCCTCTGAGGCTGGTCCCCCCACCAGTGGCGATCCTGAGCCACCAACACAGCCCGTTTAAAAGCCCAACGTGGGGAGTGTTCCTGTGAGCGAGCTCCGTGGCCCCCTTGGGGGGCAGCCCTGGGCCCTGCCGGTCCCACAAGGAGAGCTGAGTGAAGCCTCACGCCTACACGGGGCTGGCTCTGCCATGCTGGCCAGAGGGACGCATTCTGGGGGTGCCACCCGGCCCCGAGCAGAGTCTGGGTCCTCACACAGTCAGGAGGCAAAGAGTCCACGAAGAGAAGAGCCCAGAAGGAAAATCAATAACCCAGTGTGGAGGCCCCTGGATCTTCCCGCAGAGTTCACTGCTGGAGGGCAGCCCTTCCCGGCCACAGCTCACCGCTCCCCTCCACTTGAAACCCCTCGCAACACTGCCTGTGCCGTCGACTCACCCGGCGGCTGGCCCTTCCCAGAGCCCCAGAACCCCTTCCCGAGCACCCCGAAAACAGGAACCATTAACTCACAAGCGTTTGCCCGATGAAGAAGGTGCTTGACTGGGGTTTGAGCAGGCATTTGTGTTTTCCAGAACACTTATGTCTGGGACATCGGAAATGGAGGGGTCAGGGGTGCCAGGGAGGGGGTGGTGCTCAGTGGGTTAAGCATCTGACTTGGGCTCAGGTCACCATCTCACATCGCAGTTGGTTAGTTCGAGCCCCGCATCAGGCTCTGTGCTGACAGCTCGGAGCCTGGAGCCTGCTTTGGATTCTGTCTCCCTCTCTCTCTACCCCTCCCTCGCTCTCTTTCTCTCTCCCTCTCGCTCTCTCAAAAAATAAACATAAAAAGAAAGAAATGGAGGGTTCACCCAAATTCTGTGCATTTATTTTTAATTCAGAGACCTAGATTTTCATACACAGACGGCATTTTCAAACCTGAAATAACACACTTCCTATTGCCTTGTTGGCCTGGAATACCGGCTGGGGATCATTTAAAACACCAACATCGGGGCATCTGGGTGGCCTAGTCATTTAAACATCCAACTCTTGACTTAGTCTCAGGTCACGATCTTACGGTTCGTGGGTTCAAGCCCCGAGTCAGGTTCTGCACACTGACAGCACAGAGCCTGCTTGGGATTCTCTCTCCCTCTCTCTCTGCCCTCCCTCACTTCCTCTATATATCTCTCTCAAAATAGATAAACAATAAAAAACTAAAGGAAAAAAAAGAAGTTAAAAAATAAAAATAAAACACCAGCATCAACCACAGGACATCTCTGTGATCCAGGAGGCCAGAGACACATTGTGTGGATTATTTATCACCAAGGGGAAGGTGCTGTTTTGAGAAAGGATTCAACACACTTTTGAGACATTTCAAACCCATAACACTGCCCGGACAGCAGCAATGCTCGCCTGCCAAGCCCCCTGGAGACGAGGCGGGGAGCAGCTAGTGGTTCCGAGAAGGCAGCAGGGATTCTGCAGGCAGAAGTCACGAAGTCCATGTAGGGTGGCAGCGTGAGAGGGGGCGCAGGGAATTCAGGGAGGCGCTCAGAGGTGACCCCGGGCAACCCGCCCAGGCCGCCCTCCCCGACAGCTGCAGGAGAGAGTCAGGAACAGAGAGGGATCCAGAAACAGCGCTCCCGGCTCCAACGTTTCAGGAGGCGGGGGCTCCCTCTCACTGTCTGCGCTTATCTGGTTCGCACCCGTGTCTCCAGCTGGACCGTCAGTCCCCAGAGGTGCCCCCTCGGATGGCAGCCAGGGTGCCCGAGATGGTTGCTGAAGGGACCAGTAAAAAGTGTAGGAGCACAAGAAAGGAGCCGCATCAGAGGACACAAGGCGGGCTGATCCGCACAGGAAGCTTTCGGCATCGAATTCTGTGCTCATTTCTGAAGCAGCTTTATAAACGAATGTGATACTGTGATTTATGTTAAAAAAGAATGGACATTTGGGTTTTGTCCCATTTCTGGCACAGAGCTCCAAAATCCCCAGAAATCCCTGAAGTGTCTTTTGTTATGTTAATGAGGCGACCCTGGGAAAGCGCCCCCCCCACCCCAGGGTCGCAGAAAGGGGGGGGGGCAGTGGAGTCGACTAGGTGAGGAGGTCAGACCCACCACACGTCCAGGAAGGGGAGACACAGTGGAGACTGAGTTGAGTCGTTTAATCAGTTGTGCCTACGTAATAAAGCCTCCAGAAAACTCCAAGGATGGGTCAGGTCAGAGGGTGTCCGGGTCGGTGAACTTGGAGGTGCAGGGGGCAGATTCCTGGAGAGAGCAGGGAAGCCCCACCACTCCTCCCGGACCTGCCCTGTGCGTCTCTCCCGTCTGGCCTTTCCCCAGTTCCAGCCTATTATCATGAAAGCTAGTAAGTAAGGAAGGAAGTAAAATGTTGCTCTGAGTTCCGGGAGCCACCCCTGTAAATGAGGGGACCCGGGGACGGATGATCGGAACCTTCGGTCCAGAGCTGGTAGGTCAGAAGCACAAAGTGACAGCCTGGCCTGAGCTCTTTCCCTGCAGGGCGTTCTGATGCTCTCCGCAGGGAGACGGGGTTGGAATCGATTAATCTGGAGGATACCCAGCTGGCACGGAGAATCGTGTGGTGTCGGGAAGGGACCCACAGGCCGGATTTGGTATCACGATCCTAACTAACGTAAGGTCTCCCTTCCGGTGCCCGGGGCACGGGAGGACAGGTGCACTCCGCACTGATTACACCCCCGAGGCTTCGCCATCGGGCGGCCAGGTGACACGTGTGCCTTGCCTCAGCTCTGCCGCTTTTTGTCCCTTCCGCACACCGAGCCTCGGTTTCCTCATCTGTAAAGGAAGGAGCCGTTCCTGTCCTGGTGAGTCGCAGGGGCTCACCGTGGGGACCGGGGCCAGGAAGTCTGGCCAAGTGCTGTGTAGAGGAAGGGGTTTCCGGGAGCACTGGGTGGAGGGTCTCCAGGGGGCAAGGACTGGACCCCGAGTAGGGCTGGGGGGCCATGCGGGCGGGGGGGGGGGCTTCTACACCATAGGGGGCAGGGCGGGGCACAAAGCAGGACCCAGGAGGACACCTGCTCCTTCTTCGGGCCCGCTTCCTCAAACTATGAGGCCGAAGCTGGCCGCAGGCCCCACTCAGGACCCCGTGACTCACTTCGGATCCCTGCCTTTGCCAGCGGTGGGAGCCCTCTCAAAGACCACAGAGCTGTGGTACCACTGAGGGTCCTGGTGAGCTCTGGGGACCGCAGACACTCCCTGGGGGACGGCAAACCAGACTCTCGGCTGCAGAGGGCAGTCGGCTCACACACGTCCTCCCCCCCCCAGGCCCCTTCCGCACCGATGGCCAATCACCACACCGGGGGCTGCGGGGACCGTCTTGATCTCAGAACACAGAGTCCAAGAACCAGAAGATCTGAATCATCTTAAATGCCAGACCCGCGGACTGTCCCCGCGCTAAACCGCCAGAGGCAGCCACGGGAAGGAAGCACTCCGCTTGCTGATGAGAGAGCCGCCCTGCCCTGGATTTCTTTCTCCTTTGTCCCTGGCTGGAATCGGGCTGTGCCTGATGTCTACAAAGAGAAATTTTAATAGAATCACGGCAAGCCTGGGAAATCATACCTTTCGCTATGACCCCTAATTAAGGTGCGGAGAGCCCACGGCCCAACCCCGGTGCTGTAGCTGCTGGGGCTTAATTGAGAGAAAGAGACACAAAGAGGCGGATGGCCAGGCCACATGCACGCCTGGGGGTGGTGCTGAGCCCCCTCCCAGGTGGCCCCGGGCACCGGTCCTGCTCGCCGTGGGAGTCTAGAGGAAGCCTGCATTAGCACGCAGTGTCCCAGCGGCCGGCTGACTACAGCTTGGTGTTCCCAGCACAGGCAACAAGAGAGAATGTTAACAGCTTCGTTTCCATAGTTCTCCGTGCAATTTAGAGCGTATCCAGCAAGCACCACTCGGGCGCTGATGCTGGAGGGGATTCTCAGGACAGCCTGGACTGGGGGCGGGGGGGGGGATGGGCAGGGGTCCCAGGCTCCGGACTGTGCCCTGTGGCTCCCCGCTGTGGGTCCCGGAGAGGCCCCGCCCCTTCCCCCCCCCCCGTGAGGTGGGGACAGCTGGGCCCACAGCTGAAGGTCTTTCTGGTGACTGAGTGAGCACTGGAACACAGGGGAGAGGCCGGCCACGAAGAGAGAGCCTCAAGCTGTTCTCCAGAGAAGCTTCTGCGGCTGTGCAGGGAGAGGTGGTGCGGAGGCCGGGGTGGGGGGTGGGGGGCGTGGCCGGGCTCACGGAGAGGCTTCGTGCCCTCCAGGCTGGCCCTGGGGGCCCTCCCCTGGCCCTCCCCTGGCCCTCGGGGAAGCGGGAGACTGGGGTGTGCCGGGTACCTGCCACCCAGCCCCTTCCTTTGGGGTTTGTAGCGGGTTACATAGTGACCCTCTGAAGGGTGTGTCCACATCCGAATCCCGGGAACCTACGAGCGCAAACTATCTGGGGAAAAGGTCTTGGCAGACGGAAGTGAAGCGTCCCGCATCGTCCGTGGGCCTCGGATCCTGAGACAAGTGTCCTTGTAAGAGACAAAAGAGGGGACACCAGCAGACACGGGGAGAAGGCCGTGCGACGGCAGAGCAGCGACAGAGGGCCAGGGGAGCAAGGCCAGGGGCGGCTGGGGCCCCGGAAGCTGGAAGAAACCAGGAAGGAGCCCTGCTGGGGCCTCAGGAGGGGGCGTGGCCTGAAACCCCTCGATTTCTGACTTCTGGCCTCCAGACTGTGACACACGGAATGAGCTGTTTTAAGCCCCCCAGTTTGTGGTAACGTTTAGGGCAGCCCCAGGCCGGGGACACAGGGCTCAAGTCGGCGGGGGCTAAGCCCAGCCCCAGTGCCCCTGTGACAGAGAAGCAGAGGGGGCAGCCTCCCGGCCCTGGACGGGGCCGACACAGGCGCTCCAAAGCTGCGTGGATCCCTGGAGACCGAGGCCTAGGCAGCCTGTGGAGGGGTGGGGGTGCTGAGCGCCAGGAAACACCGCGGGGGTGCACGCAGGGGTCAGGCAGGCCTCTCAGAGGCGTCTGTGCCCACAGGGAGGCGGAGAGGGGGGCGAGGGGGAGAGGGGAGACAGGTCCAGCCCAGGGACCCAAGCTCGCCCTGCAGGACTTTCTACTCTTGGGGTTCAGGGGCACGCCTGACGTCCCATAACGAACCTCATCTTGCTTCAGCCAACCTGTGGCAGCTCCCGTGTTGAAACCTGCAGAGTTGCAAACTAGGACACGAGCCCGGCTGCGTGATTCACACTGGGCTCTGCGTGCTCCCCAACGCTTCCGAACCGTGCGCAGGAGAGAGAGACAGGAGGGGTGCGGGTCGGGAAGGCGACATTCTGGTGTGGCCAGGACCTCAGGGCGGGGGTGGGTCTGCCTGCCTCCCGACCCCCAGTCCTCAGCATTCTAGGCGGCCGTCCTGCTTGTCACGTGATTCCACGTGGTCCCTCCCCTGGGCCCTCGTGCCAGGACAGGCAAGGCCACTCGGGGCTCCTTCCCCCCTCACTCCGCAGGGATGAGCACCCACGAGCCCAGGGCTCTCTCTCACACCCTCCCCTCCTTGGCCCAGATCTCAGTGCCCCTTAGCTGAACCGCTGCCCCCTCCCTGAGCCCCTGATGCCCACACCCTTCCACCCTGCCAGCTGGGGCTGCCCACCTGACCACCCCTGTGCTCCCAGCTTGAGCACTCTCCCTCCACACCAGAATCAACTCCAGCTCCCTAGCCTGGAATGCAGGTCTCTCCTAACATGACCCAAACCTGACTTTCAGGCCTCAGCTCCTACGGCCGGCACCTCCACACCCAAACAACAGACCGACAGCCTCAACACCCACTGGCCCCATATTCCTAGCCTCCGCGTCCTTGCCCACGTTTTGGCTCCTGTCTCCAAAGACCGTAGCTTCCGTGTTGGCCCGGAGAACTCCTACACATCCTCCAAAACCCTTCCCAAATGTCGCTTCCTCCACGCGGCTCTCTCTGAGGCTCCCTAGCACGTGAGCCCAGACAATAGCTATTGTTATTCTATCTGTCCTACATCTTAGCATAAAGCACAGCGACACTGCATGATTTCTCCACATCCCCTCCGCAGGCTGTGGACCCCTGGGGAGCAGAGGGTAAGTCTCCTGTCCGTGTCAGGGTTTCCAGGCCTCAGAGGCCCTGGAATGTGGGAGGAGCCCCAAAAGTGTCATCTGAACTAAATGAAATTACTCCGTGTGCTCCTGCCCACACGGATAACTGTTTTGTTATCCCCGGGCTGGCTCTGAATTAGCTAATATAATCACTGCCTCAGCCGCCAACCCCCAGGACTCCAGAAAACAGCGGGGGTAGGAAGAGAAGATAAGGCCCAAAGCCCACAGCCTGGGTCCAGCACACCTTTCCCGGGAAGGTCTGTGCCCAGGGCAGAGCACTGGTTTGGGGGGCACCTCCCTGCCCACCGCCCCCCTCGCCCCGAATCTGCTTCACCCCTGGTGGTAGTTTACCAGCTGCCCCTCCACTAACGCCCCCTGCCCAGGCACCGGCTTACACGGCCAAGGCGATGGGTGTCTTGATGCAGCGACATGATGCAGATCAGACCCAGTCCCCAAGGATATCAAACACTGGGTTCCAAGCAAGCCGACCCATGTCTGAGCCGCCCTCACAGAGGCAGGGTGCCGGCTGGACTGCCAGGAGGGCGCTCACCACATGACGCGACTGCGACCCTGTGACCCTGTAAGCCACTTGCACGCGGCCCCGTCCCAGTGCCCACGCAGGTGCACTGTGCAAATTCTCAGCGGACCAACGCCATGGCTTCCCGACAACGGTTGTGGGGCCGATGGGGAGTGGGTGTCACTGAGGAAGACTGGGCCCAGTGGGCCTCACTGTCCGCCCTCACACCTGGATTGGGGGCCTGGCACCGGGGGACGGTCTTGGCTCACTGGCCTACTGTCAGGAGGAGGCTGAGTTTCCAGAAGTGGAGGGTCCAGGGAGGAGGGTTCAGGGAGGGTCCAGGGAGGAGGGTTCAGAGAGGAGGGTCCAGGGAGGGTCCAAGGAGGGTCCAGGGAGGATCCAGGGAGGAGGATCCGGGGAGGGTCCAAGGAGGGTCCAGGGAGGAGGGTCCAGGGAGGGTCTAGGGAGGAGGGTCCAGGGAGGGTCCAGGAAGGAGGGTCCAGGGGGCATCCAGGTAGGGTCCAGGGGAGGGGTCAAAGGGGGGGGGGGGTCCTTGCCACCTCTTCCAGCTTCTGGGTGCTCCCTGGTTTGTAGACTCATGGGTCCAATCTGCCTGCATTGTCACACGGCCTCTTCTTCTCCGTCCCCTCTGTGACCCTCCTCCTCTTAACAAGGACAAGAGTCGCTTGAATGGAGCCCACCTCATCTGAATTACATCTGTAGACACCCATTTCCAAATATGGTCCCATTTCAGAGACGTTGTGTGAATCTGGGGGGATGCTGTTCATTCACCCCAGTACAACAAGCAAAGTGCATTCTTAGCAGGGAAGGAGGTCTGAATGGCGGCTGGCGACTGAGGAAGGAGACACAGGAGGACTCCAACGAGACCCCTCTCTTGTGTGGCTGAATGACACCTGTCACCTGTGGCCTCTGGCTGACATGCTGTCTTTATCACGCAGACAATTCTTTTTTTGGACGGCCTCTAATACTGCCCTGGGTCTCCCCGCAAGGCCTCCACCCTACTCTCCCACAAAGGCTTAAGTGTTCCAACAGCAATTACCCAACTATTGGGGCTCAGAAGGACCCTCCCTAAGGTTGCAGAAAATCCCCTGAGCTGTGGCCCAAAGTTAACTTCCAAATATTGAAACCTGGAGTCAGAATGCCTCTCCAGCGAGCTCGTGGGCAGGTCCTGGCCATGCAGGCTGGGATGACGGGCTGCCTCTCCCAGGCCCCCAGCCCCGGGCCCTCCAGGCCTTCCCTCTGCCCCTGACTCTGCTGACCCCCAGATCTCCCAGCTGACCTTCCCTGCTACCCCAGCCCTCCCTGACCTCCCCCTAGGGTCCCTCAAGGCACCACTCACAGAACCCCACCCACCGCCCCACCTGCTCCCTCCCAGGACAGAGCGCACCCCTGCTGGCGGCCATGTTTGTGCCCTCAGCTCCCCTGCCATGCTGTGAGGCCCCCGGGGGCATGGGGGGGAGGCCCCCCTGCAATGAAGAGCCCTGTGTGAATGAACTGTGTGCAGGTCAACGAGCGCTTAGTCTTAGTTTCAGGGTGCGCTTTTCCTGCCACAGACGTCCTTAGGGAAGTTCACGTGGGGGCGTGGGGGGTAAAGAGGCTGGGGCTGGGGGCTCAGGCTTGGCTCACAGGATTTCCTCGGGCAGGAACACACAGAAAAGCGTCTTGGGGGCTGTTCACGGGGGAGGGCGGTGGGTCCCCTGGATGGCAGAGAAAAGGGACAGGAAGCAGAAGCTGGAGAAGCCCCCCAGGACATTAGCACCTCTCACCTCACCGCTGGGGCCTCTGTCTTTTCAGTTCTTCTTCCAAAGAGCCCCACGAAGCACCTGTCTACCCAGAAACAACAGTGCCTCCATTAACGGAACATCGGAACTGGGATCCAGCAGGGGCAGGGGACTCTGGCCGCTCACGATCCGAATGCCCGACCTGACAAAGGCTCAGAGGGTCGGCCCGAGCCTCAGGGGCCACGAGTTGGTCTTCTGATCCAGGGGCAGGTGGGAAGCCAGCCACACCGGCACGGTCAGTGCCTTCCCACGGCTGGATCACCAGTGGAATCACAAGCGTGACAACGGCCACTCGTTTCTGAATGCCACCCTGCTACGCCCCAGCGTCGGTACTGGTCACACGCCGTCCCATTCTGTCAGCATACCCTCCTGCCAAATGGGTCGTCGCCGCGCTTCAGCTGATGAGAAGAGAAGACACCGGCCATGCACAACACGGCATGTGGCCTCAGAGCTTGGTGTCCCAGCTGGGGAGCGTCTGGGTCGGACGCGGGATGGGGCTGCCGCTGCCTTGTGCCTCCCCTGGCACGTGCCTCGCGCCTGTTCCATCTCCTGTCCCGCGATCATGGGGAGCGGGGCCCACAGAGCCCACGTGCTCCACGAGGGCACTCCCGTTCATTAACCACACACTTATCAGGCACCCACAATCGGGAAGCCCCGAGCAAAGCGCTGGGGTGCAGCGGTGACCGGGACAGACCCGCACACCCCCATGCACGGAGAGGCCCCGACAGCGGCCTGCTGGGGGCCCGGTCCTGTGCTCTCACCGGGAGAGACGGGTGATGCGCATCGGACACGACGAGACTCCAGGGTTCAGGAGGCGGTCGGTGCCACGGAGAAGAAAGGCCTAAGAGTTATGGGCCCTGAGGCAGCGGGGGCTGGGATGAAGAGGGGGACCCAGAAGGCCCCCCCGAGAGGGGACGTTTCAACACACACTTCAAGGAGAGGGAGTAAGTCAAACGGAACCGAGGGACGGGGCGCAGGCACCAAGAGGAAGCCATTCCTGAGGGCGTTTGTTGTTGTTGTCTTGAAAAGTTTACTTTTATTTATTTTGAGAGAGAGAGAGAGGGAGAGAGAGCGAGAGCGAGTGGAGGAGGGGCAGAGAGAGGGAGAGAGGGAATCCCAGGCAGGTTCCGCGCTGTCAGCACAGAGCCAGACGTGGGGCCCAAGCCCGTGAACTGCAAGATCATGACCTGACCTGGAATCAAGAGTCAGACGCTTGATCGACGGAGCCACCAGGCGCCCAGCATCCCTGAGTTTGTAACCATTTCTTTCTGTTTGCTAATCCCACTCACCGCACCCTCACTACGCGGTATGAAAAACTGTGTGGCTGGGGATGGGGCTCTCACAGCCCAGAAAGAGGGACACGGGTCCCAGGGAGCCTCACTCTGAAGGCCTTGGGCTCTCTCCAAGCTCCAGAGCCGTCTCATCCAGAGGCCGCATCTCGTACCCACACCCGAGACTTGTACCCAAATACCGGTCGTGCCTCAGACCCAGCCAGCTGAAACCCCTGCCCAGGGCCCGGAGGGGACCCCGAGGGTCGTTTCTACTCTGTCACGGTCACTGGTAGTGGCAAGGCCTCAGGGCCGGGGTGTCAGAGCCCCAGCTATGTCCCTGGGTTCTGGGTGGCTAAAAAGGGACATTTTCGTGGCATCTTAGGGAATCTGGGGGCACCAAGAGAGCTCAGCAGTGCATTTCCCTGACTCAGATCTAAGACAGACTGTCAGAGCGGGCTCTTTGACAAAGACCTGTGCTTCCAGTAAGGAACACAGATGACAGGCAAACACCAGGATCAGGGAGGGACAAGGACACCAGGACAGGGGTGGCTCCCAGGCCCAAGGATCCAGAGCGTCGTTCCGATGAGGGATTTCAGATGTCGGGCCCTTGCCTGACTTTCTGTCCGAGCGGCATGAGAAGGGTTATGGCCAAGCTATTTTCCAAAGGCCTGGGCCACACCCTGAACCTCAGCCCCACCGTCTACGCAGGGGGCAGGTATGTGTGTGACCATGTGTGTGGGCATTTAGGGCCCTTTGTGACCTGATCCTATCTTGGGTTTCCAGCCTCATCCCATTGGGTTTCCTATCCTGTGACGCTACGATTTCCACCTACCAAGCTTCTAGAAAGTTCCATGGCATCCCCTAAAGCTTTGCATCTGCTGCTGCCTCTGCCTGGAGCACCTGTCACTCTAGTCCCACCTGACCCCGTGGGTTGGCCATTTTCTGGAGCTATCCCAGGCTGAGGCAAGCTCTCCCTGCCACGTACCTCCCTGACATATCCGTCCTGCATTGGACATATGGTCCCTTTCTCTATGGCAGTCACCCCACCGGCCTCTGGGCTGCTTGGGGACACACAGGTTCCCCTTGCATCTCGGCACCTCCAGCACGTGAACGTCACCCCAGGCTGCAGACTCGCGTTCCAGTTAGCGCACGCCTACGTGCTGATGTTTCACGGGCAGGACGTTTGTTCTGAGAGCCGTTTCCACGTTTACTCAGTAGCACTCACGCTCCTAACGACGTTCCTCCTTTTGATCCTTTGATATCGAAGAATAATCGAAGTCCAGAACAAAGGCTGGCCAGCATCGCGAGCCTCAAGGTCTTAGTCTAGCAAATTCTGCCGCGTCCGGCTCACGAAGCCACACACGCCAGGGGCTCAGGCCAGTTCCGCGAAAGGAACCGACGAAGTAAAATACAGAACGGACAACACTGGTCTCGAGGATGGTTTTTCTTGTTAACACTCTGGCCCCACTCGGGTGTGGGTTCCTGTTCACAGTCCGAGCTGATGAAGTTTGGTTCAGTTCATCTGCCCGCCCCACCCCCTTCAATCAGGTTCCAGAGTGTGGGAGCCTCCTGGCGGGATGTTAACTGCAGGCCTGAGGAAGCCCCGTCCCCACGACTAGGCAGAGAGGCCTTCTTTTGTTTTTAAGATTTCAATCTTTATTTATTTTTGAGAGAGAGACAGCATGTGAGCAGGGAAGGAGCAGAGAGAGGGAGACACAGAATCCCAAGCAGGCTCCAGGCTCCGAGCTGTCAGCACAGAGCCCGACGCGGGGCCTGAACTCACGAACAGCGAGATCATGACCTGAGCCGAAGTGGAACGCTCAACCCACTGAGCCACCCAAGGCGCCCCAGGGAGGCCTTCTTAATGGGGCCGACAGGGCAATGAGGCCGCACCCTCTCCATGCAGCGCCCGGCATCCAGGCTGGGCTCGGTGTCCTTCTGTCGAACGTGGTGTGCAAGAAGGAGCTGTGTGTGTGCCTGGTGGGGGGGAGGAGGGGAGGGACGGTGGGGGACAGCATCTCTGCCCCCTCCCCTCAGCCTTCCTCACGGGCCCCTCCTGGAGGACAACCAACAAGCAACTGAGCTCGGCATCCGCGTTCTAGATCTTTCTCCATCTGGCCTGCCTCATGCTGCCTCTCCCCCAGACAGCTGTGGGCTCTTTGGAGGCTCCACGCCCCCTCCTCCCCCTCAGGATGGGGAGACCACTGAGCTCAGCCCCCCTGCTCCTCTCCCCTTCCCCACCAGCAAATTCCAGCCCGGCCACCACCACCACCTCCCAGCGCCCTCCCTGAACCTTCCCCCACCCAGCAGGCGAGGGAGGTCTCGCCACCAGCCCCGGGCCCTTCCCTCTGTCCCAGCGCCACCCATGAGTCTGTCTCTGTGCCTGCAGCAGCCAGCACAGGACGGCCCCGGGGCGTAGGGCGAGCTTCCGGAGCATTCCCGTGTGCCCAAGCTACACGCTGGTGTCACAGCCACCCACAGTAGCGTCACCCACCCCAGCTCCACAGATGAGGAAGCCACACTTCGAGGATACTAGGGGACAAGGACCCTTGGACGGATTCCCCAGCCTCTGGAGGCTCCAGGCTCAGGGAGGGACGGAGCTGTGATCACCTGGCCCTGGCCCAGCTTAAGCAATGTCAGCAAAGGCCACCCATCAGGGGCCATCCTGCCTGGGCACGCGGAATGGCTCAGTTCACAAATGTCACCCGAGAAGCAAGACGCGTCTCTAGACCCAGAGGAAGGTGATGGGCTGCAACCCAGGTGACTGGCACCAGGACCTGCCTGGTCCACACACGCCCACCTCTCCGGGACAGCCTTCTGCCGGGAGCCGAATGCAGCGGAGGGGACCCTGTCCGTCTGTCCCTCCCCGCGGTTCCCGGCCAGCTTGCTGTGCGATGGTGGGGTGCACGCGGCCAGCGAGCCTCCCCGGGAGCCAGCCCACCTCCTGTCATTCACAAGCGCCATTCACAACACACTGGGGCCCAGACGGCAGCCGCGGGCCCGGAGGCGTTTCTTACGAATTCGTAATGGAGCCCCCCACACTGTCGGGGCTCACAGGGGAAAGATACTCACAGGGGAGCACAGAGGCTCTCTCCTCATGAAGGGAGAAGGTGCTGGATTGCTCTGGAGAACCTGTACTTGTTCTGTGAATCCCCAAGACAACCAGCAGGTACAGGGGGTGAGTAGAGGGGAGGGGGTGGCAGAAAAGGAGGCCGATCGGACTCGCCACGGAGGTGGGCCTTTCTCTTCTGGGCTCATCTGCCCTGGGGGCCCGAGCCGGGGGCCACAAAATGATGCCCCCAGGTCTCCAGGCTTTGCCGCAGCTGTTTTTCTGCCTGGAAGTCTCTCCCCTTTGGTCCCTCCAGGCCTGGCGTCCGCCCTCGTAGGGCTCGGCTCATGAGGTGCCTCCGGGAAGAGGGCTCCCCGCACTGCCTCCCACAGCACCTTGGTGACCCCTGGCCTCCGCCACCCGCTTCCTAGCACTCCTCCTTCTGACATCGCATGTCTGCACACGCTACGTGTTTTCCAAGACCCCAGGAGGGGCCGCGCTCTGTCGTGGGCTCTGGGAACAGAGCAGGGGCCACCTGGATCAGCATCCAGTCTTTCTTGGCATATTGGCTTGTCTGTCTCCCACAGGGCACATGAGGTCCACGGGCGGGGGCTTTGTGCCCACGTGCCCGGTCCTGACACTCCTTCCATGGCTCCTCCCCAGCCTCAGGCTCCCCTGGGGGTCCCCGATCATAGTCTCCAGACCGTGACCACAGCTCCCAGGATCGCTCTTCTGAAGCAGCCTATGGCTCCCCTCGGCCCCAGGGCACAGCCAACCTCCCCCAGCAGCCAGCGCGCCCCCCTCCCACAGAGGGCCAATGTGCCTGTCCAGCCTCACCCCACCTGCCCTCCTGTTCTCACTGTTCTCAGGACTCAGGACGGCCCCAAGCGCTCCTGCCTTCTCACTCACGCTCACGCTGTTCCTTCCACCCGGGATCCCCTTCCTGCAAACCTATCGAGACTGAATTCAAATGTTGCCTACCAGTGGTGACCTCTGAGACCCACACGGGCAGAAAGACTTAAAAATATTCAACTGCCATTTAATCAGGACCTACAATAATCACATCGGCTCTGAATTCACCCATTCACCATGATAGACCATGATCTATCTGGCAGTCCTGGTCACAACCACTCTTATGCCCATCAACTGATGTCTGCCCTTTCCCGGCCACAGCTATAAGCCCCTTAAGGGCTATGCCCTTAGACTCCCCTTAAACCCCAACAGCACCCAGTCCAGGGGCCAGGATAGGGCACAAGTGCCAACAAACGGGATGCCCTAAGGGGGCTAGAATACAGGTGTCTTCTACCCATACTAGACCTTTTCTTCTGTGTTTTCTTCTCCTATAACAAGGCTGGGATGGAAAGTGGGTGGATGGGGGGGTGGGTAGGTGGGGGGATAGTGAAGGAAAGGATGGATGGATGAGTGCAAAGGTCGATGGATAGATACAGTAACTTGCTGTGTGACCCTGAGAAGGTGTCTTAGCCAATCTGAGCTCCATTTACTCATTTGGGGAAAAGAGGAGCTTAGGCTCAAGGGGCAGAAGGAATGTTTCTTCCTTGACCATGAACCTGCCTGGCAAGACTAGACTCCCTGGTCCCATGACTTCAGTACACTTCTCTCCCTCCTTTGTGACCTCTGACCTCCTCTTTTGTCTTGTCAACATGGCCGGATGGGAGAACCCAGTGTCTGAGAATAGCTGCCTCCCTCTTTCTGATGACAGATTCCGACTGTGCCACTCATCTCACTTTCCCATGAGATGCCAGGTGGGAGATTGTTTTTAAACAGCCCTGTAATGAGAAAGAATGAACTCACTTGCAGGGTTCTCAGCCTTGGCTGCAGATTGGAGTTGCCCGGGGAGCTTTTAAATAGGCACGGGGGCCCCACTGTAATCCAATTTAATCAGAGTCTCTGGGCATGGGGTCCCAGCTCATGATTTTCACAGCACTCCAGGAGACCCATGAGCCACCAGGACTGGGGACCAGTCCAGTAGAGACCTAGAAGCACTTTGTGATTGGAAGAGAGCGACAGACTCAATAGGTATTGTCAGGGCACGATCTTTCTGGATAAACAAGGCTCTGTTTGGAGGTTCCGATCTGTCACCTCCTGCTCTCAGTCATCCAGGGAGCACAAAGGAAGAAAAAAGAACCACACAGCTTAGAATCAGGGTCTCCACCAAGCCACCATGGGCTCTCAGAGCACCGAATTTCTTGGAGAAATAATAGTTGTCCAGGAGATTAATCATATGATCCCTGTCTCTGTATTTTCAGTCCTTCTATGACCTTCGTTGTCATCATCATCAACATCAACATCATTGCCACGTCTGACATTCACGATCAAACTCTGTGCTAAGAGCTTTATGAGTGTTACTGATCTCTGCTCACCTTTAGAGAACTGAAGTTTATTTTCCTTATTTGCCAAAGAGCACATTGTAGCTCAGAGAGGTTAAACAACGTGCCCAAGACCACACAGCCACCAGATGGTGACATGGAGATTCCAATGCAGGTCTGCCTATCATTAGACTTGGTGCTTTTAATAGGAAGGGGAAGGTAAACACAATGTCTAGACCCAAACTCCTACATGTCAGAGGACAGCCAGGAGGGAAGAGCCAGCCCCTCGAACAACCTGCCTCCCTCTCCGGTGATGGGGCCCCCTGGGCTTGAGCACCAAGGGTGAGGAGTTGCCCAGGAAGGCAGAAGGATGGCCATGCTCCAGGGTCACAGCAGCCAGGGTACCACGGTCTCCTTACCCAGGGTCCCGAGAGAAAAAGGAGCCCTCATCCTACTGGAGGCCTCAGGGAAAATCCACCATCCCCGGCCAGGGCTCGTGTGGACAAAGGTGGCGATGCAGGGGGCCGTGGATGACGTGACACGTCGCTTGGCCACGTTTGGCGGCTTCTAACAGCAGCTCAGAGGCCCGGTCGATGCCCAGACGGCCTCCCAGACACTGAGGACTTCGTGTGACCTGCTGTGGCCGGGAGACCTACAGCTGCCAGGCGGCGGGACAGGAGCCCAGGGGGCCAGGGGCGGGGCCTCCACGTGGGGGCGGAGTAAGCCACGCCTCCGCACCAGCCCTCCAGGCACCATCCCACGCGGCTGCCACTGACGCCCTCACACACAAGCCTCGTGAACCTCAAAAGGGAGAGGCCCCTGTGTCCTTCCCCGCCAGACACCTGTCCAGGCACACTGCACACAGAGGTCGGGCAGCCGCGCCTGCCCTCCCAGGACCCCGCAGCACAGCCCCGACCCCGGGCCACGGGTCAGGAATCACCCAGACCTGGAACCGGAAGTTCCCCTGGAGTCGCCTCCTCCCTCCCCCCCATAACCAACGGGTTGGTCACCCCCTGGTTCTGCCTCCTAAACAGGTCACGAATCTCCCCCGCCTCCCGTCCCCTGGTCCCCATCCAGGCCTCGCGGAGCTCATCGTGATCCACGGTAACGGCCTCCTGCAAAACCCTTCGCTGCTACCCTCACCCCTCCAAGCTGTCATCCCCCGACGGCCAGGGGGATCTTACCCACACCATTCAGTAAATGGGTGGTGGGTGTGTCCCTAATCTGCTTTCGGATTCGTGTCCCTTTGCCCGGAAGAAGGCGCCCCATGCTGACAGTGAGTGTCTTCTGTTTGTAAAATTGGGGGCCACTTTTTAAAAATTTTCTGTGAAGCTGGTGCCCGCAGTCTACCTGTGTTCTCATCTCCCCCCCCCCCCCCCCGCCACTGGCTGGATGCTCTCACACGTGTTGCTCGGCCTCTCTGAACCTCAGTCTCCCCATCTGCAAAATGGCAGCGATTCTAGAACCTTCCTTCCAAGGTTCCTGTGATGTGGACCTGAGACCACTGAATACATAAGTTTTCTACCCGACCCGATTGCTGCTTCTGTCTACAGAAAGTATACCTCAATCCTGCTTAACAGTGCCTTGCTTAGAAGAAGGAATGGAGCCCTGCGAGTGGGATTATGTGTGATTCTTTTTCTCTTTTTTCTACATTTTCTAGAATGACTGTGTGTGCTCATAAGGGAGGGAAAAAAACAATAAAAGTAGTGAAGGCATGTCTCTAACACAACCCCGTGGAGATGGCAGACGGGTCCCCATAAACAACAAAATCAGCAGAAATGAGAAGAGGCCTCACCCCGGCCGCGCTCGGGCCCCGCGGGGCTCCTGAGTGAAGCCAGAATGCGGCACACTTTACATTGGAGAGAAACCTCCAGGAGTTGTAGCGGTCTGCTAAATTAAAAAGAAGAAGAGTGTCAGCAGCGCAAAGGAAGATCGTATCCACTCAGATTAAATATTTATGCCTCGGGGACTCTTCGGGGCTAAATGTCTGCTGAGCAGAAGGGTCTCCGACTCACCGGCCGCCCACCACCCCCCTACCCCGGGGCTCCACGGACGACCCGTTCTCTCCCCCTGACTTCAGCACAGGGATGCTTGGCCTCCCTGCAAAACTTAATAACTAGCTTCATTTCACCTTCCAAAGTCCTGCGAGGGGGATCTGCTTGTCCCTTTAGTGTGAGGTTAAGTAACCTGTCCAGGACCCCCAGAGCCCAGGGCCAAGCCCCGGAGGGCTCCTGGACCTCAGCCCGGAGTGGAAGGGAGCCAGCCAGGCCCAGCAGCCTTTAGACAGGAGGCCCCAGCTGCCAACCTGTCCCCTTCCCCGTTCACGTTCCTTGGGCCCCCCTCCTCCCTCTGGGGCAGGCCCCGCTCCTGGGGTGTGGCCCCCACACACATCTGACAGTGCTGGGGCTCCGGAAAGTCCGAGCACAGAGGAAATTTAGGCTGGGCTCTCGGCTGGTTTCTCACGTCTCACTGATCTCAACGGGAACGGTCACAGTACATGTTTCTTGGGGTTCCAAGAGTGGGGGGTCCCCTGGTCCTGCCCCCACCACTGCTGAATGGGTACAAACACCAACCCCAAAATTATCCCTTCCCGACGTACCACATGCCTCCCTAGATGATACATTTGACCGTGGCGCTCCTCTGCGTAAATCCCTTCCACGGCTCCCTTTGCCTTCAGGACCTGCCGGCGCTAGTCAGCGGGGCATTCGAGGCCTCTTGCAGCTGTCTTCGACTTCTTTCTCCCCCCAACCCGTCCAGCCGACTCTGTGCCCACGTGCTGCATCCGCTTCCCTGAAAAGGACACAGCCCCTCAGGGTGCCCCTGAGCTCGGGCTGTGCCCTGTCCTACTGCCCTTTCCCCCAGTGGACTTTTTAAGTTTTACTTATTTATTTTGAAAGAGAGAGAGGGTGGGTGGGAGAGGGGCAGAGAGCGCGATTGAGAGAGAATCCTAAGCAGGCTCCACACTGTTAGCTCAGAGCTTTATGTGGGGCTCGAACCCACGAGCCAGGAGATCCTGACTTGAGCCGAAACCAAGAGTCAGATGCTTAACCGACTAAGCCACTCAGGTGCCCTTCCCCACCAGTGAACGTCTATGCATCCCTCAAGGACCAGTATGAAAGCAGCCACCTGTCCCACGCCCAGGGACCCTTCTCTGACTCCGCCCCCCCACCCCCGCACCCCGGCCCCTTAGCGGCTCACCGCTTGGTTGGGCAGCTTCCGCGGGCTGGATCCCCACACGAGGCTTTCGCAGGACAGTGCAGCTGTGTGGGTCTCTGGCCCCTCCGATCGTAGGGCTGTCGCATCCCCAGCCATCCGCCCACCCCTGGCCCAGAGTAGAGGCCCGACGCATGCTTCCGCAGCGAGTGATTGAAGGAATGAATACCGTGGCTCACAGTTGCTTCCCAAAGCCGAGTGGATGAGCCACTCTTGCCGCTCCTCGATTCCGTACCCAGGGCCAGCCCACGTGGGCGCTCAGCGTTGCCGTTTGAAATCACCGGCCTCCAGGCCGAGGCTCCCAGGGTGACGACCGGGAAACCGACTTCAGACCAGCCTGCCGCGCATCCGTACGCACGCTGGGAAGGGCTCCCGCTGCAAAGTTAATCGGGCCATTTGTATGCGCTGCTCTGTGCTCCAGCGCAGCGCGCGACCACCGTGCCACCGTCGCCCCAGATGGGCTCAACTCTCCTCCCCACGATTTCCAAATCCAATCGGCACAAATCACTCATCTAGTTTTTTTCCCAGAGTTCAACAACAAACTGCTTCGCCAGCCTCCAGTGTCTGTTGCTGTAATGGGACGTAGAGAACAGTAAGCAAGGCCTTTCACGAGCGGAGCCACTTTGTCCCCAGAGGCCCTCCAGCCAGCCTCCCCACCCCCACCCGCCATCCAGGGAGATGGAACAGATAAACACGCCTCCACTCCGGGAAGGAAACATTTGTGAAGCACCCACTATGCGCTGGTGTCTTCTGTTAAAACCCCCTTTGCGAACTTGGTCGAGCTGAGCGCCAGGGAAGCCAAGAGAATGGCGCCCCTCCCCGCCCCCGCCCCCGCCCGAGTCAAACAGCCGGACTATGTGTAGGATTCAAAACCAGGTCTCTTGACATCAGGGCCCCGTTTCCTCTTCGTGAACAGACGACAAGCCAGCGCTATTAACGTGGGACTCAGTGCAACAGAGGCCCCATTCATTCCTCCACTCTCCATTCAGGAAGGCTCCCCAGCATGGTGGCCAGAGCTGGGCTTCGGGGCCAGGCTCACCGGCCCGGCCCCCCGCCTCTGCCCCACCCTCCCTGGGTGACACACTGTCGGGGACCCGGTTTCCTCGCCTGTACAGTGAGGAGAAGGACCATGAACCGGCCCTAGAAGGACTGTCATAAGAAGAGAAGTTACAAGACAGCCCACCCCCAGGGAGCATCCGCACAAGCAGCCCGCAGCTCCTCACCGGGTACCTTCTGTGAGCCATGCAGAGTGGGCACCACCCCCAGCAGGCCTCCGGGCTTTCATTTACACCTTCTCTGTGCCAGACCCAGAACTGGTCCTGAGGTCGGAGCTCCGCCCCTGGAGAAGGCCACTCCGGAGACAGACCACAGCCGCGCATGTGCTGACAGTGGGTGCAGCCGCTACGGTGGGTCCATGAGCACCTGGAAGGCAGGGGCCACGATTCTGAGCCCACCGACACAAACGTTTCCAGAGCGCGAGCACGCTCCTCTTTTTATCTGGTTTCCTGTGCACGTGGGACCCCTCGGTATATGAGGCCACATCTGTTGCTGGTGGCAGTCCAGCCAGCCAACCTGCAAGGACCAGGTAAACCCCT
This sequence comes from Herpailurus yagouaroundi, assembly GCF_014898765.1. Taxonomy (NCBI): domain Eukaryota; kingdom Metazoa; phylum Chordata; class Mammalia; order Carnivora; family Felidae; genus Herpailurus; species Herpailurus yagouaroundi. Next base: position 165,072,347 of record NW_024412376.1, on the reverse strand, counting down.
GACCTGCTCGCCCCTCAGCCTTCTGTGCCGGGTGACGTCCCCTCCCTCCGAAAGAGGACACAGGGCCAACCCCTGTCGGCTCCCACTCGGCGGGGCAGGGCGAGCCCAGGCGCGGCGCGCGTGAGGAAGGCGCACCGGGCTCAGAGCCCCCGCCACTTACCCAGATGCATGACCCCAAGCCAGGTGCTTCGTCCCGGCTCGCTGCCCTCACCTGTGCACAGGGAACCAGAACCCCCGCCCCTGTCTCCCGTGCAGAGAAGCTGACGATACAGATGGCCTTTCATAAACTATGAAGTGCGGTGCCCCAGCAACAGAATAACAAAAACGCTCGGTCCAAAACGGGGCCAAAGACTTGAATAGACGTCTCTCCGAAGAGAACATACAGATGGCCAAGGGACAGGTGAAAACGCGCTCGACATCCCTCACGATCAAGGAGGTGCAGATGGCAATCACAGGGAGGTACAGCTCATGCCTCTGGCCCAACGCCCACAGGAAAAGTCTAGAAAAGTCTAGGGCACCGTTCAGTGGGGAGACAATGAGGCGGTCTCACGAGGGGAAAGGTAATGGTGTCCCTCCCGGCAGGGACGGGTGGGGGCCAGGCCACTGACTTCTCTGTGTCCGCTGCACTTCACGGTGTGGACAGAACACGCAGGTGACCCTCGCTCATCCCGAGGGGCCAGAAGGCAACCCCCCGCCCCCGCAACCGGACACCCACGAGAGGCTCAGGAACACGAAGGACAGATGGTCATGGGCCTCCGTCCCCCAGGCTTACTCCAGGCCCTCCTTCCTCCCGGGCAGGGCAAATGGAAGGCTCAGGGAGAAGGGGGGACCCTGGGACGGGCCAGCCGAAGCCAGCCCACGGCTCCCTCGAGCCCCCCTGTGCTGGCTGTCGCTCCCCCTGGACTCAGATGTCACTGACCACACCCCCTACTCAGCGTCCTCGCCCGCACGACGGGATGGTGTAAGGACTGCCGTGTGAGGAGAAGTAGAGAGCCTGTTGCAGCGCTGACTGGGGAACACGCTGTCCCCGACCTCCAGGGACCTCCACGCACCCCTATCCACGAGTCCACAATGCACTCTGGTGCAGCGACGGTCCCTGTGCTCAGCCAGAAGAAAGCGCGGTCCAGACCCGAGCGGGAAATCCTTGGCTCGTGCACAGCTGAGGCCGCGTTTGAACCCAGATGTCTGATCTGGAGCCCAGGGTCCCCACTGACCAATGCGGTGCCTCCCGCAGAGGTCACACAGTGACACCTGTGCCCGACTCCCAAGGAAGGGGGGCGAGGAACAGAGATCAAATACACTGGAAGAAACTTCTAAGCCCCCAGTGAACTCTCAGGATTACTGGTCCCCGGGCCCCAGCAGGAAGGGCAGGAAACGGAGCAGTGGGGACATCGCCTCCTTGTCTTGGGGGCCTGGCGTGGCCTCCATGAACTCAGGACCTGCAGTGGTCTGGTCACCCCTTCCCAGGCCACCGCTACCGTGCAGACAAGCAGCGGGCTCCCCCCAGGCTGGGATGCTCCAACGCCTTGCCACACTCAGACCCAGATCTCTGAACACCAGACAGCGAAAACCCACGATGGTGGAGCAGAGGTGCGTTGTCAGGGCACCTGGGCACGCGGCTGGCTCAGCGGGCCATGGTGAAGTGCCTGGGACCCAGTTAGGGTCTCCGAAGGTGGGTTTCCCCCCTGCCGATTACCAGGGCCGTGGCCTTGAGCACATCACTCAGCCGGCAGATGCGGCTCTAACAGCAGGGGGGTCGAGGGGACCGGATGAGAGCTTGGGCATCAGGGGCCAGCCCAGGGCCCAGCAGGTAGGAAGCGCTCCCGAACGCTGGGCATTACCATCATGGCGCATTGGCTGTGGTCAGTCAGCTCCCGGCTGGAGCATAACGGTCCTGCTGTCACGGAGCCCCCCGGAGCAGGGGGACAACTGCCTGGCCAGCAGAGCAAGTGCAGGGGGCTTGAGAAGGGTGACCCCTGCGAGAGCGGGTGGCCATCCATCAGGGAAGCTTCCAGAGACGCCTGGGTGGCAATCGGAGGGGACTTGGAAGGGCAAACTGTGGGACCGGATGCACAACCCGGCCAGGGCTGACCAGCAGGGGTGAGGACAGGCCGGGGCAGGTGAGGAGGGGCTCCAGGACCACGCCGTGAGGGGTCCGGAATCCCCGGAGGGTCTGGCCACCATGCAGATCCAGGCACAGGTCTGGGTGGGGCTCCGTGGTGCACGTCTGGGGTCGTGGGAGCTTGGGCAGGTGAGCAGGGGTCAGAGGCCGGCAACTTTGACTCTGTCGCCGGGGGAGGACCGTGGGCCCCAGAAGAGGCTGAGCAGCGGCGTCTCATTACCGGGTCTGCCCTCCCACCAACGGGTGGTCAACGTGACCTCCGGTGCGGAAACATGAGCGCTACGGTGCACTCCCTCTCACGCTTGAACGTGGCTGTCCTGAGCCCGGGTTTCTACCTGCCGCCGGGAGCACGAGTCAGCCCACGCTTCCTCCCTGGCGAGCGGACAAGCGCTGGTGTGGCCAGGCCAGGCCAGGCCGGCCACCGTGGGTGGTGGGCGAGGCCCCGTGGGGAGGAGAAGGTCAGGTGCGGGGCAGAGAAGAGGGGCGCGGGGCAGGCTGTGGTTCTCGGGCTGGGGTCCTTCCTGCAGACACCGAGCGAGCCCTGCCTCAGTTGGGAACAGAGGCGGAGAACGACCGCCTTCAGGGAGGACCAGGGAATGGGGAATAAGTTGATGTGGGGAGAGGGCCGCACCCCGGAGGGAACCACTTCCTCAGACCACACCTGCCTTCTTTTCTTTCAACATCTCAGACAGAGCATCTGGAGGAAAATTCTGGCGAACCTCAGCTGGGCCTTCAGCCTGGGCGCTTCTGACACCCTCTGCGGGAGGTGGCGCAAAGGGAGAAGAATGCGGAAAGGTGGAGGGGGTGGGGGACAAAACCCCTAAGAGAAACGCGGCGCCTTTTCTCAAACGCGGTGCCATAAAGACTTCGAATAACAAATGCAGCATGTGCACCAAATGCGCCGTCCCAGCCCTCGGGTCGCGGCCGCAGATGTCAAAATGCCTCACCAGGCTGGGCCACGACCGGGGGACACGTCGGGTGACTCCCCAGATCTGAACATCCAGCCGAGTCCTCTTACATTTCCCGCCAAACTTCCACCCGCAGACGCTCATCTTGCCCAACCTCGATTTCGCGGCTCTCCGCAGCTAACGCGGACAAAGTGGCAGTTGTCCCCAGCGATGCGGAAGCGCACCGCATGGCCCGAGCTGTCCAGGCTGCCGCAAAGGGGCTCTGGGTACCGGGGCCAATGGCGCTTGGTCAAGCCAAAGGGGAAAAGGCTATCATGTCACCCCCGTTATGGGTTACTCCATGCCGCACACTCAGGCCGCTTTCCCACCAGAGGGGAGCCCCCAAGATGGGGCTGGCGCCCAAATGTCGGGGCCTGAGACGTGCGCATGGGGGCCTCACGGCTGCCGGGCGGGGCCTGGGATCTGCTCTTGGTGCCAGGGGCGTCCCCGCAGAGGAGAACTCGGTGCACTGAGTACCCTAGAGCGCCCGGGCTGTGCCTCACCCCATCTGGGGGCCCGAGACTTATTGGACCCACTGGGTGAGGGGGAAGGCAGGCCCCCCAAAACAAGTAGGATCCAGAGTGGTGGCACCACCCACCCAGCTGTGGGAGCCCCGGGGAGGGCACACCCCCTCCCCCCCCACCCCGGGCGGGTGGAAGGGAGGACAGAGGGCAGGCTCAGCCGAGAGAGCCCTTTCCTTCCACCTTCCTGCACAAGCGAGGGAGCCTCTCTGAGCCTCAGCTTCCCCTTCTGTGAAATGGGCATGATAACCGTGTGTCTTACTTGTTTCTGAGGCCCAGCACAGCACACCCACAGTAGATGTTTGTTGAATGAATCAACGAGCATCGGAAGGACAGGAGAAGAGGCTCACTTCCACATGAGCCTGGTTCGGGGGAGGGCTCTGAGAAAAGCCCCCGGAATCGCACGGCGGGCTCCCAAGGGCGTGGTTCTCATCAAAGATGGCAGGGGGCCCAAACCGGAGACGGATAGGAGAGCGCGTATATACTGGAAGGTTCCACAGAAGTGGAGCATGTGAACCCGCTCTCAGCAGCACTGAAGGCTTCAGAGAACCTCCTAGGACCCCGAAGGCGTGTGCTGAGCGGAAAGGAAGCGCCTCATTTGCCTGACTCCATTCATTCGTCCGTTCATTCGTTTGTTCGTTCATTCACCTCAGCAGTATCAGTGAGCACCTGCTACGGGCCGAACTGTGTGCCCCAAAATCCAGATGCTGAAGCCTCAACCCCAGCACCTCACATGTGCTTGTAACTACAGGTGAATGAGGTGGCTGGGGGCCCCGATGCACTGTGACCCGTGTCCTTCTAAGAAGAGACTGGCACACAGACACACACAGAGGGACACAGAGGGACACGGGGAAGGACAGCCGTCCACATGCCAAGGAGAGAGGCCTCTGAAGGCACGGATCCTGCCGACACCTTGGTCTTGGACCCCCAGCCTCCTGAATGTGGGAAAATGGGCATCCGTGCCACGCGGCCCATGTGCTGTTACGGCAGCCGCAGGGAATTAGCACCTGACACTTAGGTGTCCAAGCCCAGACACGTGCCAGCCGCCTCTCAGGCAATCCTATGAGATGGGTCCTGCAGTTAGCCCATTTTGCAGCAGTGGAAACTGAGGCACAGAGCAGGGAATCCACCCGGTAGGCACTGGGAATAAAGAGACGGCCATGGCATTGCTCCTGCCCTCGAGGACCTCAGTGTGCAGTTCAGGGGTCCAGCACAAGCAGCCGGCAGGGGCTCAGCGACGGGGTCAGAAACCGCACGGGCCGGGGCCCCTGTTTGGGCCGAGCCAGGAAACACATTGTAACTCTTGACAGGCAGAGAGGAGGGGGGAGCGGAAGAACCTTCCGGATGGAGGCAACGCAGGAGCCGAGGCTCAGCGGTGCTGCGTGTGGAAAAGATGCGGGAGGGAACCCCAAAACTAAAGTCCTGGGGTCAACTGAGAAGGACCAGGTATGCGCTCACCCAAAAACTTCAGAGGCTCCCTTCCTTGTCTGCCGGAGGAAGGCGCTGCGGTGTCCCAGGGTCTCGGCTAGGCCGAGGCCACGATGCAGGGGAGGAGGGGTGGGTGCAAGGGTCAGAGTCGAGCAGGAGACGGAGGGGAAGGGAGGGGAGTGGGGGGCTCTATGCTGGCACCATGGTCCCTGCGGGGGAGGAGAGGAGGCGGACAGTGGAGCACAGTGTCAGAGCGGGCAACGCCTTGCAAGCAGCTCCCTCCACAGGCTCCTCCAACTTAAGGGATGGGAGGCTCAGAGAGGCTGAGTCACCTACAGGAGGTCACACAGCATTTGGTGGCAGGGCCTTCTCACGGCTGCCTGGTGAACCTCTTCTCTCCTAAGGAAGGAGGGACCCCCAACGGCCCCCGCACCATCTGCTCTGCCCCACTTGGGTATCTCTGGGACCTGGGACTCTTCCCTCCCTGATGCCCTGCCTCTACCCCCACCTCCAGGCCTGGAATGTTCTCAGGCCTCTGGGGAAGAATGGGTCCACCTCTGGTTAATGTCCCCACCCTTCAGTCCTTGCTGTCATGCTGCTGGCTCCTTGGGGAGAGTAAAAGGGGGTGGCCATGCATACCAATCTGAGGGAGGAGTCCGGGGCCTGGGCAGAGGGGAAACCCAGACTGACGGCCTATCTGCAGATAAGGCCACCTAGGTGTCCAAGTGGGGGCCCTGGCATGAGGGCAAGATCCCCCCAGCTCTGGCAAGCTTTTTATGCACGGGGCGGGGGGGGGGCGGGGGGGGCGGGGGGGGCGGGTCCTTTTAAGTTTCGTGCACCTCAGTGCCGACCCGTTGCTGCCCCTTGGGAGCCTGCACTCCTGGGAAAACACCCCCGTGTCCCAATTCCTAAGACCCTGACAACCGTGACCATGAGAAGAACTGGTTTAAGCCGAACACAAAATCGAAACGGGCCACGCTGGCCGACCTGACCCCGGCCCTGGGAGAGCAGTTCTACGGGCCCGTTTGCAGAAGAGCACAGCGAGGCACAGAGGGACGCAGGACCTTGACCCAAGCCCACAGGGCTGTTCAGAGAGGAGGGCAGGAGCAGAGAGGGTGGTCAGCACCCCCCGTCGACCGAGAGGTAAATAACCCCAAGCCTGGAGGCCCGCTGGGCTCCAGACCCGGCGGCCTCGCCTGTGAGGCGGGATCGTGGCTTCGCTCGGCGAACGTGCCATGCATGAGACCAGCTGTGCCAGTGCTACGTGGGCACTAGGGGAGAAGTCCGTTTTCTCCCAGCCACCCCCTGTCCAGCCAGAGAGGCAGAAGGTCTAAGGGCTCGGGGTTCTCTGGAGGCCACACGGGGTGACGGGCTGCCAGGACCGGCGGGGGCCCTCGCCTGCTCCGTGGGGGGGACTCACAAGCACGGGGCTCTTAGGGGGCCCCACTTCTGTCCTCGCTCTCTCTCACGCTCTCTGTTCCATCTCCGTCTCTCTGGCTGCCGCAGGCACACGTACACCCCACCCAGACACCGTACCCCCAGCAGGGCCTTCGGGCCGGGTGACAGACAGGCCCTCCCGTGACAGGCAGAGTGCGCACGCCCAGGCCGCCCACGGCCCAAAGTGCTGTGTGCTGCCTCCCTATCGCCATGGCCTGCGCTGGGGCCTCACCACCATCTGGGGTCCCTGCCGGGCCTCCCCACTGCCTGTGCAGCCTGGGCTCTGGGACCCACAAGGCCGTCCCGCACACCCCTGCTCCCAGCGCTTCCCACAGCCCTCACTGCCCCGGAGACAAAGACCCGGCTCTCTGCGATGCCACTCCAGACCCCTCCTAACCCGGCCCGCGCCCACCAGCGCCCTCGTGCGCCTTTCACCCGTCCAGACCTCGGAGCGCGTGCCAATCTGTACGCCCGCAGCCCTACGCCACCCGTGGGGGGTGCCGGGGGTGCTGAGGGCTGGGTGCCCTCACCGACTTGCGCTCTCAGGGTGGGAGACAGACAGGCCTGCAAGCTGGGGGTTCCCAACACCCTGCCCTGGGCCAGCTCACAGCATGCCCTGTGGACACCTGCCAGAGGTAGAGGGGACGAGACCTGGCAACTACTCCCCTATGCCTCGGAGGGAAACTGAGGCCAGTGCAGGCAGTGGCTGGACGTCAGGGCTCCCAGCTGGTCTGCGGGGGGCCTCCCGGCTGCCGGGCCGGGCCACCCCCCTTCTGCTGAAGACCCGGGTCTGAGCGGCAGGACACTTTGGTCACTCACACCCACGCTGACTCCCCCTGATCACTCATCGCTCACGCACGCGGTGGCTGATGACCTTGGGGAGGGATCAGGGAAACCACAGGGACCACGTCCGCCTGCACCACACCGGCGGGCCCCGCCTCAGCCGTGGGCAGAGGGTGACATCCGCTAATGTGTCACTGGGGGACCCAGTATCTCCAGGAAGAGTTTCCTCCTGAGTCAGAGAAGACCCTCCCATCAAATCCCCCCAGACACATATGAGGAAACTGAGGCCCGGGGAGGGGGAGAGAGGCCTGACGTCATAGGAGCTGGAGCCCAGATCTCACACACACTGCGGGCTCTGTCCACATCCGTCACTAGAGACCCTGCAACACCACGAACGGAAAATGTACCCACCCTGTGTCCCGTGAGCCCCATTGTTTGGGCTATTTAAAGGGGGAGGGGGAAAGTGAACAGTATTTATTTGCTAGTGTTAAGGATCAAGAATTTCCAGACGTTTCCCCAGCTCCTGCCCATTGCTTGTGCCTGGCCCCAGGTTCCTTTCCAACCAACTGACTCCTGGGGGAGAGGGGGTGGCTCCCGTGGAGACCCCCGGGTGTGGGGGGATGTCTGGCTGGCAAAGGCCCGTGGGGAGGAGGCCACTGGATTCCTGGAAAACTGGAGCGATTTTCGAGGCCAAAGACCGCAGGAGGCGACCCAGAGTCACCCCCAAGAAGCCTGACCATGGGGCCAGCTGAGGAAGGGGAAGGAGGAGGAGGATCCCGCCCCCATGACCACCAGCGGCTCCACGAACAGATTCAACGTGTGAAGGAATGACGGCGCGGAGCACTCGCCGAACCCCATGCCTCATGCGTCACCCCTGGAGCCAAACTCCAGGCCGCAGGACCCCTGCCAGCTGGGAATCATCACCCACCTTACAGGCAGGGATCAGGCACAGCGCCGGGCAGTGACTCACCCCAGGTCACCCACAAGTAGGTGGCATTGCCAGCACGTGCGTGTGGCCAGTGGGCTCGGATTCCACCCTGTGCTACTGCAAAGGTGCCTGGGAGGGGGAAGGAGCGAGGGGAGGAGGGCAGGAGGGGAGGGAGGGACGGGCGGAAGGCAGGCAGGCGAAACCTCCCTTCAAGCACACGAACTCGAAGTCCACTCCTGTGCCGTGCCTGGCTGGCTCGGGGCCCTGGGGCACACGCTGGCCACACCTAGTGACTCGGGACATAGTCCCAGATCCCAGCCGCTGTTCCGACTCCGGGGGGAGGCAGGGGGCTCGCCAGAGGCACACCCGTTCACTGGACCGCGTGCACCGGGCGACGTCACAGGGATGTAGGCTGTGGGACAGGCTGTAATAGCAAAAAGGTGGGGGGCGGGGGAGCAGGACACAAAGTGCCCCTCTGGCACTGTGGGTCATTCGTACAGTGGAGTTGCACCTGTCACTAGGGATTCATTCCATAAACACAACACAGCCGGGAAGAGTGCCTTCGCGGCATCGTTCGCGTAGACTTAAAGCACACGAGGGGCGCCTGGGTGGCTCAGTGGGTTAAGCATCCGCCTTCGGCTCAGGTCATGATCTCGTGGTTTGTGAGTTGCAGCCCCGCGTCGGGTTCTGGGCTGACGGCTCAGAGCCTGGAGCCTGTTTCCGATTCTGTGTCTCCCTCTCTCTCTGCCCCTCCCCCGTTCATGCTCTGTCTCTCTCTGTCCCAAAAGAAATAAATAAACGTTGGGAAAAAAAAAAATTAAAAAAAAAAAAAAACAAACATTAAAAAAAATCTTTAAAAATAAATAAAAGTCCACCGTTTGTGGACACAGACAGACGTGCCGAGACCACGCAAACACGGGGGAGAATGGAATTCGTCAGTGTGAGGACCGACAGCATGGCAGGGAGGGGCGGGGCAGGGAGGGTGCAGGAGGTGCCTCTGCTGTATCTGTAACAGTTCGCTTCTTTCAAAAATCGCAAACACATATGCCAAACGACAACCTCTGTCTAATCTCCCAGGGTGTCTAGGGATCAGTTGCACTGTCCCCCCGGTTTAAATAGTTCCACAATCACAGCTTTTTGACCATCGTCCTCCTGGCACGTGGCAGGAGCCGGGTCCGTGTCCTGGCCTGCCACCACCCCCCGCTGCAGAGCCCGGAGGACCCCAGATGCTCGCTCCGATTGCCGTGTTTTCAGGCCCACATTCCCTGGCCGCCTCCACTCACGGGCAGCTCTGAGGAGCACACCGGGCCTCTGTGCTGCAGGCCCCAGGCCTGGCCGTGGCCGGGTTCAGCCCCGGGGCTCCCCGGCAGGCTGGGGGTGGGGGGACTCCCCCAAGGAAGTCCTGGCCCACCTCAGGCTGCCCCACCCAGGCACCTCCCCGGGGGTTCCCTCTCTGCCTCTCTCTCTCTCTCTCTCTCTCTCAGACCATACAGCGACTCTACTTGGGAAAAGCCAGCACCCACCTTCACAGAAGCAGCAACAGCTCCTCTGAGGGTCCCAGCGGCTCAAGAAGGCTATCCAGCCGCACACCCTCGAGGGGCTCCCACCTCCCTGGCCTCACCGCTGCACGGATGGCGGGACACTCTCACCACAGGACCTTTACCCCTGCTGTGCTGCCCTGTGCTCCCCCCCGGGCACCCACTTTATCCAAAGTCTCTCACGTCACCCTCCCAGAGGGGCATGCAGTTCTCTCAGCTGCCCGAGCGCCCCCTCCCCACCCCGAGGTAGGCCTTAGCCTGCCTTCTCTCACTCCACAGACTCGTCTTCCCCTGGCATTAGAATGGTGACTTGGCACTTACTCATCCACGGTCTGTCCCCCAGAACAAAACACCCACTCCTTGTCTGTCTTCTTTCCTGCTGAGCCCCAGCTCACAGCAGGGACCACAAAAATAGGTGTGAAATGAGCAGCTATGTGAATCCCAACACAGCCAGGCGGCTCCGGCGGGTCCTGGGCAGGCGACAGGAGCATCACCCAGAAGAAGGACAGAGAGGAAGAGAGAGGCAGCCCCAGGAGTAGGGGTGAGGGAATGTCAGGCACGAATCCTGTGGAAGGGTCAGGATCAGGGTCAGAGCTAGA
>NW_024412376.1:165026493-165062034 GCF_014898765.1 Herpailurus yagouaroundi | reverse complement strand
GGGTCAGAATTAGGGTCAGGGTCAGAGCTAGGGTCAGAGCTAGGGTCAGGTCAGAGCTAGGGTCAGGGTCATAGTCAGGGTCAGCCTCAGAGTTAGGGTCACGGTCAGAGCTAGGGTCAGGGTCAGAGGTGGGTCAGAGTCAGAGTCAGAGCTAGGGTCAAGGTCAGAGGTAGGGTCAGGGTCAGAGCTAGGGTCAGGGTCATAGTCAGGGTCAGCATCAGAGTTAGGGTCACGGTCAGAGCTAGGGTCAGAGCTAGGGTCAGGGTCAGAGGTAGGGTCAAGGTCATAGTCAGGGTCAGCGTCAGAGCTAGGGTCACAGTCAGAGCTAGGGTCACGGTCAGAGCTAGGGTCAGGGTCAGAGGTAGGGTCAGGGTCAGAGGTAGGGTCAAGGTCAGAGGTAGTGTCAGAGCCAGGGTCAGGGTCATAGTCAGGGTCAGTGTCAGAGTAGGGTCAGGGTCAGAGCTAGGGTCAGAGTTGGGGTCAGGGTCCATGCCCCAGCAATCCCTCCCTCAGCTGCCCACCCAACAAAAACACACATGCTGTCCGCTTTACGACGTCGCCCAGAATGGACAGAGCAGTGATATCTGAACAACACCAAAGTGGAAACTATCCATTGCCAGCCCATAGGGGAAAGATGGATCGTGGGACAGTCGCACAATGGAACACGGCCCAGCAGGGACGGCACAGGACAGCTACAGAGAGAGCAGAGACGGATCTCACACGGGTGCATGAAAGCACGCTGCTGGGTCCCCGTCACATCAGGTTCAAAACAGGTGACCTGAGGCTATGGCAAAGACCATCCGAAAGGCGTCTGCTCTGGTTGAAGAGCAAAATTAGGAAGAAGTTAGGGGATGTTCCGCATCATCATGGGGCGTGGTTTACACGGTGGGCATATTTGCCAAAATCCACTGACTGCACCTAAAATGTGTGTATTCGTATGTGTAAATTTTATCCCAGTAGAATCAAGAGAAATATACACAAAGACAGAAGTCTAGTTGGCGGGTTTTGCTTCTCACAGTGGTACGAGTCAGCATTTCTGAAACTACTCCTTTCGGATTTTGGGGCTGAGCAAATGAGTAAATAGACCTGGGATAACGGAAGCTAGGCTCCTCCCTGTCGAGCAGGAGAGTCATAAATACGGAAAGGGAGATATCTGCCCGCACTCCAACATGCTGGAAGCATCAGCACCAACTGATTCTTACAAAGACGTGGATGGATGGATGTCTGACTATGACACGCACCTATGTGTCTACACATATATACGTGTTTGCTTCTGTATCTGTGAACATCTGCTTCTCTGTGTCCTTATGGATACATCCTTCTCCTCCCTCCTGCCTCCCTTCCCCCTGTCAGTAAGAGGTAAGGTTTGTGGTGCCTGGGTGGCTCAGTCGGTTGAGCGTCCGACTTCGGCTCAGGTCATGATCTCACGGTCCGTGAGTTCGAGCCCTGCGTCGGGCTCTGTGCTGACAGCTCGGAGCCTGGAGCCTGTTTTGGATTCTGTGTCTCCCTCTCTCTGACCCTCCCCTGTTCATGCTCAGTCTCTGTCTCAAAAATAAATAAACGTTAAAAAAAAATTTAACATTATATCAAAAGAAAACATTACTGCTCCCCGCCCCCCCACCAAAAGATGCGAGGCAACTAGAACTCAAATGTTGCCGAGGGCTGTGGGGACTGAATCGACCACGCTGGCAAACAGTCGGTACCTATGTGACATCTGCACGCTGACCCTGTAAAGTCCTGCTCCTCAATAAACCCAGCAGAGATGGGGGGGCGGGGGGGGGCATGTGCGTTCCAAGACCTGCAGAGTAACGTCTGTCCCTGCTGGCCCCAAACCGGACATGATGCAAACGTCCATGGAGGGTGTGTATTCACCCGATGGAATCCTGCAAGGAAATGGGAACAGCGACCCACAAGTCCACACAGCAATGGGGACGGATGTCAGACGCACCAGGTGCAGCAAAGAAGCCAGACACGAAATCGGCGGGTAGGGGTTCCGGGCGGGGCATGGGTGACCGGAAGGTGCACCGACGGCAGCTGGGAAGGGGTCTGGGCACTGACGGCTTTGCGGATCTTCACTGCGCTGAACGCTTGGAATTTGTGCCTTTTTGTAAATATGCAAACTGTTTCAATGACAACGTAAAAATTAGTAAGTCCAAAACAAAAGGCTTCTAAATACTTAAAACAACAACAACAACAACAAATTCGCGATTTCATTAGCCCTAGGCATGCAAAGACGAGGAGAACGTTCTAGGCCTCCGGGAAGCGCAACGTTCATGGAAGGAGAGCAAGGTGGCAACGTGGGGCTGGACTGTGAGGACGAGCCGGGGCTCGGCTGTGACAGGCCGTTCACACCTCAGGCAAGGCCTTCTGTTCCCTCAGCCCCGTGCCCCACGGTCCCCCTAGGACTGGGGGGCGAGAGCGCTCTGCAGCATTAGGTGATGCCTCAAATGAAGAGAAGGTACACAAGAAGTGGGTTGTAATAACCGACACCCGCCCACCCCCAGCCATGTAGACAGGGGCACCCACACGTCCAGCCCCACCTTTGCGGGCGAAGTCCAGCCCCAGACAGAGCCCAGCGTCTAGAGCCCTTTCCGCAACCCCCACTGAGGATGCTCCAGTCCCCGGGGGCACAGAATGCTCCCCTCTCGCGCTCCGAGCCCCAACATCTGAGCCCCAACGCGAGGGGTCCCCGGCCCACCCACCCCGGGGAGGACCCAGCGGGGGTGGTGAGTGGGTGGAAATCAGGCCAAAGACAGGCTGGCCCTGAAGCCGACTCAAGACGCCTGTGCACGCTCGCCCGGAGGTGCGGGGCCGTGGAGCGCTGCCCGAGAACCTTCCGGAGCAAGCCCACCGCCAAGTCCCTGCCCCGCCCCCTGCGCCTGGAGGCGGGAGCTGATGCCAGCGAATTCCATGCCACGGAGACGGAGGTCCTGGCTTTGGGGCACAGGACCCGTGAGGGGTTTTCCAGCCAGAAGTCCGCAGCCACAGGCAAGGCCGGTGGGTGCCCACGGCTCGGGAGCATCTGCGCGGGGCCCCAGACACCTGCGTAGCGCGCTTACCCGCTGCCAGCCATGGCTGGAGCCCCCGGCCCCCCAGCTGCCACCCTCTGAGGACAGCGTCTCCAAAGGGGCAGCCCCTCAACTTCTGGCCTCTGCCGATTCCCATGGTTCCCGTATGCCAGGGCAGCATCCGTCTGGTCACCGGGCTCCTGGGCGGGCACTGCCGGGTCCACCCTGTCCAGCTTGGCAGAGGTGGCCCCAGAGGAGCATGTGAGTCCCCGAGGGTCCCCAGGGCCCATCTCTGCAAAAACTACATCCTCCACTTTCTCTCCCCCACTGAGCAAACACTGACACTGGCCGTGCCGTCGCAGATCTGTGGGAGGACAGCCTTCTGGGACGGGCTGAAGGGACCCAGCCACCCGGCTCGCATGGCTGACGTGGACAGGGCCCGTTCCCCGAGGCAGCTGGAAGACCCGTGGGACCACAGACAGCGTCCTGTCCTTCTTCGGGAGCTGCTGTGATATCCTGCCTCTGATCTCCCCGGGGACACTTCCTGGAACGTTGTCACCAAGTGCAAGCCAGTGCTTGTCAACAGCCTCACAAACACGATGGACCCTGGGACCCTGTGTGGGATGTTTTGTGACTGTCACACCACTAAGAGCTAGCTTCCAGGCCCTGACCAGTGGGCCGTGGGCCTGAGCGTCTGGGGCAAGAGCCAGGCATCAGCCCTGACGTGTAGCCCCGTGGGGTGTGGCCACACAACCGTGACCCGCGGAGGTCCGTGCCCGCTAGAGCTCACCGGGGGGGGGGGGGGGCCCTATCTCCTTGCAGCGCACAGGGACCCTGTGAGGTGGGCGCTGCCCCCACCCCCATTTCGCAGACGGGAAAACCGAGGCTCTGGCTGGGAAGGAGCAGATCTGAGATTCTGACCCCGCAGAGCTAGGTCTTAACCGCACCAGGTGGCTTTGCCCTCGCCAGTGTCTCCGTGTGTGTTACCCCACCCCAGCCCGCCGGCCCGGCCTCCGTCACTGCGACATTGCTACCAGGAAGACAAGCGTGCTGAGCCTGGGTGTCTGGATCCCTCGATGTTGGCGCCTGCTGATGGCAGTGGCCTCTGGTGCCCCTCCCGCCTCACTGGCGGGCACCCCAGCTGCGAACCAGGTGGGGTCCTGGCTGGAGTGAGCAGGGGCGAGGACAAAGAGCTGGCGAGGGTGGCCATCACGGGCAGGGGCCTGTGCCTCTTGTCGGACATATTGGGCGCAGGGGACTGGTGTCATCTACAGTCCCCGTCACTCACAGGCCAGGGTTTCTCGACCTGGGGTCCCCAGGGGGGGGCCCAAGGATGCACGTGAAGCGTGAGTGTCTGTAACCTCTCTGGGGAGGAGGCTGGGCTTCGGCCGCATCTCCGAGAGGTGGCCGGGCTTCAGTCCTCCCGAGGCCTCTGCCCGCTGCAAGTACCTTCTCCCTGCACCCCAGACTCTCAGCCACCCTGCTAACAGGCAGAGGGGAAGCCTTGCCCTAATGAGAGCAAAGTGTGATAGCGCAGGGGTGTGGTGCGGCTGCCGGGGGTCGTGCCGCAGCTCGTCGGCCAGAGCCTCAGCTTTTTAATCTGTACGATAAGGGTGACCACACCTGCCTCCTGGGGGCACTAAGACAATTCCAGGAGATGTCCATGAACCTCTTCCCCCGCAGAGCCCAATCGGTCTGCTGGGACCAGCCCAGCCCAGCTCAGGGGGCCCCAGAGGAATCTAGCTGTGCAAGTCTTGAATAAACCCAGAGCATTCTCCAAATGCTGTTTGCTGTGTTTTCGTTCTCGTGGAAGTCCTGGTCCACGAGCTGCTGTAACTCCTGCCCTCCCTCTGGCCCCACCCAGAGGTCCCCTCCCACGGGAAGCCCTCCCTGATGCTCTCAGTATGATCCGGGAGCCTGCTGTGGTTTCTTCTCCCGCTGCGTTGTCACTGGGGCCTCCCTGGTACCACGAGCCCCCTGGGGACAGCCATGGGACACGGTCCCTGCTATGTCCGGGGCCTGGCACGGGGCTGGCGCGCAGTAGGTGTTCGAACATTTGTGGGACACACGCGTGTGTGTGTTTCATATGAGGCCCAGCAGGCACCTTCGGATGAATCCCCTGGAACAAGAGGAGCGTCCAGACCTGGGTTTGCAGGGACCTGAGTGGGTTCTTTTTTCCAAGAGGCCACACCGGAGCCCTAGCCATCGCCCTAGGGAGACAGGCATGCTTAGCCTGGTGCAGCGTTTGCGAACTGCACAAAGCGAGGTAGGCCTGTATTGCCATGTGCCCCACCCCAAGAACACTGGGCACCACCCCCCTCTGGTCTGCTGGGACGTGCGAGAAGGCTTCCCCAGGGACTGCCCCAGGTGGACACCCATGCCCCTGCCGGTGGGTGCTGGGCGCCCCTCCAGATGCCACGGTAAGTTAGAGGGACACCTACAGGTGGTGACCCTCAGGCTTTCCCATCCCAGCTGGGGTGAGAAGGGTTTGGGGGAAGAAACGGGTTTGGATGCTTCCCATTTGAGACTCAGCACGGAAGCGATATATGGGCAGACGCTTTGAAGCAGACGTCAATACACCCGGGGTGCCCCCTCTTTTGCAAAGACGTAACTCCTACAATTTGGGGGCTCTCCTGGAAAATGCAGGAGAGCAGTGACAGCGGACAGCCACCTTCCCTTAGCGGGAACACGTGAGGCGTGGGCCCAGAGAAGGCACGTGAGAGACCCACACGGTCCAGTCTTTCCTTCTTCCTTTTCTCTTTCACCTCCAAGCGTGAAATTCAAATAAGCTCCCTTATTCTGGGAAGGAAGCCAAGAAAAGCCTCCCCACCACACCTGAGTACAGCATGCCCCAGCAACAAGGACAGTGGCCACTTCCTACCCGCCCCGTCAGGCACTGCCCCAAGAGCTCTGCTTGGCATCACTCCTTACCCGCCATGACCACCATGAGGCAGGCATCGTTATTATTCTATTTCCTAGAGATACAAACAGAGGCCAGAGAGGTTCAGTAACCGGCCCAAGGTCACACAGCTGGCAGGCAACGGACCAGGAGTCCAGGGCAGGCAGGAGTGGGTCCCAGGGCCTGTGCTCCTGGCCTTCTCACCTCCTGCACCCAAGAGGCCAGAGCTCAGGTCCTGACTCCACTGCTCCGTGGCCTCTGCCTCATTTTCTCCATTCTAAACAGGATGATCCCTACCTCCTGGGGTCCTCAACAGGGCTCAAGACCTCGTGTGGAGGGGACAGCTCAGTATGCACACCATCAGTGAGGGGCCTTTAAAAGTCCTCTCCCTTTCGACATCTCTCTTTCTGCGTTTCAAGCCTGCCTCTTAAAGTACGTTTCCACGGCTCTGCTTTATTTTTGCGAATCTTCCTCTTAAGACGCACCGTGATTTCTCGGTCTGATGTGGCCGATTAACCAGCTTTCCCTGGGTGAGCGTCTTAACCACTCTGCTGCTGTTTCCCAGTGCTTCCCTCCCCAAGTGCCTTTCAGATCGGGAAGCTGGGCCGGGTGCGCTGTCTGGCTGCCGGAACCGAGGCCCTGGGAGAGTGGCAGGGGCCCCCGGCCACGAGGCTGCAGACGAGGGGAGGGCATCGGGGAGCCGCTGGCTCAGCGGAGTGGAGATGGCCAGACCTCCCAGGTATAAAATACGGACCCTCCGTTCCTCCATAAATGAAAGCAAATTGGTTCTGCTCAATTCCAACTGCCTTCCCTGGCATGGTGTGCAAATGAGGAGCCTCCTGGCCTGGGCAAAGCCACGGCCCGATGGGCTGTGTCCGAGCACCCACAGCTCACAGCTGGCCTGGGCCTGGGTGTGCAAGGCACCTGCTGCGTCCCCAAGCAGCCAGGCAAGCAGAGCCCGGGCAAGCGCCTCTGGACCCTTCCCCCCCACGGCGGTCAGCCGTCCAAGGCAGAATCACGCCCTCTCCTGAGTCACAGGCACGTCCCAGGAGCTGGGGCCCCCCTCACCCCACTGCTGTCCCCACTCAGGCACTGTGGCCCATCCTGGCCCCGCAGAGGCAGGCACATCCTGGGGGCCAGAGGGCCAGGAGGGTTCTTTCTGCTTCACTCCCAGCCGGGCATCAAACACTGGTGAGGAAGGGAGGCAGGAGACGCCCAGCCCAGCAGGCTCAGGACGTGCCAGACCTCTGCGGCCCAGACAGGGACAGCATCTTGCCTGAAGCCCTGAGCCCCAGCTTAGATTACACTTAGGGTCTGGCTCCAGTACAACGGATAGGGGCGGGGGGAAGTGGCCAGCCACGTTCGATCATTCAGAGACGTGCAGGGGCCTGAGCCCGCCCTGTATAAGGCTTCACTCTTCCCTCAGCAAGAGGCCCCCGAAACAGTGCTGTGTGCCCCCCACACCAATACAACCAGCTATCACCACCCTCGAGACTCAGGCTGTGGCAGAATTTCCCTCGGGACATCCAGAAGTCCCCAAACCCAGGCTCTAGCACAGAGGAGCTGTCCTGGAGGCAGCCAGGGTCAGCTAGCCATCCAAGCCATCACATCAGGCCCAGAAACGGCCCCTTCCCACCGCTGCCACCACTGCGGCCTCCTTGTCTGCATGGCCCGGCTTCCATGCCCCCCCGGAAGGCGGCCCTCATCACCCCATTGCTCTGAAACACCCCAGATCCATCAAGACCCCCACTGTTACTAACAGGGGCCAAGCCGGACTCCACACGATGGGACCTTTCTGGAACAGAGTCTTGGGAACCATGTAGGAGGTCCGAAAGCATAGGCTTTGCACACAGGTCCACTTGAATCAGGCTTTGCCACTCACAGCTGTGTGATCCTGGGTAAGTTACTTAATAACTCTGAGTCTCGGTTCCCCTTGCATACAACGTGGATAATAAAGGTCCCTCCTCCCGTGGGATCTGTCCAAGGATCAAGAGAAGTAACCATGTCGGAGCTTGTCTCTGTGCTAGGCACATTCAAGTGCAGAATACCTGTGTTATCCTATCGATTGGAGAACACCAACCCCCTCCCTCCGCTGACCACCTGCAGCTTCCTGTAGCTCAGAGAACCCTGGAAACTTGGCCCAAGGCCCACCACCCAGAGGGAGCCCTTGAGAGCCCGAGTTCACCAGAGTGGCCATAAAAGCCTACTGGCCTATCCCCCATAAGCACCCGCCTGCTTCGTCCAACCCACAGTAGGAGGTTCACTGGGAGAGTCTGATAGGCACGGGCACGGGGGGTGGTGGGGAAGAAAGAAAGGGAGAGAGGGCATCTTCCCCCCTCTGTCTGAAGCAGCTCTGAGTTTTCCCTCCAAAAGTGGCATCTACAGCCTTTGAAACCGTGGTGCTTAATGACGGGCCCCCAAGAGCCTCCCTCGGCTGAGCGCTGTGTGCTGGGAAGGCTGCTTCCAGAGCTGGACGCACACCCCCGGCTGGGCGGGCCAGCGCAGCCACCCGGGCTTCTCGGCCTGGCTCGGGGCCACCAGCCAGCCCCAGGATCCAAGTATGTGCTCGCTGACTGTGGGAAAGTTGTCTCGGGTGGAGCAGGCCCCCGGCACAGGGATTTCTTCCCAAGACAAACATCGGCCCTGGCACACAACTCCAGCTCCCTGACTGTCCCGTCGGGTCGCAGCTGAACGCAGCAGCCATGGGAGAATCCGACGTGTGATGCTTCCTGAAGGACCCGTGATGGGTACCAAGGTGTGGCGGGACAAAAGCGCACCCCTGCCGCTCCCGAGTCCCGCGGGGGAAGACCCAGGGGCCTGCCTCTGGAGGCGGGGGCCCCAAGCTCGACTGCAGCACTGGACCGCCTCTCCCGTGCACCTGTTTCCCTCCGTAACCAGAAGAGGCTGGGCTAGATGGAGGCCCAGTGCCAACAACCCAGGGCCCGGGGGTCGTGCACAACGATGGAACCCGGGCCCTCCCACTGGTCAGCACGGTGGCCCTGGGACATCACAGCCTTCTGCCTCCCCGCCCCCTCCTTTCTCCCAGGCTCAGAACCCCAGGTTGCCGCTGGGAGATCCCAAAATTCGTCGATGCTGGCAGCTCAGGAACACCACCCTCAAGTCCCCTCTGGCCAAACAAAGCACGCCCGGAGGTTAGGCCTGACAGCAGGCTCCCAGCACGTGATCTCTGCAGGCCTCCTGTCTCCTCCCCAAGCCCGGGGGGCACTGGACTCCCTCTGCATTCAGCTCCCAATGCAGTGGGACAGGCCCCAGCTTAGTCCCTGGGAGGGATCGGTGACTAAACCACCAGCAGAAAGCGGAGGGTGCGCTGGGCCCGCTTCTCGTTTAAACGTCACCAGCGCCTCCGGCAGGGGGCTTCCCTGCACGTTTTGTGGCAGCAAATGGCCACTGGAGCCTGTCCTGTGGGACTCCACGGCCGGCAAGGGACAGGGCTTGGGGGCATCCACTGAACTGGAAACACGAGGCTCTGGCGTCACCGTGCGGCTGCGGGCAACTTCAGTGTGGAAGAATCCCACACCCGGGAACGTGCAGGGAGCGGGGGACGGTCGCTCACGGCCTCCGGAATCCGGCCCGAGGAGGCCTCCACCTCCACCTGCCCTCGCGGCCCCCAGGCTCCCCGAGCTGAGCCCACCAGGGTCTGTTCCACCCTCCCGCTGACCCCGCACCCAGGAGGGGTCCGGCGCCCCTGGCGGCTCCCAGGACGGAGAGCCTGGCCCAGCAGGAGGTGGTTAGAGCGGCCACCGGGGGGTCTGAGGTCCCCCTACCCCGACTTCAGGGCTGGCTCCCACACCCTCCGGCCCGGCCGGGTGACCTTCCCGGGGCAAGTGGAGGCCTGCTGTGTGACGGGGTGCCGAGCAGACCTGCCAGGACCTGTAGGCTCAAAGCCCCTCCCGTGGCCCCCCCCCCCATAGTGACCGCAAAGCAGTGGTCCTTCGTCCTGCTCCTGCCGAGCACCCCTGGGAAAAGCCAGCCCCGCAGGGACAAATTCCTGCCACCACGAGGGGGTGCTACCAACATGCCGGGCCACTCCGGACAAGCCTCGGCATCTTTCCGAGCCTCCCAGGACCCACCTGACTCGGAGGGCTGCGTCGACCCGGAGTTCGCAGCCAAGAGGCAAAGCTCAGTGTCCACACTGGGCAGAGACAGTGCGGCCAGGCACATCAGACGTCCCCAGTGCTCGGGCCTGTATCTCCCGGGCTCCCCGGGCTTCCGCCCCGTGCTCCTGCTTCTGAGGGTTTGCGAAGGGGGCTGTGACCATCGTCCAGTGCTTGGAAGAGGAACAGAGGGCTCTCTGACACCTCAGGCCCCACCATCTCCTCCTCACAAATGGCCAGGACGAAAGTGAGGGACAGGGGACCAGCGGCCACCCGTGCCCAGCGCGTGGCGCGTCTTCATGCCGGGAAAAGGTGGCGACCTCCAGACCGCTCTGCTTGGCCGGGGGCATCCTCTCAGCCAGCTGGTCCCAGACCCCGGTTCCAGAAGCCTGGAGGGCCTGGGAATCTTCCTGAACCACAGTGGGCTGTCACCAGCTCACACAAGCTCACACTCATTCACGCCAGCTCCCACGAGGTCAGACCTGCTCACACTGGCTCATACTAGTTCACATCGGCTCCCACTGGCTCATGCAGGTTCACACCAGCTCACGCCGGCTCCTACCGGCTAGCTAGAGCCCGTGATGCACACGTCCTCCAAACTCCTCTCTAGCTTGAAGCTGGCCACAGTGGGAGGAATTTGCACCACGGACATTGGTAAGAACTACACATTAGGGAGATTCTCTTGAGGTGCTGACTGTTACCCATTTACCAGCACACCCTCGTCCCTAAAGCCCCAGAATCTAAGACGCTAAAGAAAGCCTCACACCCCTGAGAAGGCAGCTTGGGTCTCCCTAGCCATGACCCTGCCTGAAAACTGGGCACTGGTCCCAGGCAGGAAACGGACCTGTGCCCCCCCCCCCCCTCCCCAGCCCCGGAGCAGCTCACAGACCAGCCAGACAGAATGTCCAGCCTCTGCCCCCAACTCCACGGGCAGACCTCCTGTGTGCCAGGCACCGTTCTAGGCCTTGGGACCAGAACGAGGCCCCAGACAAGGACATGGTCCTTCCGGCCCGTGCCTAGCGGGGTGCACAGACACACCCCAAATGAAGAAACGGTACCGAGGCTTGGGAAGGAAAACTTGATTAAAATAGCAGCATTACAAACAATGCATGGACATCGCGAGAGGTTGGGAAAAACGCGACGCAGAGAAAGTAGCATGGGGAAAATTGCATCTCACGGGCAGGGTTGCACGACACGGGGTCGTCAGGACGGTGGCTCTGAGGACGCGGTGCTGAGCTGACCCCTGACGAATTGGAGTCTGGCGTGGCATCCAGGTAGGGGCAACGGCAGCACCGACCGTCACCCGGCTGGGGACAGGAGATGGTGACAGAGCCCCCGGCCCCTCCAGGGCCAGGCCTGTGGCACAGTCACTCAGCTGTCCCCGGTGCCCGGTGGAGAAAGTCGCTGGCTTGTGGCTCACAGACCACATTTGCTGCACAAAGGGCCTCAGATCAAATTCAGTGACCCCAGCCCCCAGTGCCATCCCCGAGGGCAGCTGCGCTGCCTGAGAAGGGTGGTGACGGTGACGCGGTCACATTCCCTGACGCTTCCGGTAAGCAAGGTGCCGGTTGTATGCTTCCTCCCACCCAGGCAACACCGTTATCCCCACCCGGCAGATGCCGAGGTTAATAACCTGAGCTCAGAGAGGGGGAGTGACTTTCCCAGGGCCACACAGCTAATAACACGGAGCCAGGGAGGGCTCCTCATGGCTCTGAAAAGCCTGTGCTCTCAGCCACCTGTCACGCTGTCTTTAGGAGAAGACAAGAAGCGACGAGGAAGCTGGGGGGGAGGGGGGGGAGTCTTTGGGGACGTGCGTGATGTGGCGCCACAGGGCGGGGTGGCGACAGGGGCCGCTCCCTCTGACACAGCAGAGCCCCCCCCCCATGCACCCTCAGCCAGCAGCCTGCACGGGGTCCCAGGCAGAACTGTCAATTCAAATACCTACCATGGAGGCAAGGGAAGGACACAGGGTCCACAAGCCGCGCAAGAGAACCGGGAACGCGACCCGGGGCTCCGTGCACGAGGACAAGAGCGGAACCTAACAGGAGCGAAGGTGACCACCAGCCCGGGCCCCAGGCGGCCGCCGGCTCCTCCTGCGGCGGATGGCGGGTGGCTCGGTGCCATCGCTCACGCCACATGGGCTCGGGCTGGCGGCTGCTACTGACAGGGCCTGAGAAGAGGCCGAGGGCCACACGGCCCCTGAGTCCCCCCGAAGCCGCCCCCTCCCAACAGCCACCGCTGCGTCTTCAAAAGCCACACCGTCCAGTCTAGCGCCCGGGCCCTCGCCAGCAAGGCCCACACGGTCTTTGCAGCTACCCCGGTGTCTGTGGCCATGGAGTCCCCACGAGGGACCCCACTGTGGGAAGGCCCTCCCTGTGGAGTCCCGGATAGATCCTAGGTCCGGACCCTGCAGCGTTGCCTCCTTCCTGAGCCCTAGGGCGGCACCTGGCAGTCTGGAAACAGCCTTCAAGCCCTCCCTCAACCTCCTCTGCTCCAGACTGAGCCCCCTGTTGCCAAAAATGGCCACGGTGGCCCCCTCCCTGTAGCCACGCCTCTTTGCAAAGGTCCCCCCGTCAAGAGGCAGAGTGATTTCCCTCACCCTGCATGGAGGCTGGTCTCGTGACTTCCTTTGGGCCACAGAATGTGCAGAAGTGATGTTCTGCGATTCCCAGGCCTGCGTATGTCCACTCGTTCTCAAATCTCTGTCCTGCTTCCATGTGTACAAGCCAGGGCTAGCCTGCTGCAGGATGATGGACAAGCGGCCTCCAGGACAGCCAGCCAAGCCCCAGAAGCAGGTCACCTAGAACCAGCCGCTAACTACAGACACACGAGTGAGTCCAGCCAAGAACAGAGGAGCCCATCTGAGTCCAGCCCGTATCATTGAGCCACAGAATCATAAACTAAACGAATGGGTGTCGTTTGAAGCCACTGATGTTGGGGATGTTTGTTACGCAGTGAAAGCTAACTGATATACGCCACCCCTGCTCCTTCAGTGGTTCATCCTGTAGAGGGTATGGTTTCCAGCTCCCCAAATTTCTAAGCTAGACTTCTTTGAGACATGACCTCCGTTTTAGAAGGTTCCTGACAGAATGGAGATAATGGCCTACGGGCCTCCACCTCCCTGCCTCCCTCCACGCCCTACCCTGCACTCAGTGTCCCCCCAGTCCCGCTTCTCAAATTCTCCCCACTCTCTCCCCTTTTCGGGGCTTGGCATGGATCACCACTCTGTCTGAAACACTCCCCCTGTTCATCAACGTGGGTTCACCCTGAACACTCAATCATGATGCATATGCCACTTCCTCCAGGAAGGCCAGGCTAACCCCTCACTCAGCTTTGCTCCCTCCCTGAGCACTCTCAGACCCTTCCTTCTTGGGGACAGCTCCTGTGTCACCTTGAGGCATCACCTGGCCCTGGTCTGCCTCCCCGCCAGGACAGGAGCCCCGTGAGAGCACAGGTCGTATCTCTCTCATTCCACTGAGTCCCCAGAGCCAAGGGGCATATCCAGGATGTGCTAAGGGCTCAGAAAAACTTGATTGAGGAGAGGGAAGGAGGCAGGGGACAGGAGGGAGGGGACAGCAGGGAGGAGTGACAATGTTTCAGAGTGGCAAGGGTTCCGGCCGATGGCACCAACTCATGTCCGATTATGGGACACCAGCTTCTTCCAGGGTCCTTTCCACCATCACATGCTTATCCCTGCACGTTCCTGCGGTATCGGCTGAAGATGTGCTGAGCACCCCTTCATCCTCTCCCACCTGCCCCGGGGCACCTCTGTTGATCCCCTGTCACCCCAGTCTGGCTCAGGGGCTGCCCTCCGGCTCACTCCCCATTGAACCAGAAGACGTCCTTCCCTCTCTGAATCCTCTAGGACTGCAGCAAGGCGCTCCTCCCCCCCCCCCCCCCGCTTCAGTAACGGCCACCCTCCTCAGCACAGCTCTGGGAGGAGACAGACCCATTTTACAGATGGGCAGACAGGTTCAGACGTGGCGAGTGGCTGGCCTAGGGTTGTCCATGAATGGCAGAGCTGGGACATCCAGAATTAGGGTGCCCATAATTCTCCCAAGTATAACAAACATTAGTGCCTACCTCCCAACAAAGTAACGTGCGTGGCAAAATGGAAACAACTATGTCTTTGGAGCTCAGCAAACTTTGTGGGTGGGGAAAACAGGGCTCAGAGAAATGGACTGAGTGTCCCTGGCACCGGCTAATAAACGGCAGAAGCGGAGAACCCCCTGGATGCCACGCGGCCCCCAGCACATTCCCTGGATGCTGTTCGCCCCGTAAACGGGTTTATGACTGCACCCTTCAAAGCACATTCGAGCGAGGTTTATTACATGATAGAAAACAAAGATCGTTTTCTCCTATGTTTCCCACTCAGGGAGTTTTATGAAAATGCAATAAATCTCCGGGACAGAGCGTGATTTTAATGCAGAGGGCAGGGGGTCCATCTGCGTTCTTCTATAGACCACAGGGAAAGGCAGGGGGGAGGGGGAAGGAGCATAGGATCCGAGTGGGGGAATGGACGGAACGCTCTGTGGCCGTGTGAGACTCCGTCCCTCCCAGGAGCTGGGGCTCTGCCCTCAACGGGGTCCTGGAGGGCAGGGAGGCATGAGGCTTTGGGGTGCCAAGGTCCTGTCACATACAACTTCTCCTTCTGCATTTTCCACTCTGCCAGCTGGCCTCCCCAAACCACATGATTGCCTTCCCACCGTCCCCGCCACTTCTGCAGCCGTGTGCTCGATCTAATCCACAACCCCATGCATAGCTCCCCACTGCCTAGAGGACACAGTCGGAGCCTCTTGTTCAGGTACACAGGGCTCCTTGGTTCAACCTCACTGGGCTCACCAACCTAGTCTCCCACAGTCCTCTGAACACCCCCACAGGCTAGCCACCCCTAACATCTTGGGGTTCCTCCCACCAGGCTGGCTCATGCCTCTGTGTTTCTGCAGGTCATGTTTCCCCTGTCCAGAATGCCTTTCCTGCCTGTCTGCCTAGAAAACTCCTATTCAGCCTTCAAAGCCCAGCTCAGATATCACCTCCTCTGAAATGCCCAGCTGCCCTCTCCTGTGGCTTCCTCAGCAGATGTTGGTTCCCCCGTCGGTCGTTTCCTCCCTAACAAGGCTGGTGTCTCGTCCGTGGCCAACCCTAAGACCTGGCAAAGTGCTGTACAAAGAGGATGCTCGAGAAACGCTTCCAGAATTTAATTATGGGAAAATGTGTCTTACTATCTTATGCTCACCAGGATGCCCCAGTCAGGCTTTCAACTGAGCAGAGACACCGAGACAATCTGAGGGCCACCACCCCTGGTGCCCTGTGTGGGCAGTAGAATAATGGACCCCCCAGACACGCCCGCATCCCAGAGCCCAGAGCTTGAGCAAACGCTACTTTACGGGCAA
This sequence comes from Herpailurus yagouaroundi, assembly GCF_014898765.1. Lineage (NCBI taxonomy): Eukaryota > Metazoa > Chordata > Mammalia > Carnivora > Felidae > Herpailurus > Herpailurus yagouaroundi. The sequence continues at coordinate 165,046,619 of NW_024412376.1, read as the reverse complement.
AACCGACTGTGCTGATGTGACCAATCGAGAACTTTGGGACGGGGACATCGTCTCGGATTCTCCCAGCGAACCCCATCTAATTACATGGCTCCTTAAAACGTAGGACCCCCGTCCAGGCTACGGTCAGGGAAAGAGACGGCAAAACAAAAGACGGGCCAGAGAGAGGCCATGCTGCCGGCAGTGAGGACAGAGGAGGGGCCGCGAGCCGAGGCATGCCGGTGGCCTCTAGAGGCTGCAAAAGCCCAGGATAAACATTCTCCCCTAGAGTCTCAGGAAGCGAATGCTTGATTTTAGCCAGTGGGACCCACATCGGACTTCTGCCCTCCAGAACTCTATGGCAATAAATCTGTGTTGTTTAAAGCCACTATGTTTATGATACGTTGTTGCAGCAGCGAAAGACAATGGATGTATGCTATGCACCAGCCTCAGCCACTTACTTACTGGGGGGCTCTCCCCACTCCCTGGGCATTTCCCAGCCTCTACATCATTCCCTTCCACCCCTACTACCTTCCTTCCCACCCCCTTCACCTACCCTTTGCAGCGTGGTGAACTCCTATTCATCCTTCAGAACCCGTTCCCAAGGCCTCAGCAGGTCCCACAAGCCCACATCCCCTGAGGCTCAGCCACGCCTCACAGCGCTTTCACACGCCGTGGTCGGTGAGGTCCCGGACAGCAGATGTCCGTGTCCCATTCACTCTGAGCGCTTGAGGCCTAGAACAGTGCCTGGCACTGTTGCAGGGCCTCGAGAAGCACCTGGGAAGTGTCGGGGCTGGGGGTGGTCAAGGTCAGAGGCCTCCGCCCACGCGTGGGGGTCTGGAGGACAACAGTGCACCTTGTGACTTGCCTTACCCGCAGGTGCATTTGCACCGGGACAGCAGGCGGCCCTCCTGATGTTCTGTCATTTCCTTTTGCCTACACGGTACTTTGGTCTCTCCCCTGTCCCAGAAGGACGGCCTCAGAGACAAACCTGCACACGCTCAAACGGGCGTCGAGGTCCCGACCGCCTGTAGTCCTACATGCGCGAAAGGAGGCCCGACCTTAAGAACTGATCCCACGAACGTCACCAGAGATGCGCGAACAACACACAGACCAGGCCTCTCACGGCGGCCTGCTCTACATCTTTACCTTTGGGGCAACTGGAAACAACACAGAGGTCTGAAAACGAGGATTTGGTTAAATAAATAGTACCTCCTTCAGCTGAGAGTTTATTATGCTGCTACTAAGAACAGCCGTTTTGAAAATATGCAGGAGCATAGGAAAATGTTTAATACATAATATTAAAGTGGGATCTCAAATTTATAGAACACGTATGTATTTGCATCTTGACAAGACTAGTGAGAACCCTCATCTCGAACGTTAAGAGCCATGATCTCATAAGGTGGGTGGACACGGATCTCATAAGGTGGGTGCCTCACCTATCTTAGAACTTCCAAAGTTTCTATGATAATCATATATTATAATTTTCTTTAAATAAGATTTTTTTTTTTTTTTAGCGAGAATTTTCTGGGGAGGAATTTAGCAACATCTTCATCAAGACAGTGGCATCGCACGGCCTCCTGTTTGAGGGAACGTGAAGCGGCTACCACGGAACCCACGAGCAGAGCTCCGTGGGCGGTGATCTTGCTCAGTGACCCCCGGGGCCTGTGTCCGTGCCAGAGTTTCTGCCCGGCAAAGGGGACACAGGAGCCCTGATCCCCAGAGGAGGCGGGCAGCAGGCTGCGGGAGAGGGTCTGGGAGAGCCCAGCAGAGGCACCTGGCCTAGCCGGGATGGGACAACTGAGCACAGAGGGACAGGGCCGGGGAAGAAGGGCGGAGGTCTTGAGGGGGGCTGCCCCCAGGGAGGCCAGGCGGGGTGGCAATGGAGGCAGAGGGGGCTCTAAAGGGAGAATCTGCAAGTGTCCCGAGGGCCAAAGAGACGGCCCTTGGCTAAATGCAGACCCAAGAATCCGATCAGGACCCCAAATTCACAGGCTGCCCTTCCCCACTGAGCACCTGTCCCCCATTTCTCAAAATCACACCGGAGAGGGTCACAGGGACCGGAAGCCGCGCTGTGGGCTTGTACTAACGTGCAGGGTGGCTTCCGCGGCCCGGCCCTCCGTCACCTCTGCTGGGAGAGCCCCACTCAGAACAAATCCTCCGCCGGGGGCAGTCGCTGCAGGGCCTTCCCAAAGAAGCTGGGGACCTGGGTACTTTCTGCTCACATCTGCTTTTTCCCTGGCCTCTCCGGCCGGCAGGAATGGAGTCAGAGGAGTGGGATACAGGAGAGGAAGGGAGGGAGGAAAGCAGGGGAACAGGATGGGAGGCCAGGGATGCCCTGAGGCCAGGGCAGGCCCCACCCAGGAAGCCAGACTAGTCTGGAAAAGACCAGAATGTTCCTGTCGCCTGCCAAAGCCACCTCTGTGTTTCCCCAACGCAGCCTCTGGTTGCAGAGGGACTGCTGGTAGGCGTTGTGCAGGAGTGACAGCACTCGGGGGGATGGGGAGGAGGACCATACGTGAGAACTCAGTGGCCTCGCCAACACGGGAGGCACCTTGCAGGGAGAGCCGTCCTGGGAGAAAAGGGACACCATGGTGGTGCCCGAGGACGGGATCCTTCTCCAGAAAGTCCTCCTTGACCACCAACTCCCTCCGCTCAACTGAGTGTGGGCGTCTCACGCTTCCCCGGTTCTCAGCTTCATCACAGTGCAGATTACACACCATGACCCCAGGTGTTTGCCTGTCTGGTCCCTCCACTCCACTGTGAGACTTGGGGGTCATGGACCATGCCTTACCCAAACCCAGAGCCTGGATGGTTGGATGCGAGGACAGGGGATTAGTAGACATGGGATGGATACATGGGGGGTACAGGGTGGATGGATGGATGGTGGATGGATGGGTGATGGATGGAAGGGTGGATGGATGGACGGATAGACAGATGGGTGGATGGATAGGTGGATAGATGGATGGACAGATGGATGGAAGGAAGGATGGATGGATGGATAGATAGATGGGTGGATGGATGGATAGACGGATGGTGGATGGATGGAGAGAGGGATTGGTGGGTGATAGATGGGTGGATGGATAGATGGATGGATGGGTGGATGGATGGATGGATGGATAGATGGATGGATGGATGGAAGGAAGGATGGATGGATGGATGGATGGATGGATAGACAGATGGGTGGATGGATGGATAGATGGATAGATGGATGGATGGATGGGTGGATGGGTGGATGGGTGGATGGATGGATGGATGGATGGTGGGTGGATGGAGAGAGGGAGTGGTGGGTGATGGATGGATGGATGGATGGATGGATAGGTGTTGGGAGTTTGGGGGGAGGGAGTGGATATGCAGGGGATGGATAGATTAATGGATGGAGGATAGACAAAAAGAAGGGGATGGATGGGTGAGTGACAGATGGTGGGGAGAGAGGGAGAAAGCAAGGGAAGAGCCTAAGGCAGGCCAGGGAAGGAGGAGGGATGTGCCACAGGCAGAGAAGACAGTCACCACCAGCTGGAAGGTATCCTCAGTGTGTGTGGGACAGGGGAGCCAGGACCTGAGGGAGGGCAGAGGGAGGGAGAACTGGGGACACTGAGGGATTGCCTCAAAAGTGCGTGACCTTTCAGCCACCCAGATCTTATTCCAGAGTATTTTACAGGCACCTCAAGGCCTAAGAGCTGACCTCATCAAACTGTTGATTCAAATCAAGTCAGCACCTGTCTTGATCCCTATCTGCTCTGGGTCTTGATTAAATCAAACTCAGACCTCCACGGTGATGCTGGAGCACACACGGAGAGAGGCTGGCCAGGGAGGGACGGAAAGTCCCCCGGGGAGGAAGGAAGCAGGCCTGGCACCCACTAAGTGCCAAGCGTCCACAGGGATTAGCTGCCGTCCTCATCAGAACAGCCTGGGACGTCGGCACGGCCACAATCTTCTGCTCGGATTACACAGGAGAGGATGCGAGGCAGGGACGTCTCGGCCCCCGGACTCAGAGCATGATCTCTGCAGGGACACAGACCACCCAGAGCTCTAGCCCACGATTAGCCTACAGGTAAAGCCTATCGATGTCTAAGACGGTCTCTCTAAAATCCCCACTCTTTCCAGGCCGCCAAGGGGCAAAGCACTTCCTCTCTTTATAATTTTCCCACTGCAGACCGTGGCCATAAGCCCTCAGCACCACCCACCTAGAAGGACCTATCAGCGCAGCTGGTCTTTGTTGGCCCGGACACTCAGGGCCCCAGGGGGCTGCCGTCAGCTCAGGAAGCGCACTGCACACAGTCTCTGTCCACCCGACCCTGGGACGGTGGAGCCACGTGGACGTCCCCAGGCCTGGCCATTATCCACCTCTGCAGGGAAGGACCTTGATGATGCTTTGTACCAGTGCATGTCAAGAGGTCCTTGGGTGGCTGGGGTTTACTGCTCAAACTCCCGAGGCCCTGCATTCACAACACAGAACGTGAAAAGCCTGTGCATTAAAAATGGAGAGGGAGACGCCAGAGGGCCACGGAGTCAAATCTGATTTTAAATAGAATGGTGTAAATAACACAGTAACAGGATGGGTAAACAGAAGTGATCTGAAAATCTCAAACATCAGCTCTACCAGAATACAAACTCTATAAAGCAGAGTTTCCCAAGGTTTGTTCCGAGGAAAACCCATCCCGAGAAATGCTCAGCAGAACAAAAATAAGAGACTATGTAAATATTAAAACGTAGAAGGAAAATAAAATGAAAACTAACTCAATTTCAATTTAAAATGAGATAACATTTACATAAAATCAAAACGAAAGATTACGGGCTCAGAGGAGATAGAGAAATGCCACACAAGCTTTTCCGGGAGATGTGTGATGTGAGTTGGCATGGCAGGGACTCCCAAAGTCCTACTGCAAAGAAACGCGGGTGATTTTCAACCTCGGAATGTTCACCAGACTTCTATGACCACAAAACATGTATTTTCTGGAAACACGTACGACCTGTGTGACACTTCCAACTGTCAATCAGCAAACCCTGACTTCGCTCCTCTCCCGTCCCCTGTTGGTGTCGGGTTGGACCCCGCGAGTTGCTTTGGTCAACGGAACTCGAGCAAACGTGACGGAAGCGGAAGCTTTAAGTGTGCTTGTGGGGTTGGCTTGGTTCTTGAGCCGCAGGGTGGTGCCTGGGAAGAACCCGGCCCGATGGCCTCTGCCCCCTCAGCGTGGGTTCCAGAACAGATGCAGGTGGCCCAGGCCACGCTCTCCAGCTCGCAGCCTGAAGTAGGGCTCCCCGGCCACGCCCCGTCCAAGGAAGCCAGACCAGTCAACCCAGGGGTGTGAGCCTAAGTGCACGGTACACATCACCGAGTTTGGGGTGACTCATTCCACAGCATGATTGTCACCATAGCTGACTAATACACCATCCCACAGAAGCACCCTTTCAAGACTTGCACACAGGTAAGACAAGCAGGTAAATCCCAGGGGAGGAAACGTGAATAGTCAACCAACAAAGGACAGTATGTTCGACCTCACGAGGAATCACAGAACTGCGAAATTAAACAAGAGGGGGCTACACTCTCACATCTGCTCGAGTACAGACATACGAAGTCTGACAACTCAGAGACGCGGGCGTCCCTCCACAGACAGGCTGGCAGCAGGGACAGAAGAAGGAAGCTGGAGACTCACGTGTGGGCGCTCGCTGCAGCCCAGGTGGGAATCACAAAATGCGGGGGATAAAACTCCTCGTGCTCCCACGACAGGGGACACGTAAGTCAACCAGATGATACGTGCCACGTGCAGAAATCACCAAAACCGAGGTGGGAGCACAAATCAAATTACAGAAGGTGAAATGACACCACTTCACCCATGTTTTAAAACATTTTTTAAATGTTTCTTCATTTTTGAGAGAGAGAGAGAGAGCAGGGGAGGGGCAGAGAGAGAGAGGGAGACACAGAGTCGGAAGCAGGCTCCAGGCTAGGAGCCATCAGCACAGAGCCCGACATGGGGCTCGAACTCACGAACCGTGAGATCATGACCTGAGCCGAAGTCGGATGCTTAACCGACGGAACCACCCAGGCGCCCCTGTAACAGGACATTTCTTGAAGAGGAGAAATCCCAGACAGGAAAAAATTAACATCTATTACAGCCAGGGAATTGGTCTTGGGCTAGCCTAGGCTCTGTTATGATAACAGCTAAAGCCCTAAATTTCCGTGGCTCCCCAGCCACTGGCCCCCAAACTTAATCAGATGACCCCCAAATAACTACAAGGGAGACTGGGGAAGGAAGGAAACGCTTGGATTATTTGGTGAGCACTAGATCAGACTGTCTCTGACACACGGTACCCAGTACATTCTACAATTCATGTATACATTAAAGACTTCATGATTAAATTCAAGAAAGGAGAAAGAGAATCACTCCACAAAAGGGAGGGGATGCCAGCAAGGCACTCTGGGAGAAGACCTGAGACCCACGCCCACCCCCAGTATTCCCGAGGTTTCCCCTGTGGGAGGTCCTGCCCAAGGTCCTTCCTTGTGCCAGGGGAAAGGTAGGGCTGGTGTGGCTCTCATACCGGCTCAGTGATGGCACAGGCACAACGCCAAGTGGGCTACGGGACTGAGGCTGCCATGCTCAGTGTGAGGATGCAGGCAGTCCCAGCAGAGAGAGGTGGGGTAGGGAAAGGTGGGCCAAGGTCCACTTTCTCCCCAGCGTGGGGATGCCCCCAGTCCCCTCGTGCTCCAGTTGACAGCATCAGAGCCAACTCTGTGTTCCTGGCCCCCACCCCATCCCCTAGGACGGCCTCATAGGTGTAAAGGGTTCTCTAGGTCACGTGAGCATCTCCTAAGAACCATGTCGCCATCCATCCATCCACCCGTCCACCCATCATGTGTCCATCCATCCATCTGTCCATCCTTTGTCCATCCATCCAGCCATCCATCCAATGTCCAACCTGTGGCAGATCTGTGATGGGTTCTGGGCATCCAGTGCTCACCAAGGTGGACCTGACTGGTCTCCATCCCCAATAAGTGCATGTTCTGGGTGGGGCGAAGGGGGATAAACCATACCCAAGAACTCCCACACTCAAGGAGAGATACAATAAAGAATGCCTGGGGGCTACTTACACTGAGAGGAGGGGTGTCCTCTTTGAAGAAAAGAGGTTTATACTGAGACTAAGTGTCCACAGGGGCCAGTACCTGAGGGTCAATGCCCAGCGCAGTCCAGGCAGGCGGCCCCAACAGGCACAGCCCCCTTACAGGGACCAAGCTGGGCATGGTGGAGGCTCAGGCAGCAGGCTGGCTGGACGCTGAGCGGCAAGAGGGGCTGGGCTGCGGAGTGGGGTAGGACCCGGCACCGTGGCTTTTATCCAGGTCCCTGGGGAAGCCCCGGCAGGAAGCTAAGCCTCACTCCTAAGCGGCCGAACCCCTGGCTCCTCCAAGCGTGGTCTCTGGACCAGCCCCGATGGCAGCATGTGGCCACCTGTTAGAAATGCAGACCAGGAGACCCGAGTGACCGTTGAAGCCAGAAAGGCAATGCCGGAAAGACCCCTCCTGGGTCTGCTCTCACCTGGGGGGGCCCCTGGGGGGTCTCCACACTGAGTCTGCGTCTTCCAAGGCATGGCCCGAGCGGCAGTAGTTTTGAAGAGATTTCCAAGTGACCGTTACATACCTCCTCCCACCGAGGACCCATTTTCTACCATCTGCATGTGGCTCCAACCTCGATGGCTTGCAGTTACCTTCCTGACGGCGTCTGTGAGGCAGCCGAGCCTCACCGGCCGTTTGGGATTCAGCGGTGGTGACACCAAATGGGCCTCCCAAGACCCAGCCCAGGCTGGACACCGGAGCCGTGCCTGCCGTAGCCCAGACCAGGCCAAATGCGGGCCCAGGTCGGGCACAGACATCGGGCGATGCTGAGGCCCCCAGCTGACCCCGGAATGAGCCAGGGCCCTGCCACTCCAAGTGTGCTCAGTGGGCCAGCAATTCGAGCATCGCTAGGGGCTTGTTAACAATGCGGAGCCCCGGGCCCCACCCCCGACCCAGGAATCAGAATCTGAATTTTAACAAGACCCCCTCCCTCCCCCCTGAGGCTCTTCTTCAGGATGTGGATTTTCAACCAGGGACAAAATTGCCCTCAAGGGGCAAAAACTGGTTCTCGAAGGGTGCGAAGGATCTTACGTTTTTATGTACAAGGCGCAGGTCACATTGAACTTCAACAGAAATACAGTCGTGGGCGGAGGGGCACCTAGGAGAACAGTGTCTCAAAGGCTTCCTGCAGGGAACGGGGCCGATCAAGCAGACAGTTGAGGGTCCCAGCTCCAGGCCGCGGGGGCCCGGGCAGCACCAGCCGGGGACTTTGCCTCCAATCCGTATCAGGGGTGCCCGTTCGTCCCTTTGCCTGGGAGTGGTCTCAATTTTCCAATGGATAATGCAGTGTCCTGGGAACCCCCGAAGGGTTGCCCCTGGGAACCTGGAGGGACAGCCCTGAACCAGGGGAAGAACCAGGCGACATCCTCCTGCAGGCAGGGTGTGGGGGCACAGGAGCATTTACAGATCACGTCCATATTAATTCCAAACGCTCTTTATCTTTACCTCGCAACCGCTATGGCCCCACCGTGGAATAGATACAAGTTGCACATCAACTCTCAGAGGGACCGTGCGTGCCCACGCTCTTCTATACTTGCCCCTACAGCCTCTGGCTCTGCCCACTGGGTCCCCCACCCCTACACCTGGACAAGGAGGGCGGGATGCCCAGGTATCAGTCTTGGGAAGCCACCAGGGGACAAGGGAGCAGGGCAAGACTGTGGGCGTGCGTGCATCTCAAGTCCCTGGGGCCTTGCAGGGGCGAGGCTTGGAGGGGCGGTGAGGGGCAGCGGGGGAGGAGCTGGGACGGGGCTACAGGACCCCACCAAGGATGAAGAGGCAGCAAGGGAACACAGGTGAGGATGGAGAGGGGCGACAGGGGCAAGAGCCATTTAGGAAGTCAGATCCGGGCAGTGCAGCCCAGGGGTGAGGACCGTGCAGTGAGCTGAATGACACAGCCAAGCAGATGTGTCCACGACCTACCTCCAGAGTCTGTGCATGGCCTTATTTGGAAAAGGGGTGGTTGTGGATGTCACTAAGTCAGAGCTCTAGAGATGAGATCACCCCGGATCACCTGGGTGGACCCTGAATCCAACAATAAGTGTCCTCATAAGGCACACACACAGGGCAGACACACATAGAAGAGGCCGTCTGAAGCCAAAGCTGGGGGCAGGGACTGGCGTGTCCCCCCACCCCCACCCCAGGAGCTGGAAGAGGCGTGAAGGATCCTGGGGGAGCCCGGCCCCACCCACACCTTGATCTCAGACTCTAGCCCCCAGGGCCATGAGAGAGCAAATTCCTGTTGCTTTAAAGTCCCTACTTTTTGTCCTTCGTTCCAGCAGCCCCAGGACATTCGCACAGACTGGACATCGGGCAAGCGTCAGGCAGGCTGGTCTGGGTGAGTGTGTTCCTCCTGCTGCCATCAGCCCTGGGAACCCAAAATGGGAGGTGCCCGCACAGGATCAGCTCTGAAGCCAACTGGAGGCTCTCTGGAGGGTGGGGGGCAGCCTCGCTCCCTCCCAGTGCCCCTTCCCCAGAGTGGAGGGCACGGCCCCACCCTGAAGACCGGACGGGGTGACATGGGGCCCCTGAAATGCAGGACAATTAAAAATGCACTCGGCTTACGTTTCAGAGAGCCATTTCCAGAATGTAAATACCATACCTGTCCTTAAAAATGGACTCACGGGGACCGCACAGGAGAACCCTGGGGAGGCTCAGGGCGCGTCCAGCGAGTGACTCTCTAATCCGCGTGATCCAGGCACGGGCTCTGTCAGCGCCCATCCACGTGGGCCTTGACCAGCAGACGGAGGCGGGGTGGCATCCCCACGCAAGACCAGTGGCAACCTTTCCACTTCTAAAGACACTCACGCAGGTGCCAAGGTAGAGGGGACACGGGCTGAAAATGCTCGCAAGAGGAAAACGTGATTGGCAGTCGAACACAGACGCTACTCATGCTCCCCGGGAACCAAAGGGACTCAAACGGGAGCGGCCGCTGGGGCCTAGACGGCCCGCTCGGGGGCCTGCAGCGGGCCGGCCGGCCTTCCACTCACTCTCCGGCTCGGTCGTTACCCCCCTGGCTTCTGCCCAGAGAACAGAAGGAGAAGGACAACCACACGCCTACATTTTTTTTTTACGGCAGCGGCGCGGCCCCGTGTCAGAACGAACCCACCAAGGGCTAGTCCGCGGCCACAGGAAGCGCTGATGCGGACGCGGTCCAACCTCGAGAAACTGGAAACAGATGCGTGAAGAAAGGAGAACGCAGAACTTTCTTCCACGTCTGACTATATAAATACGTCCGCGAGAGAAAGATACACAGAGGATGTGATGGCTCCACGCCGGAAGTAACGGGTGGGGCTGGGGTGATCCTTCCTGACATGACTAACGCCTTTGCGTGTATTTTTAATAAAGGAGAGGAGATGCCTGCACAGAGACAGTGATGAGAAAGAACATGGAGAATTGGTCTGTTGATCTGCTTCGGAGAAAAACTAAATCGAGACCGTGTACCGTTCTGGGGACCTTTCGTGTCACCTCGCCGGGCCCTCATGCTCTCCCAGGCGGAGACAGAGCGGACAGAGCCCCCCCGCTGGAGCAGCCCTGAGGTGGGTGGTTGGCCTCCCTCTCGGCTGCTGTAGCCACATCTGAAGAATCGGGAGTCTGGAGCCCTTCAGCAAAAATTCCTGGCCCCCGTGCCACGGGGTGGCCCAAATCCACCCGTCCCCACCGCGTCCCCCATAAGGGTGGGCAGCAAGCCCTACGTATACCCCACAGCTCTGTCCTGTGGGCACAGATGGCACTGGGAAGGAGTTCCAGCAACATTTATGACCTCCCGTTTCCGAGCGCAGCCCACGGAGATGCTGGAGGGAGCGAGGGAAACCGTGCATTCCGGATGGCCAGCGAGTGCAGCCGGTGCAGGGAGAGCCCGCCCGCCCATCAGGGCGTGGCTGGTGTGCAGCATTTGGGGCCAGCGAGGCGGCTACTATGGGATGCTGCCCAGAATTCAAGGCCAAGAGAAGAGCCAAGTGCCCCTGTTCACTCTGCAGCCCCGGGGGGACCTCCTTGGACCATCCACCTAGCAAGAGACAACGCCCTCCATGGGCCAGCCCGTCCCAGGGCCTCACCCTGAAACCCTCAGAGGGCCGCAGTGAGAGGTGGCGGGAGCTTTAGCGCTCACGCCACGGTCCACTCTCATCCCCAATGCCGAGCTGCCTCCCCGCAAAACTGAGCGGGACTTTTGAAAGCAAGCCTCGGACCTCTCCTCGGGGGTGAGCTGCTTCAAGGCACAAGACGAAATGACGAGGGGGAGTGTGGCAGGAAAACAGCTGTCCTCTTTGTAGGATGCTGACCCCTCTCCCTGAGGCCGACAGAAGGACTGGGGGGGCGGGCTGGGCGGGGGGGGGTGGGTGTCTGCAGGGCGAACCCGCAAATCCACGGCCGGGAGGAGCCGGCTAGGAAAGGCTCTCTGGCTGGAGGGGTAAGAAAAACGCAGGGCAGTACGAGTGGTTTGCTTGCTCCCCAGGCTTGGTCCCATCAGCACCACCGGTGACCAACCCGGCTGCCCCAAGACGCCCCCATTCCTTATACAAGAAGGAAAGGACCCAGCTGGAGGTACTATTTCAACACCTTCCCGGAGCATCACGGAAATCCCCCAGCAAGAACCAACAGGATGAATCATCAAGCCTCTGCCCCAGAAGCAAAGCCAAGAGCCAAAAATAAATCAACTCAAGGGGGCTGCACACATACAGGAGTCCTGATGAGCGTGCAGAGGTGTTTTTTTTTTTATGGATTTCAAATAGAAAAAAATGAATTAATTGGTGCTTGAGAAACACACCTTGAAAAACAAAACGGTCCAGCACACCCAGGGAACGTGGGAGTGGCGAGCAGCGCGTGGAGGAAACACAATCGTGGCCCGAGGACAGCTTTTGAGACGACAGCCCCAGCCGCCCGGGAGCCTCCCTTCCCCCTCCCCGGGTGAGCAGGTGTAAATATTGAAGATGATAGTAACTGAAATGATTTCTCCAAAACCTCCTTCTCTCCCGCCTCATTTAAAACATCAAAGGGGCTGCTTAATGTTCTTGGACTGAGTTCACATCTCACATAGAAAGAGATATCCCCCGTCGCCAGTGGGTTATTTATTTACCAAGCTCTTCGGCTGAGCCAGGAAGAAAGAAACACGTCTGAACAATGAGGATAATCGGCATACTTGGTGGACTCCAGAAGCCGCTCGTCTGAAGTTCAGAGCGTGAGCGGAGGGAATGTGTGCACTGACCTGAATTCAAAATGCAGACCCTCTTCCTCGGGGAGGAAAAAAAGGCAGGGGGAGGGGGAGGGGGAGGGGGAGAGGAAAAACAGAAAGAAAAGAGAGCGAAGGAGCTTTCTAAAGGGCCGTCTTTTCTCCGGTGCTGTTTGTGCCCACTGCCGAAACCCGCTGTCGCTTTCCACCGTGTCCTACGTGCATTTTGTAGCCAAAGAAAAGTTGCGAGGCCGCCAACTCACAGGGCTGCTCCAGCTGGGCGTCTGGATCTCAGCCCTCAGTCTCGGGAGTAGTGCAGGTGCGCAAGGAGAGAGGCCCGCCCTCGGCTTGACTTACCGCCACAGAGAACTTTCCAGAACCTTCCCCATGTCGGCGTGGTAATACTTCGTCAGGATCAAGATCACCTGTGGTGGCAACAGAGAGACAAAGGCAGAAATCAGCCAGTTTCGAGGCTCTGAAAGAGGGATGCGGGGACGTTCCCTGACCCAGTACACATCAGGGGCCCGGGTCTTTCTGTCGGCTTCCCCGGGAGGCCCCAGCCAGCCTGCACACAAGGCCGGTGTCCGCCCTGAAACCTCCCAACCTCCCTCCGTCCTCAGAGTGACTTTGGGACCATCCCCATCCTGCCAGGGCCACCAGGTAGCTGGCACTCAGCAGGAAAAATTCTTAAAAATTGTTTTAATGTTCGTTGATTTTTGAGACGGAGAGAGAGAGATGGGGCGTGAGCGGAGGAGGGGCAGAGAGAGAGAGAGGGAGACACAGAGTCCAAAGCGGGCACAGAGCCCGACGCGGGGCCCGAACCCACGAGCCGGGAGATCGTGACCTGAGCCGAAGTCAGATGCCTAACCGACTGAGCCACCCAGGCGCCCCTCAGCGGGAAAACTTCACACTCGGCCCCAGACAATCTCAAACCACGGTCAGAGGGTCAGCCGAGCTAGTGTCCCAGAGTGCCGGGCAGAGGACGCGTTTGACAAGGCTTCGGGAGATGGGGCCTCGTCCCCACCAGGGCCTTCGAGAACACCTGCTGGGGCCGCCCCAACACGCGGGCAGGCAGGGGCCTCTGCCCCTCTCCTGCCAGTGCTGGAGGATGCCGGGACCAGCGGAGGGCTGAGGAAGGCGCACGAGGGCGGCCGAGGCGGCAGGCGGCCCGCACATCATCGACGGGGCACACGCTGCTTCGCGGCCCCTCAACTATCATCACGCGCGTGGGCCCCCCCCCCCCGACGAGACCGTGTCCCCTCACCCCCGTGCAGGAAAGGGAACTGTTAGGTAATAACAAAAATAAACGTGCTCAGAAGCACCCGAAAATTCCTCCAGACGCACGGACGGATGGACCACCACAGAAAGGAAGTGAGGACTGGCCTGCCTGGTGGGAAAAGCGCCTTGTCCCCAGCGACTTCGCTGGCCAGTGCATTTTCCCACACATCACCTTTCATTTCGCTTGCTGCCAGTCTCTATTAGCTGCTCCCGGTTGCCATGGGAACCGGGGGGGGAACCCTGGGGACCCCCCCCCACCCGCTCCCAGCAGAGCCGTTAGCCCGGTTAATCTGGGGTCACCACACTGGCCGGCTCCGGGTTTGGTTCCTTCCCGCCCCGCACGGCCTCCTCTGTGTTAGGGACGTGGCTGCCCCAGACACCGTCTGGCTGAGCTTCCCCTGCCCGGCGATGAAAGCAGGGAAGATAGGAGGAGGGGGTGCCAGCCGGGACGGGACGGCGCACATTCTGGAGGCGGCAATGATCTAACGCAGACTGGAGGCCTCGGCGGCGGGGGCGCGACGGCCCCGCCTCTCGCTCAGGAACAAAGCCACCTTCCCCTGCCAGGCGCTGGGGCTGCCGAGACGAGCGGGGAATCCTCTGAAGACCCGGGGAGGCGGGCAGAGTGACAGGGCCTGGACAAGCAGGAGACAAGCGTATTTTTAACCTATTGATTTATATTTTATAGCCTCGCTGCTCCCGGAGGGGATTTCGAGGAGCCAGAGCGTGACAGCTGGAAGGGACCTCAAAGTCTGCTTCATCCAGCCCATCCAGGGTGAAATCCTTAAGCCAACATCCTCATCAAGCCCCAGCTAGCTGAGCTCTGCCCGCACACCTCGGGGGGTGGGGAGCTCACGCCCCAGCACGGCGTTCGGACCCCTCCTGGATGGGTCTCTCCACTCACACCCACCCCCTTCGTTCTGAGCGCCAGCCCCACCGGGCCTCTGCACGGGCTGTTCCTCATGCTGGGACCTTCTTCCCGCCCCCACTCCTGACACCTTGGGTGTCTCCCAGACCCCTCCTCTGGTTCAGTGCCCCCCACACCCTCCCAGACCCTGCGCTCTCCCCTCCAGCACGGCTCACGGGGTCTCTTTTGAACATTGGACGATGAGCCCTTCGGGGGAGGGGACTGTGTCTCGTCTTATGTCCCAGCACTGGGCACGGCACCTGCTGTCTAACATGACTAAGGCAATGAAGCCAGGGGAGGCGAGGGCCCTGGGTGAGGGTCTCCTCCCCTGCTCTGGCCCCCCTCTGCCATCAAGAGCACACACCGTCTACCCTTCGTGCGATGGACAGAATCTTTCTGCTGGCACCACCTTAACCCACGGGAGGTTTGGGCTCCAGAGGCCAGGGCCGGGGCCATCCTTGCCTGGCGCTGAGACAAGGAGCCACCCAAGAGGGGTCAGCCCTGAGGGAGCCCGGCAGGCACCCCTCTCTCTGCAGCGGGCAGCGGAAGGCGGCCTCTGCTTTGGGGTCAGCCCCTCCGAGCCCCAGGGAACTGAGGTTCCCTACAGTGAGGAAGAGACACCCAGCTCCCTCCGTGGGGGTGAGGGTGCCGGAGCCAGCAGCCATGCTCTGGCCCATGCTCGCTGGCATCCGCTTGTCCCCTGGGCAGCAGGGACAACCCCTGGGTTGACTCGGCTCGTGCACATCAACCCTCTTTTCACCCGGGACCCACGTGCAGCTCCTGTCATTATCCCCACCTGCAGGCGAAGGAACTGAAACAGAGAGAGCCTAGGGGTGCCCGGGTGGCTCGGTCGATCGGGTGTCCTACTCTTGATTTCTGCTCAGGTCATGATCTCACGGGTTTGCGGTTCGAGCCCCACGTCAGGCTCTGTGCTGACAGCTCAGAGCCTGGAGCCTGCTTCCGATTCTGTGTCTCCCTCTCTCTCTGCCCCTCCCCTGCTCACGCTCTCTCTCTCTCTCTCTCTCTCTCTCTCTCTCAAAAATAAATAAACATTAAAAAATTTAATCAAAAAGGAAAAAAAAGAAAACAGCGAGCTTAAACGCTGCGGGAAAGCATACAGCACCCAGCACCCCAGCAGGTTCTGAACCGCCGAGCTGAGGTTGGGTCTCCACCGTCCGCTCTGCTGATACTGTCCCGCGATTCTCACACGTGCTTGAGCAAGGGCCCCACGTTTTCATTACTTTTTGAAAGTCGTTTCAAAGAACCGAAAAGTATGGCACGTCCTTCTGGGGGTCCCAGCTAACAGCTTTGGAAATGAAATATGCCAGAAACCATCTTCCAGTGGCTGGTATGTTAGCACAGCTCTGGCGTGCTTTGATCTGGGCGGGAGACGAATCTGGAAGGGCACTGGGGCTTCTGCGTCCCAGCCTTCGCCAACGGTCTCCTCCGGCCCCGAGGTTGCCGGAGCCCCCCGCCCGCACGACTCCTTCCGGACAGTCAGAAATGCCCCGACGAGGATTGAGAGCCACGCCTGCCCAAGGAAGGACAGACCCCACAGGTCCTAGGTCACCCTGTGTCTCCTCTTTTCACTCCTGGCCCCCCCGGCCCTGGAGGTAGGCGGGCTTTGCCCTGACTCCCCAGATACACCGTCACCCAGGTCTAGCCAGCCGTGACCCCGGTGAGAGAAGCCAAGCTCTCTGGGCTTCCCAGACCTGCCTGTCCTCCATGCTGCTGTCTATAGGTTCCACCACGGAAGGGACGTGGTCCACTTGGCTCCACCCTGAACTCCCAGGACTCAGCACAGAACGAAAGCTCACAGTATTTGTTGAGTGAATGAAGGAACAAGTCAGAGAGTAAATGAATAAATACTCCTTCCCAGAAGCAGATCCGGAGAGGACACCGAATCGGTCCTTCGGGCCACTGTCACCGCCCACAAGTCCCTGCTGCCTAGGGTTCCCTCCCGAGCCCACTGCCTGGGCCACCCTCTCCTGACCCAGGAAACGCCACCCAAGGGTGCAGAACATGGCCCGTTCTGGAGGCCCCCAGCGACAGCCATCCATCCCTCAAGGGACAAGCTCGGGACCCCCGGTGGGGTGAGCCCACCCCGTCCCAGTGATGGTGCCCACGAGGTGGCCCCAACTGGGCAGCCAGGGCCAGTGGGATGTCGTGCGACCCAAGCAGCCCCCCAGGGCCCCCCGTTCAGAAAGACCTGGGCTCGGTTTCATGCTGTGCTGTCACTGTCTTGAAATTCTTAAAGAAGTTTCAACGAGGGGCGTGTTTTCGCTACGCATTGGACCCCGTGAACAGCGGAGCTGCGCCTGAGACAGGTGCCCACCCCTCTGACGTCCCCAAGTTTGAATCCCCCTCCAGCCCCTCGAGGTGCTGGAAAGAGAGTATCTGCCTGACCCCCAGTTCCACCAAGATGGTGAACCCCGTCTCCCGAGTCAGGGAGACAGGAAGCCAGGCCAAGGTGGGGGCTGGAAGGAGGCAGCAGATTTAGTGGTGGAACCCATGGGAACCTGGGACACCTTCCAATGCCTGCCTTTAGAAATGGAGGAACAGATTCAGAGAAGGGAAGGGGGGTCCAGCAGGGATAGGCCTGGTCCCCAGAGATCCCCAGCCAGGGCCCAGGGCCAGCTCCCACTGGCCCCGGGCACTATTCCAGGGACGGGAGCGGTGGCCTCACCAGCCTGCTCCTCCACTGAGAGGCAGCCGAGGGCTCTGTCCCCAGGAAGGAAAAGAAACCGTGATGTCCACACTCAGTCCGTGCAGAGACCCTCGGTGGGCAGAGGAGCCCCCACGCAGGCCCCGAGCAGCCTGCCTCCTGCCCAGGCCACAAGCCAATTCAAGACCCAGATAGTGAGTCTCTGCCCCCAGGACGCCCAACATGCACTTCTGTCCCCCAGTGAGCCCACAAAATCCACTTAGAAATGAGGCGCTGGGTCTGTACCTCAAAGCTCCAGAGAGGGGCTTGTGGAAACAGCCCTGCAGTTGGAGCCACCAGCCGAGGACCCTGAAGTGGCATCAGGGGTCCGCCCCTGTGGCCGAGGCTGGCTCGGGGAGGTCTCGGCGCCCAGGGCACATGGAGGCCCGCAGCACCAAAACGAACACCGCCGCCTGCAAGTGTGCTCGCCACACTGTTCACATCGTCTTTCATCAGGTGCCCCCGCACGGCTGGCACGCTTCTCGGATGGAATAAAACCAAACAAGGAGGGTGTGGCGGCATCGGGACGACCTCGGCCCTCTGAGCCTCTGTCTCGTCCTCTGTGAAACGGAGCGGATTCGGGTGCGACCCCACAACGCTGCCGGGGGAGGGGGCGATGCCCATCCACGCGAGCCTATGCCTGAAATCAGAGCACAGAGGCCTGGGGGCGAGGCCCTCTCTCCCTGAGCGGCCACTGGCACGTTTCTAGGTCAGCTATTTCTGTTTCCTGGGGTGTGAGTCACAACAGCGGGGCCGACAGGACGCCCTGGAGGGACCCGCAGAACGCTAGGCCTCTTCCCGCGGTCGGCACGCAGCCGGGCCCTACGGGCAGTGCAGTGACGAGCGCAGACACGAGCCCTTCCCGAGCGCGGCCCGCAGAGTGGGGAGCCTCCTGAACGGCCGCCGGGCCCGCGTGGGCTTCGCGGAACCCTCCCCGCGCCCAGAACCCGCGGCGTTCAGCACTGTCACCTCCCACGGGCATCTCGGGACTAGAAGCACGCAGATCACCTCCGGTTGGAGGTCCCAAGCCTTTCAAGGAGCCAGTGGGAAAGGATTTTGAAGCAGCCTTATATCTGTGTGCCTTCCAAGGGCTCAAGGATAATCCCCAAAAAATAACAAATAGCACAATTCAGGAGTCAATCAATCGCACACACACACACACACACACACACACACAGCAGCAAGAATTCAGCATCAGCTGCCAACTCGGAAATGAACTTCCCATCAGAAAAAGGGAAAATGCAGAGGTGGCCCGTGAGGGTCAGGCCTGCAAGGCCCCAGAAGGCGCCCCTGCCCACTGATGTCCCCCAGGCCAGTCGGGACAGGGCCGGCCCATGGCACGGTGAGTCGAGGTTCTCGCTGCTCACAGTGGGGCCTGGGACCAGCCGTGCACACTTCGCACGAGCCCCTGGAAACGCAGAACCTGGGTGAGGCCCCACCCCAGACCTGCTGACTCAGAATCTGTGTTTTTAACGTCGACGTTTCAGAAACCACACTGGCGGATCCCCGGGTCCCTATCCGCTCACCCCCATCAGAAGCTGAATTTCCTTCTAGCACGCAAGAGGGCCCCATTCTCTCCATCCTCAAGCAGCTGTTAACCAACAACAAACACACACCACCCTCAGGCACACACTCACCACCGTGAATTTCAGTCACCCCAGGGCCTTGGTACATGCTGGTTCCTGCACCTCTGCCTTCCTCCCGCCCCTCTGCTCTGCCTCTTTTCTGCTCATTCTTAAAGCCACCTCCCCCCTGAAACCTTCCCCAGAGGCTGTGGGCTCCAGGAGGGCAGGAACCAAGGCCACCTCTATCAGCACCTTCTCCCAAGCCTAGCCAAGTGCCAGCACATAATGACAGTCTGATAAATAACTTCCCAGTGGATGAATCAGTGGCTAACTGGCTCCAAAAAGCCAGGAATGACTCCTGGTGTGGCTCTCCCCATTCCCACCCCACCTGTCCACTTTCACAGGTGCAAAAGTTGACGCGGGAACGTGTACAACATTTTATCATCGCAGAACACCTGAACACGTGGGTTTAGAAGCCCACCGAAGGCTGAGGCCCAGAGGGAGGAAGGCTCCAGACTGGGGGCACCTGCAGAATGCCACTCCTGGCTCTCTGCACCACGACGCACTGCCTCCTGGCGGGAGAGATGCTGAGGCCAGGAAGGAGGTCAGGGCCTCTCGGCATGTGCCAACTGTGCCCATTACACAGATGAACAAACTGAGGAACCAAGAGATAAAACAATGGCTCCAAGAGCATACAGCTAGCCCTTCGATGTGGGAACACAGAGAACAAACAAGGCCTCAAGTGTTAGAAGGAGAAAAGGGAGGTCGGGAAAGAAGGCAGAGGGTAAGATGTTTTGTGGTGACTTCAAGTATTCATCCAACGAACAGTCTTTTTTGCCCTATACGGCAGGCGTGAGGGTCCACAGAGAGGAAGCCGCCAGGGTCCCAGCAGCCACAGGCACCGCTGTCCCCTGATCCCATCAGATGATGGCATTCTGCCTGCACACAGGCCTCCAGGATGCTCCAGAGAGCACCACGAAGGCGTGTTTCACGGTCTAGGAACGCGTGTTCACAAGCAGAAAGGGTGGAAGGCTATGCAGGGATCGTACAACCTCAGGAGAGGCTGGGACATACACCCACACACGCCAAGGGACGCTCCTGTCCTGAGCTGTGTGCCAAGGCACCCTCCTGGGTGTGCCCTTGTGGGGGCCGGTCCAGCCACACAGCTTACATCCCGTTCCAAAAGGGACAAGATTCTCAGAGAGGCCCCAGCAGGAGAGGCCTCCCGGCTGCGGACTCACCAGCCCTGAGGGTGGTCACGCCCGCTGCTTGGGTGAACCCTCCATTCCTGGAATCTCCGTTCACTCGTCTAAAAAAGCGAGGAAAAGTCCCCGTGCCATTCTTGGACTGGAAGGTGAAGGCGTGACAGGCAGCAGGTCCCAACAGACTTTAAAACCTGTAAAGTGTTCTCCCAGGGGAAGGGG
>NW_024412376.1:165018380-165026393 GCF_014898765.1 Herpailurus yagouaroundi | reverse complement strand
ATTCCATTACCGAAAAGAAAAACCACCCGAACAGTCACAGGGATTTGGGAACTTGACCAGTTTGTCCTCTGCAAGGAAGAGAGCTCTGTGGATGCACCTGTTCTCAGGAGACGCCCCCCTGGGTCCAGAGGGACAGGGCACAGCCTACTTAAATGGAATGAGGATGGGGCTCCTGGGGGGCTCAGTCGGTTGAGCACCAACTTCAGCTCAGGTCATGATCTCGCCGTCCGTGAGTTCAGGCCCCGCATCGGGCTCTGTGCCGACAGCTCGGAGCCTGGAGCCTGCTTTGGATTCTGTGTCTCCCTCTCTCTGCCCCTCCCCTGCTCGTGCTCTGTCTCTCTCTGTCTCTCTCTCTCCCTCAGAAATAAACATTTAAAAAAATTTTAACGGAATGAGGTCCGTGATCTGGCCCTACCGAGAGGTCGTGACTCTCAGCACAGGCTCGTCAGTCACGCAAAGATCCCACGCTGGACAAGGAGGCCGATTTGCAGCCACCAGTGAGACAGGGTGAGGGACATTGGGATGACCTCCCTCCCGTGGCGGCCTGGCCAGGGCACGTCTGTGAGATGGTAGCTTGCTGGCTGGCCTTGGTGTGAGGCCTGCGGGCTTTGAGTCTCGGGCCCTGAGCCCCAGTGTCCTCATCTGTCCTACGGGAGAGACACAGCCAACAGCGGGGATGACCCTGGGGTCACATCTTCAGGATGGAGACCTCCCACCAGACAAGCCACGATGGGCCCTGGGGTCAGTCTCCACCTGCATTTGGAAGGATGCCAGTCCGGGGTAGGCAGAGCTGGCTCACAAAGGAGCCTGTTTCCAGGACCCAGGACACGCGGCCGGTGGCGGCATAAAGGACACACCCTCGGTGAAGCTAACGCATGACGAGTAACAAAACCACAGCCCGCCGACCCCTTGGCCTGGCCTTCCCACTCCTGGGGAGCTAGTCTATCGACGTCCTTGTGCATACGGGGTGATGGATGCCCCAAGTTCTGTCCTGCGACGCGGTAACAGCCCAAGACCGGAAATTAACCAGCTCGTCCAGCAACAGGCCGTATACACAGCCTGCAGCCCAGCCACCCTCGGGAACACCACACGGCTGGACTCCAGAGGCCTGGCGAGCCGCAGAGGGCGCAGACGGGGCTCCAGCGCGGCGCGCTCGGTAGAAGGAGCCACGTGCAGGGCAGCCCCGTGTCACTTCGTGTGAACCAAAGGGAGGGGTCAGCACCCCTGAACCGAAGAGGAGGGGCCTCCCTGCGGACCCACAATGCCGGCCTTCCCTTCAAGCAGCAGGCGGTGGCTGGTCCACACCCCACTTCCCCGGCCCCCCGGGAGGGCAGCGAGGCTCAGCTCTGGGCACCTTTGCCCAAGAGGCCTCCTCTACAAAGAAATCTATTCCCGGGGCGCCTGGGTGGCGCAGTCGGTTAAGCGTCCGACTTCAGCCAGGTCACGATCTCGCGGTCCGTGAGTTCGAGCCCCGCATCAGGCTCTGGGCTGATGGCTCAGAGCCTGGAGCCTGTTTCCGATTCTGTGTCTCCCTCTCTCTCTGCCCCTCCCCCGTTCACGCTCTGTCTCTCTCTGTCCCCAAAATAAATAAACGTTGAAAAAAAAAAAATTAAAAAAAAAAAAAAAGAAATCTATTCCCGTTAAGGAACTGATTCTGCATTTATCTACCAGGGAGAGGAATCCTGCGTCTCTCTGACAGAGACCCCCCGGGGGAGGGGAAGGAAACCTGTTGGGCTCAGAAAGCCAAGTGGCAGGTGCGGGCTCTCCAAGGGCCAGGCTTTGGTCCGTCCCAGTGCCATCCTGTAGACACCAAGGGCAGGCCGGCGGCCCAGCCTCATTCACTCCTGCCCCCCACCCCGGGAGCCTCACCCCCTCTCCTCTATGGACTAGAGGAGCCTCCGTCATTCTCTAAGCTGGCGGGATTCCCCACAGGCCCCGGAAGCTCCCGGAAGGTTCTCACGCCCAAGTGGGCCAAGCAAGTCCGTGTCAAATTTGCTGCTAGCATGAGGCATTTCCCCCAACACCGTCTTCTGCAGGGCACAGAGCCTGGCTCCCACCACTTGCCAGACCCCTCCTCCTGGTGCGGCGCCCCGGCCCCCCTCTCCAGGCCCCTCCGCAGAGCCTGGAGGACTTCGCGAGGGACGACTATGTGCCGGGAGTCTGAAGGGCCTTGTCTGAATCCCGGCTCTGCGGCACATGAGCTATGCAATCGGCTTAATCTCTGGGTGCCTCGGTTTCCTCATCGATGACACAGGGATGATGACGCAGGCTTCCAGGGCTGGAGAGGACACGAGTTCGATGTGTCCGTGGTGAGTGCGCCGCTCAGGGTTAGGGTCGCGGTTTGGGAGCGCTCATGAGACATGCACGTGAGGAGCACAGTGGGAGGCCGCCTAGGTGAGATGCCGCTGTGCGTACTCCTGTCCTGAGAAGCTTGTTCAACCTACGGACTCGGGACCCCAGGCACACCTCTCCACCACTTGGGGGTCCTCCTTACCGGGTCATCAGCCTAGATGCCACCTCCTCCAGAAAGCCTTCCAGGATTTCCCCGGGCTAAGCTGCCAGCATCTGATTACACACACTTTCCCTGGAGCAGGCATGAGCTCACGCGTTACGACTTTGGGGCCGGGCCCCTTCCCCTCACCACCCGCTGTGCCCCCGGGCCCAGCACCAGAACGAGGCCCCAGAATGGCAGGGGAAGGCGCACGACCTTGGAGCTGGCTCAGTGTGAGTGTGAACCCCCACACACCGTGTGACTCCCCCCCCCCCTTGGGCTAGCGTCACCTCCTTGTCTGCAACGCCGGCGGATAACAGCTGCACATCCCCGAGAGGCAAGGATCATAAACTATGCTAATGTGTTCAAAGGGCCTGGCACCCTGCCTGACGCTGAGGAGGGCCTGACAAATGACTGTCCTGTCCCTCCTCCACGACTCGGGTGACGGCCAGGCTGAGGCCGTTGGCTGGAGACAAACAGGCCTGGCCGCCCTGAGTGACGCCGCGTCACGCTCCAGGTCCCCCCCGGGCCCTAGTAGGACCCCTTTCTCCCACAGAGCTGTGACCCCCATTGGGCTGTTCTGCCGGGACCGCCATGGCCCTGGAGCCCCCCCCCCCCATTTGACCGGAGGCCCTGCCCGGGTGTCCCCAGGTCGTGGGGACCAGAAATGGGCTGGGATGTAAGAACCCAAAGAGGTCGTGGGAAGTAAGAAGGAACATCTCACGAGAACCACAGCCTTGAACCCATGACCCTGCCCCCTTAGGGGCCACGGCCCTTTCTCCCTGGGAGAGGCCGGCCAGTAAGGTGCAGTGTCCCCAGATGGGTCGGGGGCATTCTCTTCGTTCCTGTGGTGTCCACGCTGGTGGGACAATTGGTGCCCAGAGCAGCTGAGCTAGAGACGTCCACAGAGGCATGTCGCCAAAGCCCCATCCCTTCGCCCAGCTGGCCTCGGCCTCCCCTGGCAGGTGTGCCTTTGAGGCCAAGTCCTGGCCCCCAGAATCGAATCCACAGGCCGGGGCAGGAGCACCGTGTGTCACTCTGTCCTGGCCCTGCGTCACGAGCCTTCCAGACATTGTGTCGTGTAATCCTCCCAACAGCCCTGGTCCCTGGGAGCCATCCCGTCCCCATTTTGAAGATGGGGAACGCGGAGGCACACGGAGGGAGGTTATCTGCCTCAGGTCACGGAGCTCAGATGTGGCAGGGCCGGTGTGCCTCAGGGGACTGGCCGGGGTGGGGGGGGGAGCGGAAAGACCTTCACCCCGTGCACCCCAGTTTAGTACGACACAGCGTGGGGCTGCATCCCGGGAGCCAGACCCCCGCCCCGGCTCTGGCCTCCAGAGGTGCCTACGGCCGCCTCCCCTCACAGCGGGTCGGCAGCCGGCATACTCAAAGCCCGCGGGCTGTCCTTGGCCTTGGCGGGTCCCGCCCCGGGGCCAGTCTGCGGCACCCCTCCCCTGCCGTGCGCTCGCTGCGACCGACCATCCATCCTGCTTGGCCCGGGATGCTCTGCGGTTCTGATTTGAGCCCTCGGCCTGGCCGAATGTCACCACTCCTCCGAGAGCCCTCGTCCAGCCAAGTGACTTATTCATAAGGACTCGGAACCATGGCACACACTGACCGACTCCCAGGAGCGGGCAGGGTTCGGAGAAGGAAGGGGCGGACACATACGGGGACGCGGGGCTCGATCGGGCGTGATGGACAGCCGCGCACCTTGGACAGGCCCCGCCCACTCTGCACCCCTCGACCCCGCTGTCCCTCCACTCGCCCTGCAGCTTGCTGTTCCCGGGACACCCTTGGCCTCCCCCGTCCTCCTCTCATCGTCCACAGCCTCCCTCCTAGAGGGATTCGCCTCAGGCACGCCTGTCTGGGGGGACTTCCGGAACCCTCTGCCCACCTCCGGTGAAGGCTGGTGCCCCCCTGGGGTCCCCGCAGCCCCTGGATGTGGTGAGGTGAACGCTGTCCCCCAAAGTTGGTCCACCTGGAACCTCAGAATGAATGTGACCTTATTTGGGAAAGGCGCCTTTGAAGACGAAATTAAACCTCAAGCTGAGCTCATCCTGGAGCGGTCCTACACCCAGTGACAAGTGTCCCCACAATGAGGAGAGGGCGGTACAGGGGGAGGGGGCCAAAGGAAGATGGAGACGAGACCGGGTCACGTGTCTCCGAGTCCCTGAACGCCAAGGACTGCCAGAAGTCGGGCGAGAGGCCTGGGGCAGATTCTGCCTGAGATGTCCTCCCCGGTCCCCGCCCTGCTACACGGCCAAGCCGGCTTCTGGGAGCACCTCAGAGCCCACCCCCCGGGCTCCCGACCCCGCCGCTCTCCTCCGCTCTGCCTCCACGGGGGACACCGCCTGTCTTCGTCTTTGCCGTGGGTCGAATCGCAGCTCCCCAAAAGGGGCTGAAGCCCGAACCCCTGGTACCTGTGAACGCGGCCTCAGAGGCCATTGAGGGGACCATTCTCCCTCACAGGGAGCCAGCCTGTGGCACCTCACTCCAGCACTTCCGGTCTCCAGAGCTGTGAGGTGCTAAGACAGGCACGTGCCCATTCTCCAGATGAGGACACCGAGGCTCAGCCTGCCCGAGGTGACCCAGCCGGGAACTGGTAGGGCTGGGGTCTCCACCGGGGGCCCACCTGACTCCACAGGTGGAGGAGGCCCCCAGGGGCAGCGGGGCTGCTGCCTCAGAAAGCACTGGGTCCCGCCCTGGCCGTGCCAGCTCAGACAAGTGACAGCCCAGCGCCCCCATCCGTCAGGCACCTCGCACAGGCACCAAACCTAACGTTTAAAAAGAAGGGAGTTGAGACGTAAGCTTCGAAAGGGCCCCTATAAATCAAAATCAGTCAGCAGAAAATAAATGGAGAACGTTGCTGCTCGGTGGAAAGTGGCATTTTACATCTAAGCCATTTAAGGGATGATGTGTATGTTAATAGATGGGTCTTAGTCCACTTTCCCAGCCCGCCGTCCTTTGAAAATACTATTTACTCTCTATTTCTAACAACCCGATTGGATTTTAATCTCCCCTATCGCTCCCTTCTAGGTCGCTGTAGAGAAAACGACTGATAAACTGACAAGGCTCTTAGGCACTCATTCATTCGTTCGTTCGTTGGTTCGCTCACTTCTGCCGTTGCCATTCCGAACAACACTCGTGCGTTTCTACCTGGCGGACTGTTTGTGGCGATAAAATGTCATCGGAAACGCGGCGATGTTGGTACATCTTCTCTCAACATAGAAAGTGCCCGGGGTGTCTCTGGAGGTGGGTGGAAACGGCTGGTCCTCGTTTTAAAACAGAAATCCCTCCCCAGGCAGGGCTCCAACGCTCGGCCCCTCCTCCCCGCCAGTCCCCAGCAGGAGAACCATATGTTCGATCCTTCCAAGAATTTCTCCTTGGAAATGATGCTGTCACGTCAGAACAGAGGTGCCTGGAACAAAGGAAGTGGGGGGGGGGTAGGAGGGGAGCCCTTGACCTCATCCGCCTGGAAACGCCGAGATTTGGGCCACAGCAGCCCCCCGAAAATGTCGCTTGGCTTTAAGGGGAGCAGGGAGGCCGGTCACCCCCAAAGGCCTGTCTCAGGAAAGCAGGGGGCCTGCTGGGCCCGTTACCAGCTTGGAGAGCGGCCACTTGGGGCCCATCTGAGCTCTGCAAAGACTGATTTATCTCCCCGAGAAAGCTGGTGGGAGAGACCGGCAAGGAAACCCGGTCCCTGTTTCTGGAGCCCGCCCCTCTCAGCCATCTGGGGTGCAAAATGGCTTGTGGGGGCCTGAGGCGCTTCGGCATTTCATGGGCCACTTCCTCCATAAAAAAATATTAACGGTTATATTTTATGGCTGCGTTGGTATAAAGAAGATTGGATCCATATTCTATATCCAAACATTTCCTTGACCTAAAAACTTGCCTTTTCTTCTTCTGATTTTAAAGGAAATTAAAACATTTTTGCGGGTGCCTACACGTCCCGGGGGCCCTGGCACGGAGCCCTGAGTCTGCAGGAGACGCGGCCTCGCGGCCTCCCCACCAGCCCGCCTCCTCCCCTCCCTCAGCCTGGCCGCGCTCGCCCCTGCTCGCCGGACCCGCGGCCCGGCCCCCCAAGTCCCCCCTTACCTGCCGTTCTCCCACCACATGGATCACGATACCCCTCCCGCACCCGGCACCCTGACACATCCCCTGGTGCAGGCCCTGTGAAGAATCCCAGGAAACCCGCCAACGTATAGGCGCATCGGCAGACTTTTCCACCCCACCTCAGGGTTCACAGACCAGCCTGGGACCCGGCCGGTCTGTGGGGCCAAGAAGCCATTCCCATCCCCCCCCGGCAGGGTAGGAGGAAACGCAGGTCAAGCTCATCCCGGTGGGACTGCCAGGCTTGGGTCCTCTCCAGAGGGGTCCTCTCCAGTCTCTGGGCCTCTCTAGGCCATCCAACCTGGATTCAGGACGGAGACAGCGCTTGGGAACTCACTCTACAACTTCAGACGTGTGAGGAGCGTAAGGCCCACCCCCAGGCACCAGCACCAAGGTGTCTCCTGCCCCACCAGGCGCCCTCACTGGCCGTCAAGACCTGGGGACCTCGACCCCCACCCTCCACCCCCCTACCCGGCTCACCCCACTCCTCGCCCTGAAATTCCTCCCCCGACCCCACGAGTGACACCACCTGCCCCCGGGGGCCCCCGGAGGACTCAGAGCGCCTCCTACGTCAGGCCTTCCCCATGACTCGGCGACCCCTAGTGGGGGCCACGTTCTTCCCTGTAACCCTGACTCCTCATTCACCTGCTGCTTCCCCTCCGCCCCCGGAGACCCCTCCAGGGCCAGCTGGGGGCCTGGCACCCACGTGTCTGCCATGGGGAGGGGGTGCTGCGGCGGAGGGGGCCCGTCCCCATCATCACCGCCGACCATGTCGCATCTTGCCTCCTCCGATGACTCACAGCCGGGGTCTGTCTCCTCGGCGCCCAAGCTCCCTGGAACACGAGGGCTGGGCACCCGCCTCCCCAGCACCTAGTGCACAGGAGGTCCTCAGGCCACAGGCCAGAATTTGTGCACTGGAGTCATGCTGCCACTGCAGAGGAGGGCAGGAATGACCCTGACCCTCCCAAGGGACATCCGGGGAGGCTTGGAAGTAGACGTGTCTGCTGTTCTGGGACAGAGGACGGGGGAGGAGGAGAGGGGGGAGGAGGAGAGGGAGGGGGAGGAAGTGGAAGAGGGAGAGAAGGAGGAGGAGGGGGAGGAGGGGGAGGGGGAAGGGAGGGGGAGGGGGAGGGGGGAAGGGGAAGGGAGGGGGAGGAGGAGGGGAGGGGAGAAGGGAGAGGAAGAGGGGTAGGAGAGGAGGGGGGAGGGGGGAGAGAAGGGGAAAGGGGAAGGAGAGGAGGAAGAGAGGAGTAGGAGGAGGGAGAAAGGAGGGAGAGAAGGAGGAGGGGGGAGGAGGAGAGGGAGGAGAGGGGGGAGGGGGAAGAGAGGGAAGAGGGGAGGGGGAGCAGAAGGGGGAGGGAGAGGAGGGGAGGGGGAGGAGAGGGAGGGGGAGGAAGGGGAAGAGGGAGAGA
>NW_024412376.1:165006294-165017980 GCF_014898765.1 Herpailurus yagouaroundi | reverse complement strand
GGGAGGGGAGGAGAGGGAGGGGGAGGAGGGGGAGAGGAAGCAGGGTGGCTTTGAGAAACGGCTTTC
The DNA here is from genome assembly GCF_014898765.1 of Herpailurus yagouaroundi. Classification (NCBI taxonomy): domain Eukaryota; kingdom Metazoa; phylum Chordata; class Mammalia; order Carnivora; family Felidae; genus Herpailurus; species Herpailurus yagouaroundi. Next base: position 165,017,914 of record NW_024412376.1, on the reverse strand, counting down.
TGCAGAAGGGCTCTTTTACGTGCAGCTGCCATGGGGGAGCCCTCGATGTCACCTCCTAGGAAAGGCTGGCCTCCGATGCCACGCAGCCTTGGGCACAGCCTGCTCCCCCTGGGGACTCATGTCCCAGCCGGGTGCTCTGTGTGTCTGTCCCGAAGACCTGTGTCAGACCCTCTCCGCAGGGCTCCCAGGTCCATGGTCATCCTCTCCAAACAGGGCCAGGAACCACTGTCAGGTCAGCAGCCAAACAGCTCGAGAAACGCAGTGTCCATCGCTCTGGGCCCCGCTGCAGCATCTGCACCAGAATCGCCCATCAGGAGGCTACGTTACTGTTTCCCTAAATCAATTCGCTTCCTTTCCTGAAACAGGAAACTTCGCATGGTTTCCGCAAACGGAAAGCGGGCATCACTTACCCCGAAGTCGTACGAGGGGCAGCAGGAGAAAAACAGTTCATTCTCTCCTGCCGCACACACGCGGTCTGCCTAAGACCAGTGAGCCGAGGGCCTGGGGCCTGCCCTCGCTTTGTTAAAGGGACCCACAGAGCATGTCAGGGTGGTGCCCTTATTGTCAAGCGTGGAAGAAGATGGAAACGACATCGGCAGCCCTCCAGGCCCCTGGGGTCACCGGCCGCTCTTGTCCTGGCCCCTCCCTAGGAGCAGAAGTGCCACACTTTGGAAAACATCCAGCTGCTCGGAATGCAGAACACCCCACCTCAGCTTCCTTCCCAACCCCCAACAACAACCCAGGAATCCAGTGACAGGGAGCTCACTACCTCACAAATGCAACTGCAACACGATCGGAAGCATCAGTGAGATTGTCGAAAGGTCTCGGCAACTCCAGCTTCTGTACAAAACCCAGCTGACGACGAAAGCCCAGCCCCTCCCTGTGGATGCTATTTCTATAAAGCCAAAAAGCCACGGGGCTCACAGCCAAGATCCATATACATGGGCAGCAATTGTCCTCAAATAGAGCCAGGCTTACGTGGGGCTCGGGTTAAGCCCTGGATCCCAGGCAAGTGTTAAGTCATCTTTGAGATCGGTGACCGTGGCCTCCGCAGGCCCTGATCTGGGCTTTCCGACACAGAAGCAGCCGTGACTGTGGCCGCCTTGGGAAGACTGTGCCCTGGAGGGGGTTCTCCCGGTGACATCTCCAGAAACCGCTTCCCTGAGCATTCTCAGAGGCTGGCGCCTCTTCTGGAAGTGGCCATTGGGAGCCATCTTTGGGGACCTGTGACAGGTGTGCCTGTCCCCGGCGGGCGGCGGGACCCGGCCCGGAAAGAGGCCAGTCATCACAGCCATGCTGTGAACGTCTGAATGAAGCGCTTTCAGAAAGGCGCTTTAAAAATAACATTTGGCGATTTCTAAAAAGCAGATTTCTGCAGCTGCCGTCACCGTGTTTTCTAACCACACCACCATCTGGGGGGGGGGGGGACTTCCTGGAGATCTTCTTGTGAATCTGACAAAGCGACATATTCCCAGGGAGTCCCTCACGCCTGCTTAGAAAGAGTCCAAAAGGCCTCAGGGTCTGGGGGGGTTCGGCCTCACCTTCCAAAGCCCCCCGCGTGTGTAGCCGAACCTGGCTCCCTGAGTCCGTCCCAGCTCCGCCTGGTGGGACCACACAGCCTGTGTCGCCCCCCCACCCCCCGTGGCCACCCTGCAGACCCAGCAGCAAGCTGACGGCCCTTCCCCTGCCCAAGGTCGCGTCACCCAGCCCTCGCTGACCTTGTCCAAACGAGTAAAGCAAGGGGTAAACCGTAGCCCATGGGCAATTTCTGGAAGAATCCTTATTTTTACAGCTAGTCCACGTGGAAAGCTGCCCGTTCTTGGATCTGCTCCTCCAACCTGGCATCCTCGGCCGCCACCCGCCTCCAGGCACGGGGTCCAGGGGGCAAGAGAATTCTTCTGTTTAAATGTGTGTGCCTCACACACCGATGGCACCAGGTCAAAGACAGGCTGTGTGCGCTGCTGGGGAATTGAGGGGGATCGGCCAAGAGGCTCCCCTTTGCTGCCTGTCTCACCCAAAGGCAGTTAGAAATCCCAATGAAGCAGGGGCAGCCAGCTGGCTCAGCCAGTTGAGTGACCAACTCTTGATTTTGGCTCATCATCTCATGGTTCGTGGGATCGAGCCCCGTGTCTGGCTCCTCACTGACAGCACAGAGCCTGCTTGGGATTCTCTGTCTCCCTCTCTCTGCCCCTCCCCCACCTCAAAATAAATAAATCGACACTAGAAAAAAAAACAAGAATTAGTCTGTATCCATGGTGAACAATGGGGCGAGACGACATATACGACCCATCCTCTGAGATCGTCACAGAGCAAGCCCGAGCTTGGGTCAGACAGACCTGGGTTAATTGTCAGCCGCCAGGGACCATCTGAGTGGGCCGTGGGACCGACAGCAACTTGGCGATGACATGGGCAAAGTCTGGCACACAGGTGTTCTCCTGGCGGTAGGGAGGGAGGCACCCCATAAGGTGCTTTAAATTATCCCAGCGGAGCCCTGCAATGACAAACATTGGCCGGGAGGGAAGTGCCTGCGTAAATTTTAACAGAGGTGCTAGTTTTCTTCAAGGTTACTCTCATCAACCAAATTGGTTGCACTTTCATGGCCATGAAGAGTCCCCATCTTTGCGCATTTGTATTTGATGTAAATACACCTGTAATAAATAAACATGACCCTGACTGCCTGAAGATTTCATGCTGGCCTAAGAAATCATAGCTTAAAGCAGAGGAGAAAAAATATATCTATCCTTCATCCTGAAAACAGGGGCCCATCTGTCCCTCGTTGGAGAGAAGAAGATGGCGGGAGGGTTGGATTCCTGGACAGAAAATAACAAGATCTTCGTTTTTGAAATCTCCGTACGGAAGCTCTCCCCAGGGTGAAGTCGCTGCGAGTCGCTCCAAAGGACCAGGATGGGAATGATTTTTGCTGGTACCCAAGCATCTGGCTGAACTGCACCCTCAGCACATCAGACAGGATGCTCCCTTCACCGGAGCAACTTGTTCTAAAACAGACCTGTCAACGCTGGCTCCACATGTAAACTCCCCAAGCCAGTTTAGCTAAATCACACACTTGGCATTTCATTACCAGCTGCGGCGGAGGGCATCCTGCCGTCCTGGGTGAAGGAGCGCCCCGCGGCCATCACGTCAGGCTGAAAACAGCCCCGTCTCCATCAACTTGACAAAGACAAAAAACGTGAATTAAGAGCGCTGTCTAAAATTAACAGTGATTGAAAGTTAATGATGGCGCAAATTTGGCAGAACTATTTCAACACGCATCACGACGTGGCCCCGGCTTTCAGATGGGACGCCGGCGTGATCAATGCCTGTCCAGATCCAGCTGAGACCACAGCCGTCCCCCTTTCCTCCAGAATCAGACCCTTGGCAGATGGCCTGAACTGTCACTCCCCCGTCTCTGTCCCCGGTTCTGGGGCTGGGCTAACACATCTGCTTGTCAACCTTCAGAGCTCATCTCGGCGATGTTTACTGCTAATAACAAGCCAGGAAGCGATGCCTGTTGGGCGAACGTTTGCATAAACTGTAGCGAAACCATCTACGTCAATCAGGAAACACAAAGCCCTGGGGGGGGGGGGGAGACAAACGATGATCTGGGAAAATACGACACAATATTACATGAAAAAAATATTTGAAATTCTATATAGAGCAGGTCCTCCCCTCCAGACGACAATGAAAATCTATGTGTATTTATTTCTTCCATGAGGCCACAGAGGTTTTTCTTTTTTAATTTTTTAGTGTTTATTTCTGAGAGAGAGAGAGAGAGACAGAGCATAAGCTGGGGAGGGGCAGAGAGAGAGGGAGACACAGAATCCGAAGCGGGCTCCGGGCTCCGAGCTGTCAGCACAGAGCCCGATGCGGGGCTTGAAGTCACGAACCGCGAGATCATGACCTGAGCCGAAGTCGGACGCTCAACCGACTGAGCCACCCAGGTGCCCCGAGAGTACATACGAGCTTTTGAGGCCAACAACCATGAGTCATGCCCCCACTCGTACCCCGGCCCCGGGGTAGGGCCAGCATCCCACAGGTAAGCAGCAAATGCCTGATACACTAACTTGGAATGGTTCCCGTCGACTCTTCTGTTGTAACTGTTAAAAAGTTTATACACACGTGTGTACGTACGAACCCGCACAGACACGGACAGATCACAGACACACAGACACATGTGCAGGAAACCAACCAGACAGAAACTGTCTGAATGTAAAAACAGGCTGTACAGGCTGTTTTCTTTCCTCTTTGGCACACTGGTTGATTTTTCTGTAACAAGAATGTTTTATGTTTACAAGCTCGGGGGGAAATTCTACGACAAAAGAGGTCATGTGTGTTCCAGCTGCACGCAGTCAGAGCTCCGTCCAGATGGGCTTTAAGGTGTGCAGACACGCGGGGCGCCTGGGTGGCGCACTCGGTTAAGCGTCCGACTTCAGCCAGGTCACGATCTCGCGGTCCGTGAGTTCGAGCCCCGCGTCGGGCTCTGGGCTGATGGCTCGGAGCCTGGAGCCTGTTTCCGATTCTGTGTCTCCCTCTCTCTCTGCCCCTCCCCCGTTCATGCTCTGTCTCTCTCTGTCCCAAAAATAAATAAACGTTGAAAAAAAAATTTTTTTAATAAATAAATAAATAAAATTAAAAAAAAAAAAAGGTGTGCAGACACGCAGCTAGCCGTCCTCAACCACACTCCTACTACGTGCCCCGTGTCTTCTTGTGCTGAATCTCGTAACCACCCGGCTTAGGTGTTTACATCCCGGCGCTGATCCCGAACTTTCTAAGTTAGAAGCATTCGCCTGGTTTGGTCTCCAGAACAAACCTGTGATCAGGGACAGTTACATCTTCCAGCCGAGGCTCAGGGAAGTCCCGTAACTCGTGCACAGTTGATTGGCGGACAAAGATGGGAGACGGGCGTGCGCGAGACAGCGGAAGGGCCAGGCCTAGCGACACGAACCGGACACGTTTGTTCCTGCCCAACCCCCTGCAGACACCCTGTGATTCTCGCCATTATTCCTGAGGGTTCTTGGGCGGGTGGGGGCACAAGCTACCTGCTGTGTGGGCTTTGTTCTTGCTTGTGGGCTGGCCACTCTTCCCAGTCCCATGAGGCTGGCCTGGTCTGGTTCCGCGCGGCCCGGCCTGAACGGAGACGCTCCTCCCGGCAAACCCAGGTCGCGGGGGCGGGCCTCCCACTCATGCTCACCATTACTGGTCACAGCAACAGGACACATTTGAGGCAAGGATTCCCGCTGGCCGGCCCGGCCAAGCCCCCGCTTGGGAAACCCCTCGGCAGTGCCCTAGGATAATAGCTCACAGAACTGGCCTTGGTGTTCCTGGAATTTTCCATTGATCACCTTAGTAAGACACTGATCTATATGCCCTACATGCTTATTTGATAAGTCTGCATCCCACACTTGACTCAGGAGTTAGAAAAGGCACAGACATTCCATCTGAAGCTGAGTTTCCCCTCAATCAGAGTAGTGAGCTCCCCGTCACTAGGGGTGAGCAAGCAGCGGGGGATGAGCTGGTTGGAGTGTTGCAGGGGATTCATGGAAGCCCGAGCTGGACAAGGCAGCCTCGTGGGCCCCGACTCTTCTCACGCTCCACAAATTGCCCAGCACATTCCCTTTCCTCATCACTATTCCGGGAGCCCTAAGGACGGGTGCATTTAGCCAGACGTGGCTTTTTGAGGACCACCCCGTTCCAATCCAGACTGGGGATTTGTCAACTGATCGGCCACAAAATCCCAAGCGAACACAGGAGTCCTCGCCGCAAAGGTGAGCCCTGGGTGGGTTTTCCCAGTTCAAGCCCTTTCCCACCCTTGTGTACTGTCACCCAGGCAGAGATGCAGGCAGGGGCGCAAAGTGGCTGCAGAGTGGGGGTGACACCGCAGGACTTGAGCCTGTGTCCCCATCGGGGACGTGTCACGGAGCTGCAGGGACCACCTCCGAGTACTTCCTGCAAATGCGTGGGCTTCTCAGTGAGTAGAGGGGCCTCGGCCCTTGACAGCCACCAAGATGGCGGCCGTGGCCTCCGTGGGCCCTGGGCTCTGCAGGGGCAGAAGTGAGTTTGGCCAGATGGTGTGAAAACAGGAGTAGAAAGCGGGCGGGTCAAGCCGCTTCGTCTGGAAACCCACGCCCGGGGCTCTGGGAGGCACCCCACTGCTACTGCCTACATGGCAACTGCTTGGTATTGCAATGGAAGGATCTGGGCGCCACGAGCCTGCCGCATTCAGACCTGGAGCCGGTGAGAGCTCACTATCCTCTGCTCTCTCCCCGCCTGCTCTCTCACACCACCCGTCTTCATGAGCCAACTCCAACTCCAGCCTTCTCCCAAGAAAGTCCCCCTGACCTCTTTCTACTCCTTTAAAACTAATCATTATGGTGTTTTCGACAAATGGTGCTGAACCGATAGGACATTTGCAAAGACACAGAAAACAAAACCAAACCTCAACCCTTACCTCACACCATAGACAAAAGTCAACTCAAAATGGATCCTGGACCTAAATGCAAACCCTAAATCTATAACAATTCTTGAATAAAACAGAAAACAAAATCTCTGTGACTTTTGGTCAAAGATTCTTAGATAAGACATAAAAGAACGGACCCTAAAAATATAGATAGATAGATAGATAGATAGATACCTAGATAGATAAAATGGACTTCACAAATATTAACAACTTACACCTGAATGACCCTGGTAATAAATGGAAAAGGCAAATCATGGACTAGAAGAAAATGTTTGCAAATTACACGTCTGACAAAGAATTTGAATCCGGGCATAAAAAGGGCTCCAGCAAGTTGATAATACAAAGAGAAACGAGGCATTAAAAAATGGCCAAAAACGCTGAATGTTCACTTTACCAAAGAGAAGATATGGATGGCAAAGAAGCACGTGAAAAGATGCTCAATTTCGTTAGTTTTTAGGGAAATGCAAATTAAATCACAAAGAGACACGGCCACCCTCTTATGTGAACGGCTAAAATTTTAAAGCTGACAATCCCAAGTGTTGGCAAGGATGTGGAACCACCGGGACCCTGGCGCCTTCGCGGGAGGGATGCCATTTCGCTCAAAAGCGGAACATCCACTATCATAAGATCCAGCCTAATCCCACTCCCAGGCATCCATTCAAGAGAAACGTAAACACGCATCCACACAAGGACAGCGCGCCGACCTTCATGCACCGATTGTCACCGAGAGGCACATGTGGCAGGAACGCAGGACGGAAAATCAACAGGAGAAGCTAGAAGGGCACCAGGGGCGGATACGGTGCAGACATTCTCCTGGGCGGGCCCCAGAGGCCAGGGGGGCAGCGGTTCTCAAACAGGAGGCATCTGGCAACGTCTGGGGATTGTTTTTTGATCGCCACTACCCGGCATCTAGCGGGAAGAGGTCCAGGGGCTGGTAAACGCCCTGCGGTGCGCCGGCTGGCCCCCACAAGGTGACAACAGCAGAACGATCTGGTCCAAAAAGTCAGCAACGGCCAAGGTTGGGAACCTCCCCCCACCCCTGCCGGCTAGGGCGCAGGATGGCTCCTTAAAAGAAAGACGGGTGACGGCTCACTCAGCACCTGTCATACGTAACGTGCTTTTACGTCAATCCCTGTGCTGGGCTCTCCTGCTCAGCCACCAGCCTTCTGTGAAGCTCTGCAAAGTAGACTTTATTTGAAAGATGAGGAAACGGAGGCTCAGACACTGACGGGCAGCTACCAAGTGACAGGCCGGGACGAGGACCCACAGCGAGCTGACGACACTCATGCACTTCCCATGGCCCCAGGAGGGGGGAGTGTCTGTGGGCAGGTGATCGTCCGACCAGCTCCGTTCATCCACGGGTGACTCAAATCTACAGCTGCAGAGCCCATGAGGCACCACGGGAATTCCAGGTCACCGATGCCGGCCTCTCAGGGGGCGCCAGCTCCTCTCTGAGCACGGCAATCCTCGGCCCCGGGAGAAGGAAATAACCAGGCACCAACTCGATTCATTTCTTCCCCATCAGATCATAAATGAATCGAGTCCTATCAAGACTCCGGAATCAGGAAGCAGAAGGCAGAGTGCAAGACCTAAGTATGAAATAATGAATTTATAATCCCTCTGAAGAGCAGTCAGAATGGGAAACTGACATCGCCATGGAAACCAGGGAAGTGTCCTGAGGTTCTCAAGGAGGATGCTGGGGAGCACGTTAGATGTGCTCCGAGTTGGAAACAGTGAGTGATCAGCCCCAACGCGGGCCACAGGTGGCCCGCTGGGATGGGACCCGCACGGCCTCAGATTCCGGGTGGGAACAGACAGCCTCTCCAAACCCGGGACGGGGGCCCCTGCACCCTCAGAATCTGCGGTTGGTATGCATGTGGGAGCCCTCTGCAAACCTCCCTAGAAATGCAATGAAGAGTCCGAGGGGGGACACTGTGGCCCCCCGGACAAATAGCCCCCATGCCCTGAGTCTGCGCCAGCAAACACCCAGCTCCTACTTGTGCTGGAGAAACCTGGTCCCTGCCCTGCCCACAGAGCCAGGAGGGAGAAAGACAGGATCGTATCTGTGCCAGGAGGCCAGGGGAGGCCTGTGGGGTCCGACCAGCGTCCAGTGCAGGTTCCTGGAGGCTTGAAGCAACAGCCGAAGCTGCTTAGGAGACACCGTGGGGTCCGTGCCCTCGGGGGGGGGGGGGGTCCGTGCCCGCAGGTGGGCCCGGAAGAAAGAACAAAGCACAAGACGATAAGCAGGAAGGTGACAGGCCAGTGAGTGCCAGGCAGGGACTCACCCGCGTGAAGAGCCCAGGGGGGAAAAGGCACAACCCGGGGGTTTCGGCCAGAAAGGCCACAGCCATGCGACTGCCCATCGGAAACGTTTGCTAGTGTTGATGTGTAATTTTTTTTTTAAATTTTTTAGCGTTCAGTTATTTTTGAGAGAGAGAGAGAGACAGAGTGCGAGCAGGGGAGGGGCAGAGAGGGAGGGAGACACAGAATCGGAAACAGGCTCCGGGCTCTGAGCCGTCAGCCCAGAGCCCGACGCGGGGCTCGAACTCCCGGACCGCGAGATCGTGACCTGAGCTGAAGTCAGATGCTTAACCGACTGCGCCACCCAGGCGCCCCAATGTGTAATTTTTCAATAATACATTTGTCAGCCAAACTGCCAAGGACCCTAATTTTAAATAGTTCTACTGGAGTTGTTAATTGTATTCTCAGCTTTGTTACAATTCAGTGTCGAGAATCCTAACCACAAAGGTCCCAGATGGGCGGGCCTGTCCTCTGCCTTCTCCTCCGCACACAGTGCCAGCCTGCACACACAGGGCAGGTAACTCAGGGGCCCAACACCCCTCCTGCTCTGCCCAGGCTCGGACATCGAAACACAAGGAAAAACCCTGCCGAAATCCTGAGCGTTTCCAGGCCCTTCAGGTGCTGTGAACACAGCTCTGGCTGGAGGTCAGGGGCTCCCAGCCCAGCTCCGGGATTAGAAGCTGGGCCCCTCATGGCCAACGTGTTCCCCGGCCCTTTCCCGGGGGTTGAGGGGATGATCGGAAAGGAGGTCCCACCTGAACGTCCTGGGAACTGGCACAGGCCGGGGACAAGACACTTCACACGTGAGCAGAACATCTGGGCTGCCGCTGCTCACGCCGGGCGAGCTGAGGCTCTCCTCACGTGACCCCAGCGCTTCTGTGGGTTATCAATATTGCCACGATTAGCCCAACTTCACAGATGAGGAAACTGAGGTTCAGAGAGGGCGGTTAACTTACCCAAGGTCACACAGCTCCCGTGCCTCCTTGCCTTCCAGAGCGGAGGGGCCAGAAACACGGGAAGGGGGCGACAGTGCTGGACTCCCACCCGGGAACAGCATGTGCAAATGCCCGCAAAGTGTGTGAACGCTGACGTGTGTGAGGAGCTGGGGGCTGCCCTGGGCGCACACGTCGGCCGGAGGCTGCAGGCGAGCTGCTAAGAGCCACAAGGGCAGATCTGTTCCTTGGGGGCAGAAACCGCAAAGCAAACCAGACCTGGGGGCAGAGGGCAGGCAGCCCAGGGGCTGAGGAAGAGAAGCACAGGGGGCCCCTGTCTCTCAAAGCCCCCCACTGAGCCCACCTTTCGGGTCCCTGTCGCTCTACCCGAGCTCTCCACCCCCAGAACATCTAGAAAGATGTTGGAGGCAGACCCCGCCTCCTCCTCGTCAAGCCTCTTGGTTCAGTAAACAAACGCTGCGCGCTCTGTGCCTCAGTTTCCCCATCTGTGAACCGAGGCAACTGCGAGGAGGGGACGCAGACTCGGGACGCACAGCTCGCGGTGGGCACTTACTTAAGGATTGCATTTCGTCATGCACTCGGCCAGTTTCACCCTCACAAGCGGCCTCCAGGAGACCAGAGTCACGTGTTTCAAACCACCTGGGGGACATGGCTTGGCCCATCAGGGACCAGGGGGTCTTCGAGAGGGGGGCCGCCTTCCTAGGGGCTGCATCCGGGGGTGTGAGCAGGACCGAGCCCTGAAGGTGAGCCTGAAAGCTCGGCCCCAGCTTGTGGAAAGGGCCCCCTCCCCCCAACGTGGGGCAGGGGACACGGAATCGGGGTGGGCAGAGCCAGGGCTCCAGCTCACAAGCCCTTTGTAGAAAGAGGGCTCCGGTGGTATTTAAGCCGCTCTCCAAGTCCTAAAGGCTTCGTGCAGCCCAGAGCGCAGGATTTAGGGCCAAAGGCGGCTCAGCCATTCAGAGCAGAGCTGAAAATCCAGCCGCCGCACAGCCCGGGCTTTGTGGGCAGGCGGCAGGTGGGGGGGTGGGGGGCATCTCTCAGCGGCTTGCACCCTGGAGCTGGGATTTGGGGTCAGGTTTGGGCCCCTGCCAAAGCCTGCATTATGCCTGGAGAATGCTCTTTTCAAATCGTCTTTTTGTTTTCCCACTCCCCCAAATTTATGTAAAAATAAACCGCGTGAATTCAATGCGGGCTTTCAGGGCCCCTTAATGAGCAATTTCCTAGTGAGTGTCAGAGCTGCGGGGACCCCGGGCTGGTGGCTCACAGCTGCTCTGCCTGAGCCACGGGGAGTTGGGCCAGCTCCGAGGACACACCCTGTCCGCTGTCACTGGGACAGACGCCCCAACAAAGGTCAGTATCTAATGCTCCCGACAGCCAGGCAGCCAGCACAGGTGCTCCCATTTCCCAGAGGAGGGACTTGAGGCTCAGAGACGTTCAGGAACCTGTACGAGGTCACACAGCTAGCAAAAACCAGCTGAGTGGCTGCCCAACCGTGGCCAGTAAATGCTGGGAGAAGAAATGAAGGAGTAAAGCAACGTTTTCGTCCAACAACAAAACCCTGAGGATGGCGTTGGGGACGCAGCAGGAAACAAACAGCTCCCTGCCCCTGAGGAGCTGGCCTTCTCCAAGGAGGTGGCCAAGAAGCACAGCCCATTCATGGCGGCAAGCTGTGCGGATGCCTGGGTAAGGGGCACGGACCTTGTCTCAGAGACAGGGAGGGGAAGGAGGAGGGGAGGGGAGGGGAGGGGAGGGGAGGGAGAAGAGGAGGGTGGGGAGGAAGAGGAGGGGGAAGGGGAGGGAGAGGAGAGGAGGAGAGGGGAGGGAGGGAGGGGAGGGAGAGGAGGGGGAGGGGAGGGAGAGGAGAGGAGGAGAGGGGAGGGAGGGAGGGGAAGGGAAGGAGAGGAGACAGGAG
>NW_024412376.1:164976924-165005894 GCF_014898765.1 Herpailurus yagouaroundi | reverse complement strand
GCCACCCACTCAGGTGCCCCCAACAAAGGCCCCTGACGCGCACCCACCCCCAGCCACCGCCAGCTCGCGTGGAGACTCTACTCCCCCTTCCCTCCCCTTCCCTCCGGCCGGCGGTGCTCCTGCCTGGCCCTCTGGGAGCACCTCTGGGTGCCGGGGGCGGGGGGTGGGGGGCTGTTGCTGGAGTCTGTGTGGGCAGGAGCATCAGACCAAAGTCCGCAGTCCTTAGCATTCACCCGGCTCCTCTCTTCTTTCCCAGCCATCGTGGGAAGGTCAGTTTAACACGAGCCCCGCAGCTGCCTGCAGCGGCCCGGCCCCCCCGGCCCCCCATCACCCCCCGCCTCCACGCGGGGGCCTCGCCTCTTGTTTCGGAGCGAGGCAAGCAGCTTCTATTTTTTCCTTTATAAACGAATGTTCTTCATAATCACTGGCTCCCCGGGATCGTAATGAGAGAGGCGGGCGGGATGAGCGGCGACGGCCGTCGGGCCACGATCCTGGCTCTGCCCACGTGGGGCTGCGCCCGGCCCGGCTGCCACCGTGCGCCCGAGGAGGCGCTGCTAATTTGGGCGACGGCCGTCGGCGGGCGAGGCCGCTCAGTCCAGATCAGACCCCACCGCCCTGCCTCCCGCTTCTTGGCAAGAGGCCACGGGAAGCGGGCAGCGGCCATCAGAGTCGCGGGCTCATTGGCAAAGACATGGCGTTGACGGCACCCCCGTGAGGAAACGCGCGGGCCGTCACCGTTTCTCGAATCCGCGTGGCATCCACGTGGCGCCATCAGGCACCACGAGCTCACCTGCACGTTACGTACGGCGTCCACTAAAATAAGGGGGCCGCTGACGGCCAACGTGGGGGGCAGGGCGGGACAGGCTGGGGCCCCTTGAAGGGTCCGACAAAACTTCGAAGGAGGAAGGGAGGAGGCCTTCCCGAGAGCTCCGGGCTCCGTGCACGGATGGCTCGGCTGGGACCACCCGAGAGGGGACGCGAAAACAGAAACCGGGACGGGGCCACGGTCTGTGCACTGTCTCCAAGCTAGAGGATGTTTAACATCCCGGAGGGCAAGAAGAAGGGGCCCTGAGAGGACAAGGAACAAGCAGGGCCCCCTGGGGCCCCAACTCGGTCGGCCCGGCACCAAGGCCTCCCAGCAGAAGAGGGGGCAGGAAGCAAGGACTCCGGAGGACACGGGACGCACCCCGATGCCATGACAGAGGAGCCACGGTGAGCCACGCCAGGAAGAGAGAGACGCGCATCTGCAAGCCGCCACTTGCCCAGGCTCACGGAAGGCTCCCCCGTCCACCCTGAGGTAGGTGAGGTTGGACCCGCGTCACAGATGGGGAAACTGAGTCTTGGGGCTCTCGGTCCCAAATCAAGTGCTCTGGGGCGTCTTACTGGTTCTGGCTGGTTTCGGGGGCCAGGTCACACCCTACCAGGGAGTTTGGGGGGCTGAGAGGGGTGAACGTCCGTCCCCGTTTCTTAAAACAAAGAGGAAACATCTGAATCCAGAAAGAACACAAATAATGGAATGAGCTCTGAAGCTGTTCAAGAGATAATCAGTGGGCGCCAATACGGCTCCAAGAATATACCATGCCCTCTGAAGCGAGTCAGGGGACCACGGGCTGAATGGCCGTCAGCGTCCGTGGCATCAGATGCCCGTGGAACCACACCCACAGAACCTGCTCGCGGCCTGAGCAGTGGCCACAGAGGCACAGATCTGTGTTCACGTCTCTGTCATCTTTGTCTACCGTGTGGCACCTTGCACGAGTGTTCCAGAAAAATCCACGAAACCAAGTATTCACTGTGGATTCCTGGCCATGTGGCCCAGAGGACCCTGTATCTGCCACTCTGCGGTCCGAGGCAGGACCCCAAACGGACACGGTGTAAGTGACTCAGCAGGCAGGGGCGCTGAAGCCACACACACCTGAGCTCTCATCCCAGCTCCGTCCCCTAACTCACTGGCTCACTCATCCGTCCATCGCTTAGTAGCTGGGTGACCTTGGGGAAACCACTTAATGTCTCTGAGCCTCAAATTCCCCGACTTCACAAGGAGACAACAAAATCACCTAGGACAGGGACTGGCATATTCTAGGCCCTGGAATCTTCTTAATGTTTATTTATCTATTTTGAGAGAGAGAAAGAGAGCTGGGGAGGGGGAGAGAGAGAGAGAGAGAGAGAGAGAGAGAGAGAGAGAAAACCCCAAGCAGGCTCCACACTGTCAGCGCAGAGCTGAGCATGGGGCTCAGACCCACGAACCGTGAGATCATGACCTGAACCAAAACCAAGAGTCAGACAATTAACCGACTGAGCCCCCCAGGCGTCCCTTGGCCCTGGGAGATTTTTAATCTCTTCTCTGTTTGCTATTTTTCTAACCCACAAACGGTTCATGAGACGCCGGCTTGCTGTGAGGCTTCAGACAGCACAGTCTGGCCCAGTCCTGACGGCCACCCAGGGGGGCTGCCCCCAGCCCTAACATATCGAGCCTGGAGAAGCTTTGCCTATAGTGTTGCTGGACACGTCAGGTGTGATACATCTCAGTGTCCCACTGTCTGACACCTTCCACCCAATGGCGCCCCTGCAGGAGTCCCTCCCTGCACGTGGTCCCCTGAGCAACCAGAGACTGCTGTGTCTCTCCTACATGGCAGCTCACACCCACTGGAAACACGCGGCCCTCTGGATGTGGGACAGCTCTTTATGTCACAGGCCCCGCCACGCTGTCCCCATGGGCCGTCCGTCGGGTCTCGGGAGGATGCAGAGGGCCTGTGCCCGCCATCAGAGGGCCCTCGGGGGCTCCTCCCCTGCAGGCAGGCAGGAGCTATAGCTCTACACGATGCTATGGACCGGTCCCCGCGCCAGCCAAGGGCCAAGGCACCATGTCACGGCCTTGTCGTGGATGTGAGAACCGGTCAGTCAGCAGCCAGTCTGAGAGGCCACTCCCTGGGGCGCCTGGAGGGAAGGGAATAGGCCCGGTGGGACGGCACCTGGGGACCCTTGTGGGCTGGGCTTGCCCTCTGCAGGTGTGTGGGGGGGAGGGTGCAGGGGAGGGGGAGGATGGAAGCAGCCAGGGAGGGGCGGCCAAGGCCAGCAAGCCTGCACGCTGTCCTGGGGGGAAGGACACAGGTGTCTCTGCGGGGGGGGGGGGGGGGGCCCCCCCCGGCCCAGACCCCCACACGGGGGGGGGCGGGGGGCGCGCCGCACAGGACCACCCGGGAGAAAGGCCTCGAATCCTTCTCCCGCTGCTGTCCTGCTGTGAAACTCGGGCCAGGTCACCTCACCTCTCTGAGCCTATTCCCTCATCTGCAAAGTGGAAGTCACAGAACGACGATGCAGAGACAATAATGCTCTGCATCCTGCCGAGCAAACAGGAGGCGGATCAGGGGTATTCAATATTCGGTGGTAAGAATATTAAAAAGGTAATTAACCACCTCCTGGGGCATTAGTTATAAAATCGCGCCCGTGGTCGTCGTCATACGCCGGCCGCCGTAGCTCTCAGAACAACAGCGGTTTTTCTGACACCTTTCCCAGCGATATCGACATCAGCAGACCCTCCCTGCCTGGCCTCCATCGTCTCCTACAGCGCTGTCCCTTGGGGACACCACCTTGACCTCCGAAGAGCTGCCTCTCGGCCGAGGCTGGTCCCTCTGCGGCCTATCTGTGTTCTTCAGGTTAAAGTGCTATTTATTCTCAGTGCTGTTGGCCTGATTTTAATCCCAGCTACATTAACGCCTGCAGCCCTCAAATGGAATACATTCAGTGGAAAAATAAATTCACTCGCACAGAACGATGCTCTAACAGCAGCCGGCAAAGGTCAACGACGGGATGCATTTTCCGGCAGCTGTTGGGATCTCCAGCACAGGGCTTTAGAAGCTCGATGGGTCCTTCGGATGCGGGAGCATAGATGAGGGGCTCAGCCTGGGTATTTTTAGATCCTCCCGCGGCCCCTGCGTACACAAAGCCAATTAAACAAACAGCGGCGTTCCTGAGCACACTTCCTGAGCGGTTTTTCCTAAAAATAAATTACCTGGCATTGCAGAGCCTGGTGTTCGTGGTGCCAGCAACTGTCAGATAAAATATCTCGGGCGGGGCGGGCGGGGCGGGGAGGCTCCAACATGTGCATTTGCAAAAGGGGCCTCTTCCATGGGATGCACGGAGCCTGAGCCTGGCTCCCCGGTTCTCCATGCCCAGCCAGGGGCACGGGGCTGTTGTCATCAGTGACACGACCTCCATGCGCCCCCAGTGCCAGCTCGTATGACCCCCACCCCCACGGGTGAGGGGTATGGGACCTCCAGGGATGCAGCAAGGAGCCTCCAGAGGTTCTGTGACACGCTGGAGGTCAGCCGGCTGTGACGTGGGTCGGCTAGGATCTGAACCCAGATCTGTCGGACCCCAGACCCTGTGTGTCTTCAGCCGGTGCCCAGAGGTCACCGACAGGGATGCATCGCGTGGGTCTGTGATGGTGCCCGGCGTGGCTGGGACTTCCAGGATTTCACGAGGGTCCAAGAGTATCTGGCACTTTTTAAACGTTGGTGACTGTGATGGGTCGAAACCCATGTGGAAGTCCTGACCTCCTCCCGTGAACCTCAGAATGTGACTTCATGTGGCCATAGGGTCACTGCATAGGGGGCGATGGGAGCGGGTGCAAAAGTGCTTTCGGGGCTCCTGGGGGGCTCAGTCGGTCGAGCACCCGACTTCGGCTCGGGTCATGATCTCACAGCTCATGAGTTCGAGCCCCGCGTGGGGCTCTGGGCTGACAGCTCGGAGCCTGGAGCCTGCTTCCGATTCTGTGTTTCCTTGTCTCTCTGCCCCTCCCCCACTCATGCTCTGTCTCTCTCTCTCTCTCTCAAAATAATAAACATTAAAGAAAACTTCGTCTCTGGGGTCCTTCCTAAGAGAATACACGAGTGAGTGTGCATGTTGTATCTTCTCTCTGACCTGCCCAGGGAACCCGAGCCTGCTCACGCCCCTCCTTGGGAACGTGAGATCACACTGGGCCACAGGGCTCCCTCGCACAGAAGGAGGCTTGTGTGTAAGTGCACAGCATCCCAAGAGGCCCGCCTGGAAATGATCCCCAACCGGAGGAACCGCATGCCGCTGGCTAGTCTTCACCTGAAGCCGCTGCAGAAAGCAGTGAACACAGAGCCCCCCACCCCACCCACAAAGGAAGCGCGGGCCGGGAGAGGGCCCACAGGGGCTGGGATTTCAAAGAGGAATCCGCCCCATCCCCCAGCCGGGCCTGGAGCTGAGTGGCCAGCGCCAAACGCCAATATTAAACCCCTCCTCCGGAACCAAGAAAGAATTTTTATTTCCATCTTCCCCCAACAGAGCCGTGCTGTCTCACGCAATCTCTGACCGGCTAAGTCACCTTGCAGGGAACGAAATTATCGCTCAATTAGCACTGTTGAGGTTAGAGGTTATTAGCACCTTAGGTGTGTAATTAGCACCTCCTCAAACTCAGTCCTCAGCCAGCGTCCCACCCCCAGGGCGCGGCTGGAGCCAGGGCCCTCCAGCCAACAGCTCTCAGCCCAAGTTTGAGACAAGCTTCCGGGATGTGTGAGTCTGTTATCTGCTCTCTCCCCTCGCCAGACAATCCACATTTTCACAGCTGGGATTAGGAACCGATAGTCATGCCAATACGGGCATATTTTACCGTTTTTATTCAGGTTCTTCAAATAAAACAGCGAAGGATGAGCCCTGAAGCAGGTTTGAGGGGGCACCTTCCCAGGGGTGCTCAAGGAGTCCCAGGGGCAGGCAGGCAGAGACACACGGCCGGCCGGGAGCACCCACGCGGAGCCCACAGGCGAACGCGCGAGGTCACGGACAGAGGGCGCTCGGCAGCGACCTCTGCACCAGCCGCGGCTCCAGCCAGATCCTGGGGTAAATGAACCTGGGCCAATCAGCAGGACGAGACCGGAGGCACCTTCGGAAATGCTGGGATTGTCCTTTCACGGATTCATTCATTTATTCAGCAAATATTCGCGAGGGACCACTATGCGACAGGAGCCACATCAGGCCCCAACAACGTAGCTCTGAACCACGCGATCCCTCCCCTTGTGGATTTTTCATTACAGGGTGCAAAGAAGGGGCTGCCACGGACCAGATGTTTGTGTCTCCCTAAAATTCCTATCCTGAAGCCCTAACCTACAATGTGAGAGCACAGGAGGTGGGGCCTCTGGGGGGCGGGGGGATGAGGTCATGAAGGCGGGGACCCCATGATGGGATTCGTGTCCTTCTAAGAAGAGGAAGGGAGGGGCGCCCGGGTGGCTCAGCCGGTTAAACATCCAACTCTTTAAACATCCAACTCTTGGTTTTCGGCTCAGGTCCCGATCTCACGGTTTGTGAGTTCGAGCCCCACGTCGGGCAGAGTTGTGAGTTCGAGCCCCACATCGGGCTCTGCGCTGACGGTAGGGTACCTGTCTCTCCGTTCCTCCCCCGCTTGCTTTCTCGTCACGGTTTGTGAGTTCGAGCCCCACGTCGGGCAGAGTTGTGAGTTCGAGCCCCACATCGGGCTCTGCGCTGACGGTAGGGTACCTGTCTCTCCGTTCCTCCCCCGCTTGCTTTCTCGTCTCGACGTCTCCTTTCAGCCCTCCCGCCTCCAGCACTGCAAGAAATCAATGTCTGTTGCTTAAGCCCCAGGTCTGTGTGATATTTTGTTAGAGCAGCTGGAGCCGACTGCGAACGGGGCCTGAAAGAAAACAAACCAAATAAAGAAGCAGTGTGTCCTCTGTCAGATGGTGATAAGCCACGGGGGAAAATAGAGCCGAGACAAGGAGAGGGCCCTGGTGGGTGAGCAGCCCCGAGGGCCACAGGGCAGGCCATCAGAACCTGCAGAAAGGAGCCGGCCCTGTGAAGACTAGTTCCAAGCAGAAGAAAGGCAGTGCAAAGACCCTGGGGCAGCACCAAGCTCAGGCACCTCGGTGGACAGAACGAAGGCCAGAGTGGCCAGGGCCAAGAAACCAGGGGAGGGTGGAACAGAGTGGGATCAGACAGTGGGTGGGGCATGGGGGGATCCCGGCAAAGGAAGATTTGCCTCCTGCCACCTGGTCGACGGCTCAGCCAGGAAGCCCCCAAACCCCGGGATTTCTTGATCCACCCCCCGCCTTCACCAGGCAAGAACTGACCGGCAGCAAAGAAATACAAGGTATTCACCACAGGCCATTTCCTTTTCCCCCGGACTGACAACAAGACCACATTTCCAGCCCCCTCGAAGTGAAGTTGAGCCCTGACGTGCTCCATGAAGTGCTCCATGCACGAGGGCACGGCCCTGGTCTCCTAGCTGCTATCCCTTTGATGCTTCGAGCCTCGTTTCAAACCTCCACACGCCTGTGCTCCCCCCTTCCCACCCACGCAGGGGAAATGAAGGGCCCCACGGCCAGCGGAAAGGGCAGGGCCACAAGGCACGGGAGCCCGGGGCCCCCAGGTCACAGCCCACAGCCCCACCTCCAGAACCACCTAGTTTGGCTGCCGCATGAGCAAAAAAATAAGCACTTATAGTGCTAAGTCATGAAGCTGGGTGGCATTTTTGTTATAGCAGTGAACCTCCTCGGGCTGACACGGATTGTGGAGCAGAGGTATTTGTCCAAAGATGTTCCGAGGCTGCTCTAAGCCCGAGGGATGCGTCCTGAGGCCGAGGGAGGGCTGGGGACACCATAAGCCAGAGGGGCACGAAGCGGTTAACTGGAAGATGGGTCTGGAGAGGAGGGGGGGAGCGAGGAGGGCCTTGTGGGGCTGGCTCCTGGTTTCTCCAAATGAGCCCAGGGTCCCTTCCCAATTCCAGAATTACACCAACAAATAAAAACATCGCTAGCTGGACCGATAAATAGAACAGATTGAGCGTTGTCAGTAAAGTGTGGCTTGTGTTTGTGTTTTTCTAATCACTTGATATTGTTTGGAAACACAAGATGAAGTTTGGATAAGCAGAGCATCACACACACATCGTACGAAATCAAAGATGTGCCAGAAACCACCCTGATCACATGAACAGAGCGGATCGGAACAGAGCGGATCGGTGCCGGGCCAATTCACGAGGTCAAATCCCGTCTCCACCTCCTCTGGAGCTGAGATTTCCCACGCCGGCCCCCCGTGCAGCCGGCTGTGTGAGGACCTGCTCCGCCCCCACCCTGGCTTCCCAGCCGTGTCTGCCCCCCCACCCCCCGCCACTGAGGTCCTTCACCCACCAGCTCACTCCATTTTCAACCCACGTTAGGCCCACTTTCTTATTTGATCGGTGCCTGTTTCCTCCCTGCTCCGTTTGTAAAAATGCCCCCCCGTGCCCCTGCGGAGGCTACGTGAATAGAAATCAGGTCTTGCTTTATCACGGGCCAAGATGGCTAAGGTTTGCCCTCCAATCAAGACACGCGTGTGGCCTCTGGCCGCCTCCCCTCGCCCCGGGGCGGCTGAGCTCTCTCGCTCTGCTGTCCGGCCCTGTCCTGTCCGGCCACTGCAGCCTGGGCTGGAGGCAGGCAAGCTTTTGTCCTCTGTTGCCTGAGGAGCTCTGGACACAGGACAGGCCGTGCAGGATCAGGGCTTGGCCCAAGGTCATCGCAATGTCACAGGGCGGGGCCTATGCAGAGAGTAAAACAGAACAAGGGGCCTCAACTCATGCCACTAATGGGGCGCAAAGCCAGTGCCTGGAACCGTGTTTCAGCTGGACGCTCAAAGCCGTACATTCCGGAAGTGGACGGAGAGGGCCACGGTTCCAGTAAGACCCGTGTGCACAGCAGGGAGAGCAGGTGCTTCCGCGCCACTGTGATCGGCTTCTCTGGGTTTTCGAGACGGATCTTTGAAATCGCTAGGCCTCCCCAAGAAGAACCTCACCAGCCACTGGGCCTCTGTGCTAATAAAAAAAATTCATTACCCGAAGTTCCGCTAAAACGACAGAGGGGGCCGGACTTTAACTGACCAAAGCAGAGCAAACAGTAAGCCCACTTCCTGCCCACAGCCCCCAGCCAGCCCGCAGGCACCCCCCAGTCTCGCCCGCAGGGCCCATAGCACAGCGGGGCCGCCCTCCCACAGCTGTCCCGGGGACTTGGTCTCAACAGTACGATCGGGGCGGGGTGAGGAAGTCTCAGGGTGGCACCCAGACAGGGATCCTGGAGGGAGCCAGCACCAGAACCCTGCATGATTTACTGGGCAGGGTCTCGTGCGAGACAACAACGGCCATGACAGAACCCAAGGCACACGCTCCCCTCCAGGCCCCTCCGGATCCTGAGCGCAGGCATCTACACCCGCGGCTCCGGGTGGATTTACCCGGCCCTCCTCGGATCACACTACAGGCAGAGCTCCCTCTGGGGAAACCCTTGAATCCCGGCCCCTGTGTGGCCAGCACCCGCCATGAGACGCCATGAGCTGGCGGTCACCCCGGGCACTCCCCCACACCCCCCTCCAACGCACCTGCGGGAACTTCCCTGCTCCAATGACCCAGATGACCACCCAGATGACCACCACCCTCTGGGCCCCTCGCTCCCGGCTCCCACCTAGCACGGCGGCCCCGCCCCCTGCACCACTGCTGACGAGGGCTCTCATCCCAGGAGCTGTCGCTCCACAGGAGCCGGTAAAGAACTCAAGAATGAGAGAGGCACAGCTTTCGACGCGCGCATTGGAGCCAGAGACCCTGCCTCCCCGAGCCTCAGTCTCCCAATCTGGAAAAGGACATCACATGGGGATCCCTTCCCTGCCTCTGCCCGGGTGGTTGGAAGCCGCCCGGGAACCATGGTTACAAGGTTCAGCCTACAGGGTGATCAGCCCTGTGCCTATCCCCGGATGACAAAGGCTGGCACTTCACCGAAGTTCTATCTGTGAAACACGCAGAATCCGTGGCCCGTGAGGCTGTCCGTCCCGGCCCTCTCTGTCGACAGATCCCTCAGGCTGGCCTTCCCGACACTTGGGCTGGGGCAGGTGTGAGTCCTGGGGGCTCACCTGTCCCAGCCTCACGAATGCTCACACAGCCTCTTGCTCACCACCCCCCCCCCCCCAGAGCCCGCCAGACACCTGCGGGCAGCCCAGCCCCCTGGCTTTCTCCCCTGAGACTAGGCCCAAGCAAACGGTCCTCCCAGCACACCCCCTCCCCAGCTCACAATAGAAGAGACAGCGGCGTGCAGAAAAAGCACCAGAATCGGGCTCGGGGGGCTAGGGTGAGCCCCGGCCCCACCCCAAACCTGCTCTGAGGCCCTGGTGAAGGCCCACGACATCCCACATTCACGTCCCCATTTGCAACACCGAGCAGCTGGACCAGATCATTGCTTCATTCATTCAAACAAACTAGCATCCGTCCAAGTCCTGCGCTACGCCTGGAGCTTCTGTGCCCGGTTCTGGGGACAAAGACATAAACAGGACCCAGCCCAGGCCCCGGGAGCATTCAGAGCCTGGCGAGGGAGACAGAGCTGCGCAAAACATTTCACAGTTCAGAGTGGTCAGGACTGTGACATGTGGATGCACAGGAGACTTCAAAAAGCCAAGAAGGAGGAGCAACCAACGCCACCTGACTTGTCCATCACTGTGTACCCAGCACCTCACACGGGGCAGGCTCAGTAAACGCTCGGTGTGTGGCTGGGTGGGTGGCTGGGTGGGTGGGTGCACGGGTGGGAGAGTGGATGCCTGGATGGATGGATGGGGGTATGAGAGAGGGGGTGGGTGATGGGTGGATAGGTGGGTGGACGGGTGGGTGGGAGAAGACAGACGGAAGGTGAGCAGGTAGGAGGATGCACAGGGAGCTCTGTGGCATCTCAGAGGAGTGTGAACTGTCCCTTCCTCTGTGGCCCCACAGAAGCTCACTCAGCAAGGGCCTGGCCGAGAGAGCTATTGTCTAGGACCCACTTAACAAGATAAGCTGGAGGCCAAAGGAAAGAAGAGAGAGAGAATGAGGAGGGAGAGAGACAGAGGGACAGGAAGGATGGAGGAAGCAGAGCCCCACACATGATGAAGGGCGGACAGCACAGAGACGAAAGGAAGCGGGGAGGGGGAAGGTGCCGGCTGTGTGCGTGTGGGGGGGGAGGGGGGCAAGGCGAGGGGACGGAGACAGCACGGGCATGACTGACCCGATGATAACCCAGGACGCCTGGCTGATGGCCGGGTCACGTGCTGAGCAGGCCACAGGCGACCGTGAGCTCAGTGAGACAGCACCCCGACTTGTCAATGCCTTGGGCACACACACTCCGATCACAGTGGCCCCAGAGCCGCTGCCCCCAGTGCCCCCGTCGGTGCTCCCGGCCACACCCCAGACACCACGGCAAGGGAAATGTGCGTCCGTGGGCCCTGGCATTCAGAGCGGCACAAGGGACAGAAGCTGTAAGGAGCCAACACGGACGAAGGCGGCCGACCCCTGGGATGGTCTCCAAAGCGAGCCCGACTCCAGCAGGGAGATCGGTGATTACGGCTGGAATTAACAGCAGTGAGTTCTTCAGCGCCGGTTTAAAACACAATTGTGACCGAAGGTCCTGAAGTCAGTCTCATAAAACACAATTGTGACCCACAGTATTTTATCGCTAAGACAGGAGAGCAAAAGTCTCTGCAGCCGGCCGTCCCCGTGGTCCCGGCCACGGTACAGCACCCGCCCCGCCTGCCTCTGGTGGGGGGGGGGGCTGGCCTTCAGGTACCCACCTGACAGCCTCGGGGTCCCCCCCAGCTCCACACACTCATGCATCCCAGCCGCACCCTGGCGCTGAACTGGCTGCTGGAACCTAGGCCGCCAGCGTCCCACCCCCACCCGCCACCCCCATCAGGCTTGCAGTGCCCAGTAGGGACGGTGACAACCCAATGCCCAGGGACGCAATTCCCAAGCGAGGGCATCTGACGCCCTCCCTACCAGCCCCACCCAAGCGCTCCCCTCGTCCGTGAATCGTTAAGCGCTTCCCTTCAAGTGGATCGCTTTAAATTACTGAATCTCGATAGTAATGAGAAGTCACCCGGTTGGCCCGGCAACAACCCCGTGGGGCAGGCGTGTCCCCTAATGGTTGCCCTGTAAACAACACAGCCCCAACACCTCCAAGGAGGGGTCTTCCGGGCTGCGGATGACCCGCTGGCTTCCGGGAAATTCCCTCAGAGTGGGATTCTTCAGTCACAGAGCAAGTGCACTTCTTACAACAAGACAGACCCTGTCGGTCTACGACGCAGCAGGAAAAGACCCTTCCCCTTGCACTTTCGCCAGTACGAGGCACCGTTCCTGGTTCAGGCGCTCACCACCCCGTTTTTTTTTTTTTCAACGTTTATTTATTTTTGGGACAGAGAGAGTCAGAGCATGAACGGGGGAGGGGCAGAGAGAGAGGGAGACACAGAATCGGAAACAGGCTCCAGGCTCCGAGCCATCAGCCCAGAGCCCGACGCGGGGCTCGAACTCACGGACCGCGAGATCGTGACCTGGCTGAAGTCGGACGCTTAACCGACTGCGCCACCCAGGCGCCCCAACCACCACCCCGTTTTTTAATATTTCTTGGTGCCGGTCGGGGCCCAATGTAGAGTCGAGTCCCAGGCCCTGCAGGGGGGACTGAAGTTGTCCCAGGACAGGGCACGCCGCGGAGCAGGAGGTCAGCGTCCACGCATCCAGGCAGCGCACTGCTGCTGACCTCAGAGCGACGGCTCGCTCAGGGGGTCGAAGGAACCCCCAGGGCAAGTCCAACCTGCCAGCCGCGGTCCACGTACAAGGACCACCGAGGAACGCCACCCAAAGGCCGGACCCAGATGCAGACGTGTTTCAGGAGCCGCCCTTGGAGTGACCCTCACGTCCATCTGGTCGGTCTGGGGCCTATTCAGCTGGGACAAGAGCCTGCCTTCTGAATCCCACCTGCCACCCGCCTTCCAAATGCTCCTCTGCTACGTCCTCCTGCCACCAGATCGATGGAATCAGTCCCCGGCCTCGCTCAGCCACAGGGAACCAGCTGCTGTCCCCAGAAAGCCCGACGCCTCGACTCAGCACCCTGCTGTCCACTCAGGGGCCAGCTCCCTCCTCCGGCATCATGAAGCCTGGCCTGCCCCCCGGCCAGCCCCCTCCTGGACCCGCAGGGTCTGCTCCTGTCCCGTCGCTACCACACCCTCCACACCTCAGTCCTGCACATGCACAGTCTCCACTGCCCTCCCTTCCCTCCCCTCCCCAGCGAGGCCGCAGCCCCCAAACCCAGCCCAGAGCCCCGGACGAAGCAAGGGCAGAGGACATGCTCACGAGGCAAGGAGGGACGGACGCGGGAGACGCCGCCAGGGCATCCAAGGAAGCGATGGGGTGTTTATAAAATGCACGTGGGGAGGGCAGAGGGACTCGCTGTGGGTTCGCAGAGGCCCCATCGGAGGCGTTAAAAGGGGAAATGCCGAGGCACTGTCGCCGGGGCAGGGTGGCCCTCGGCACGGTGGGAGCGTCAGAGCGTTACAGGGAGCAGGCTGGAGCCCAGATCCCAGCATCTCCGCCCAGCTGCCCCGCGCCTGTCCTCAGCCTCCTCGCGCCCCCCGCCACCCGGAAAGCTTGCGATGAGGGCCCGGCATGGACTGTGTTTCCAGCACCCGGCTCGGGACCTGGCACGTGAGGCAGCATCCACGAAACCGGGGTCCCCCTTTGGAGTCCCGCGCGTAAGGGAGGCAGTGTCTCCACGTCGTCCGTCGAGAACCAAGGAGACCCCAAGTGGGTTTTCCCACAACGTGAGGCCCCTCGTAGGATGAGAGCTCCCCTTCGCGAAGTGAAAAGGCAGAGGAGACAACCGTTAAAACAGGGGACTGAAATCCGACCCCCGCTAGCCTGTGTGGCGTTGGCCCAGTTGCCCAGCATCTGGAAACCTCAGCGACCCCTCCTGCGAAGTGGGGGTTGGTGGTGGAAGCCAGGCTGTCGGGAGAGCTGAATAAATGAACGCATGACGGGCATCTAGTAACAGTGCCTGACGTGTCACAGGAACGCAGGAAATACGAGTTGTTTTTATTATTCCTCACGTGCACGGAAGCCTTCCTCCCACAGTTTGCTTTCTCTGAATGAACTCCAGCTTCCTGATGCCTGCGAGAAAGCCAGCGGCACTGGAAGAATGAGGTGCCTGAAGGACAGACACTTAAGGGTGAGTAATTTGCCCAGGAAGCCCCCAGGAGCACCGGGAAGGCATCCACACGGTGGCTCAATTCGCGCCAGCAACTCAGGCTCCTTGGCCCTGTACAAAGGACTCTAGAGTCAATGAACTCCATCTCCGCGGCTTAATCTGAGTAAATCGTTAGCCAGCTGCAGACACCATCCGCATGTCAGTTGTCGGGTCTGTGGCTGCCTCTGCCTGTTCATTTCACAGGATTCACAAAAAGTTGTCCTTTTGAACTAGCATGGTTTCCGGGTGTTGATCGCAAGCCTATTAGCACAGACACTGTAATAATGAATTGAAATTTACATCGTGTGTAATCTCATTAATTGTGCGATCATATCAGGTTTGACAGTTTTAATGCATTACTAAGGGAAAATCGTCTAATACATGACATTAAAGATCTTATCAAGGTTAATTTGCCTTAAAGTGTAGTTACTACATAATTTTTCATTCTCCATTTTAGATGCTGTGGTTTCAACACATGGTGCTTTGATCTGGGAGGAAAGTGTCCACAAACACCCACAGAGTCCAAGAGACATTCCTCATCTCTCAGAGGAAAAGGGAGGGGTGGAAATAAACATGGGATTGGGAACCACTCAGATGAATTTTTCAGCTCTGCTCTAACGTACTGTGTGGCCTTGGGCAAAATGCTGAACCTCCCTGGGCCCTGAGTTCCTCATCTGCAAAGGGGTTTGGGAACCTCACTGGATTGTCGTGAGTTTGAAACAGGTATATAGATGGTCCAGTAGAATGCCTGGCACATAGTAGGTGCTTTTTATTCGCATTCACAATCCCATCCCCAAGCGCTGGCGCGAGGTCTGGCACAAGGGACATCCACCAGAAATGGATCCAGGGTTGCCAAGGACACCACATGTGAAGAATCGGATGGACGACACCAACAGATAAGCCAATTCCAAATCAAATCCAAAGAGGGGGGGAAATTGGGGCACATGCCCCACATCAGACAGGTGATCCTGAGTGGTCCCAAACAGGGAGAGACGTGGAGGAGCTGTCAGGACATTTCCCTCAGGTCAAAGTCTTATCCTAACTCAATTCTATTCAAGAAGCATTTATGCAGCACCTAGCTGGGCTGGGTCATTGCTGTCCATAGGCACTAATTTTTTTTCCAATGTTTATACGTAAAGACAGTGCTGCATGACAGGAATAATAATAACCAATATTAATCTAATATTCCTCACAGGATCTTATTCATTCAGCCAACAAATATTTGCAGAGCACCTACTACTCTGTGCAAGCTCTGTGTTAGGTGCTGGGTGTGATGAGCTGAGTAGGTTTGACATGATCCCTGTTCTTATAGAACTTTCAAGCAGTTATAATCTAGTTTGATAAACGTTATGATGGGAAAAATACAAGAAGTCATAGGAACCCATGACGAGGGAAACTAATGCCATCTGAGATCTGGGAAGACCTCCCTGGAGAAGGGACATTGAAGTGAGGCTGAGGGAAGAGAAGGAGAGTCAATCCTTCTGGAAGATGTAACAGGCACAAACGTATATGCACCTAACAACACAGCCCCGAAATACATAAAGCAAAACTGACAAAATTGAATCGAAAAAAGACAATTCAACAATTACAGTTGGGAGATTTCAATGTCCCACTCTCAATAAGGGTTGGAACCACTATACAGAAGATCAGTTAGGGACACAGATGACCTGAGTGGCATTATCAACCAACTTGACCTAACTGACATTGATAGAGCCCTCCACCTAACAGCAACAGAAAACACATTGTTTTTCAGGGCACAAGGAACATTCTCCAGGATAGATCACATGCTAGGCTTTAAAATAAGTCTCAACAAGTATAAAAGGGTTGAAATCATACAAAATATGTTCCACAACAGAACTAACTTAGAGATCACAACAGAGAGAAATTTGGAAAATTCTCAAACATTTGAAAAATAGTGCATTTCTAAATAACCTACGGATCAAAGAAAGAAATCACAAGGGAAATCAGAAAGGGACATGAACTGAATGAAAAGGAAACACAACATATCATAATATGTGGGATGCAGCTAATGCAGTGGAAGAGGGAAATTTATAGCTCTAAATGCTTTTATTAGAAAGGAAGGAATCATCTAAGCCCCACCTCAAGAAGCTAGAAAAAGAAGAGCATATCAAACCCAAAGTAACTCGAAGGAAGGAAATTATAAGGATCAGAGCAGAAATAAATAAAATAGAGGCCAGAAAAACAATAGAGAAAAATCAATTAAATCAGAAAGTGGTTCTTTGAGAAAAAGAAATGATAAACCTTTAGCTAGACTGGCTTTGAACAAAGAGAAAGAGTTGGCCAAGAAAAAGATAGCAGGACAGAGCTGAAAGAAGAAGGAGAAAGAAAGTATTCTGGGCAGAGGGACCAACCACAGTGAAAGCCCAGGGACAAGAGGATGGGGATATGGAGGCACTCCAGAAACTCGGGCATGGGGTCGGGGGAAAGCTGATTCTGCTGCTGCATGAGGGTCACCAACGATCTTACGCTCTGCCAGGGTGCTGGGGCTCCACGTGTAGAGCAACAAGCCACCACTTGAAGGTTTTAAGCAGAAAACAAACACCATGGTCAGAGGTTTTTAGGGTCATCGCATCTCACAGAGGGGACCCTGAGACTTGGACTTGCTAAGGCCATGCAGCACTGCTGGAGCAGCACCCAGGTGTTCCACCAAATCATCCTGGACAGCACTGGAGGGACAGCAGGGAGACCCCCACATCGCCATCGGTCACTGGGGGCCGCCGTAAACTGACGGGATCACTGGCAAAGCTCAGTCAGTGCCTTCCAACAAACATAACAGAGAGAGTATGTTAAGGCTCTGCTGTCCTGACGTCATATCTGATCTACGCTCTCTAGACTTTCTATGGGTCTTACGAGTGCCCCACAACTCAATCTTTCCTGCACCACACGTCGTGAAGTTTTCAAAACAGACGCCAAGCAGAAATAAATACCACAGACTCTGCTCTTTGGGACAAGATTTTCCCCTGAAAATCAGGCTCCCACATGGTATGAGTGACATTTTTATCACAGGACAAAATCCCCGCCCATCCCCACCAAATCCATTCAAATCCCCAAAGGAAAGTCACAGGGCACAGCACGCTCTCCCTGCCAGAGACACGAAGGAGAGCAAGCGGGGCCTCCCCAGGTCCCCACGAGCTGAGAGTCGTTTGGAGGGCCCTGAGAAGGGGGGCCGCATGCTGTCCGCCTCCCACAGTGTCCAGTGTCAGGGGGTTGGGGGGTCTGGGTGGCCCCAGAGCTGGAAGACACAGCTTCCAAACCCTCCAACCCCTGCCCCAGAATCCTGCCCCGCCTCCAATTCCACTGGGCATCTCATGATAGGAATCCTGAATCAGTTCATGAGGATAAATGATGAGTCAGGATGTGTGTGTGGGGGGGGTGATCCAGGTGTACATGGAAGGGGGTTTGTTAGCTTGGCCATTTTGGCCTCATTTCCAAACCCAAACCTGTTCACCCATGGTGCCTCCTCCTTACCTGCGACCTGGTCTGGAAAACTCGCTATTCAAAGGCACATTTCTGCCCTCACCTCATACGTCCCCCCACCTCCTGCCCATTGAGGGGCAAGGAGCACCTGTCTTGGCCAACATCTCCTTGCCTGCTGCCCCAGAATAGCATGCTGACCCTCCTCCTTCCAGCTACTGTGCGGTAAAAGCCCAGAGGTGCTGAGCAGGTTGCACAGTTTTCCTCCATTTCTAGAACGTTCCACGGGATAAGCACCCCCCCCTCCCTGGGGGGGGGGCCTGTGGCTCTCCTCATCCTGTGTCTCCTGGAGGATGCTCAACATCTGCTCTGAGGACCCGATGACTTAGGACTCAGCACGGAGGGCCCCCTGAGACCTCAGATCCCAGGCATGTGGTGAAATCCACACGACCATAGACCAGAGCAGCTCTCTTTATGTGCGTGGACAGAGCAGGGCAGGGGGTGTCAGGACCCCACGTCCAAACCGCACCGCCCCCAACACTCTACTCACGGGCCCGGGGAAATGAACACTGTGGGTGTCTGTCCTGGGGCCTTGCTACATCCATCACCACCTGGGAAAGACACATCATGCCCATATACGCTATGGAGGGCCACTAAGAGGATCCTGGCACGGCCACCACCCTGCTGTGGGCCTTGGGCCTTCCACTGAACCTGGAAACCTCAGCATCCCCCCAAGGAGACCCGTCTACACCTTGTGGGACATGGGTGTGATAAGGCAGGTGCTTTGTAAGCGGAGAGCAGCCCTCACTGGGTACTTACTCTGCGCTGTGTGTCAGCTCACCGAATCCTCCAGATGCCCTGATGGTACTACAGGTATCAGCCCTATTTTCCAGATGGGGAAATTGAGGCAGTCAGGTGAAGAAACGTACCTAGGGTCACCCAGATGGAAATGGCCGCGCTGGACTTTGACACTGGAACCTGAGCCCTCAATCACTGTGCTTTGCTGCCCGTCACCTATGTAGGTCAAGTCCTCGTGCAGAAGAAGCAAGGAGTCGAGAAGGAAACACTCACCGACACCCTTCATCTGCCAGACACAGGGCTATGCAGGCCGTGTGGCATTACTCCTGCCCGCTGTTGGGACCACCACGTCTACCGGACATAGGCAGAGGCTAAGGCTGAGACGTGGCACCTGCTTTGTCTAGCGTCACTCAGCTGAGCACAAAGTCCCTACGCACCCTGCTGCAAAGTCCCAAGTGCCCTCCTGCGGCATCCGCCGGCCCACCACCACCCACCCACTCAGGAGCCACGGGTCTTCTGGATCCCTCGGGGCCACCATTAGCCAGTCTGCTAAGTTCCTATCACACCTGAGCACGTCTGCAATGGAACCATCAGACGCGGTTCGTGCCTGGCACTGTCGTATTAGCTGCGTGAGCCCGGGTCCCACTTTGGGCTTCCTCAACTTCAGTGTCACGGTGTCCTAAGGGCACGGGCATGTGGCCGGAAGGGCCTGGGAGGACAGCATTCTGTCCCCGGGCCCACCTTCCCTTTCGCACACTTGTCCTCGGCATCCGCCCCGAGCTGAGCAGAGACCTTGGCAGGCACCCAGGAAGCAGGTGCCCGTGGCTTCAAGGTAACTGCCTCTTCTCTCCGCCTTGGCGGCTGCAATTTACAACCGGAGATACAAATTAGCCGGGTCTCCCTGCTCACAGCTCTGAGGGTTAACGACCATCACAATTACTGCCCACGTCAGCGGCCAATTACCCCGCTTGGACCATTCTTCAAGGCAGACGAGTGTTCGGGAAGCTCTACGGGGCACACTTCGTTTCCCTGGCCTCAGAAACCCCAAAGGGAGGCGTCTGGGCAAGGGGGGCCGAGAATAGTCTCGCACAGCCCGCCCTGGGTGCTCGGCTCAGGAATCTCAAGGGAGCAGGCCCCGCGATCCCCTGTGGGAAGCGGGGCACCTCGTGGCCGAAACGTGGCCCCTCTACATGGGCCCCCCCCCACACTGCCTCTCAGCTCTCGTTTGCTGGAGGACAACAGAAGAAACGGAAGTCGCTCCTCCCGGCTGGATGGATCAAGGGCCGGCTACAGGATGTGTGAGGCCAAACGCAAAATGAATCAGGGCTCCTGGTTCCAAAAGGATGAGAAAGTCAAGGCGGCGGCAGCAGTGATGAAAGCAAACGTGGGGCCCCCTGAGCTCAGGGCCCCATCTGCACCCCATGGGCAGCCCCGACAGGGGATCAGGAAGTAGTCCCTCGAGGCCGGGTCACCTAGAGCAAAAGCTTTGGGTCACAGTGCTTTGGCCCACCTGGGGTGGCCCTGCCCGTGCCCAAGCCTGAGAAAGTATTAAAAATCAGTGGAAGATGCTTAGGGGCATGGAACAGGGATGGGAGGGGCCTGTGGCGAGGGACAGGCCCCTCGGTCCGCGACCCCGAGGAAGCCTTCCACGGACAGTGGGACAGGAGCGAGCAGCCCAGGGCGTCGGCCTGCCATCGGCCCCATGAGAGCAGTGAGCCCTCTGCTCCCAGCATGAGACTGGCCGGGCACACAGTGGGCACAGAAATCCATGCACAGAGGAGCCCCTCCAGACCAGCTGGATGGAGACCCCCTTGTCCTTTCCTTCCCTGTCCCTCCTCAGCCCTGGGACCCCAGCTCTGCCCCAGCTCAGGTCCTTGCAGGCCCCACAGAAGGGAACCTCACCCCCCGCTCCCGCTGCTTGGTGACCGTGTGCAGGGGCAGTGAGAGAGCCCGTGTGAGGACCAGGGGAGGCCGGGCACCCGCCGGCAGGACTGGTAGTCTGAGCAGATGTCCCTAGGCCGCTCAGCACCTTCCGGCCGTTTTGCCTGCACGGCCACACTGCCGGCCCGGGCCCTGCCCCGGCACGGTCGGGCCGTGCTGGGAATCTCTACCCAGCTGCTCTCGGGGTTCGGCTGCCCAGACCCGAGCCGGGGGGCCCGTGTCAGAGGGGCCAGGACACCCACGAGACCCCTCCGTGGATCCTTCGTTTCTCAGTTTGAAAACGACTTTCCGGCCCTGAAAGCAGCTCCTTCCAAAGAGAGGGGTGGTGTTTGAGCCAGAGGGCTCTGGGCTTCTGTCCTGAGGCCATGTGGGAGGGGTGGGGGCCTTCGCCCTGGCCAAAGACTTGTCCCCGGGGCCTCGCTGAGCTTCGCGGGGTCAGAAGCCACACCGACACACGTCCCTGCCGCTCCCAGGCCCGCCCTGGGTCCCAGGCTCACCTGGGAAGAGCTGGGCTGGCCTCTCACTTTCGGGGAGGCTGAGCCATCATGCGTGTGACCGGGGACGCCCCCCCACACAGGCTCCCCGTCAGGCCTGCTGGGCCCAGCTCCAAACGTGAAGGACGCACACGCCCGCCTTACAGACCGTGAACCCAGCACGCTCCTTCCCCAAGAGTCATCAGGGAGGCTGACGGCAAAAGGCGTGCCCTCCGCGTGAGGAGCGTGGGAAGCTTCCTCACGGTTTCGCGGACCCCAGCCACCCCCGCGAGAGGGAGGGCAGTACTTTCCCAAAGCCTTCCAGCACCCACCCCTCCGGCCAGTGTGTCCCCCTCCCCTCCTCGGGGCTTCACCCTCCATGGGACCCAATGCCCGAGGGCAGAAGCCACATGCCCCACCATGCCCAGGGCGGGGCGGGTATACAGCAGGAGCTAACAAAGGCCCGCGAGCCCGCTGATGACCAGGCCTGAGAGCCCCTAGCAGATGACAATGCCCACAGTCACACAGAGGAGACCGGCCCCAGCTCAGCTGCTGACCTGGGACAAGCCACCAAACGCCTCCGAGTTCGTTTAAAGAAAAAAGCTCCACCACAGGTGCCGAAAGGTGGGAACGACCCAAATGTCCATCAACAGACGAACGGATAAACCTCGTGCTCTCTGTCCGCGCCGCGGAAGGGGACTCCGCCAGGGCGAGGCAGGACGCACGGACCCGCACCACAGGGTGACCCCCGAACACACGATGCCGAGGAAAGGCCGGGCACAGAAGGACACAGGTAGGACCCCACGCACATGAAATGCCCAGAACGGGCTGATTCTGGAGACAGCTGCCCCGTGGTTGTTGGGCTCTGGGACGAAGGGCATTCCGTCCACTCGGGCTGCTAAACTAACCAGCACCAGACCAAGTGCCCCAAACAACAGATGTGTATTTGCTCACAGCTCTGGAAGGTGGAAATGCCTGAGTGAGACCCAGATGTGTGCAGACGGGGCTCTCGGTGAGGACGCTCCTCCTGGCTCGCGGAGATGGGGTCTCGCTGGGATCCCACGTGAGCCAGAGAGACGGGGCTCTGGTGTCTCTTTCCTCTTCTGATGAGGGCACTGATGCCATCATGGGGGGGTCCCACCCAAAGACCTCATCCAAACCTCACCGTTCCCAAAGGCCCCACCCCCCAAATACCCTTCCGCTGGAGGTTAGGGCTTCAACGTAGGGATTTGGGGGGTGGGGAGGACACAATTCAGTCCACAGCAAGGGGGACCGGGGAGTGGTTGCTTAATGGGTACAGGTTTCCTTCTGGGGAGATGGGAATGTTTTGGAACTAGAGACAGGTAGTGGTTGCCCAACACTGTGAACTCACCAAATGCCACCGAATTGTCCCCTTCAAAACGGTCAATCGTACTCTATGTGAACTGTGGCGCAGTAAGGTTAACTGCGTCGTGCGTGGGAAGCGCAGGGAACAGGGCTGGCTCACGATCGAGCCCTGTTGCTCCAACGTCAGAGAATGGCCATCCATTCAACCAGCATGCATATACTGAGCACCAGCTGTATGCCAGGCCCTCTTGCAGAAGGATCAAGTGGGCAGAAAAATGAACTCTATCTCCAGGAAGCTCGGAACCCAGCTGGAAAGACAAAACAGGTCCACAAATAGCCACCATGAGAAGAAGGGCAAAATGCTGTGGGAGTTCAGGGCAGGGAGAGTCACTTCTAATCTGCAGGATCAGGAAGACTTCCTGGAGGAGGTACCTTGTACAGAGAGAGGGGGTAAGGACACTCCAGGAGAAGGACCACCTGTGCAAAGGTCCAGAGGCTAGAACAAAGCAGTCTATGTGGAAGAATTCACCGGCTTCCCACAGACGTTCCCAGGGGTCAACCCCATGCCGCTGACATGTCTCCATCCAGCAAACATTTCCCTTGCACAGGCCGCACACAGGGCCAGGAGCCAGGGACTCAACCCAACAGTCGACAAGACCATCCTCCCGAGCTGCGCATTACTTCCCTTTCTGAGAAGTGGGAAAATCCCTCCTCACTCCTCCCAGTTCCTTTGTTGCTCACGGCTATGGACTGCAGGCAAGGCTTGTTCCAGCTGCTCTGACCGTACCGTAGGGATGAAGGTAGCGATTGGCCAGCTCTTCGGGGGACAGGGTTCGGGAGTGAGGGAGGAGCAACTCCTCTCGGCCGCCGACCTCAAACCACATCGTCCCCATCACCTTTACCAATCATAAAGCCGTCATCTGATGTAATGTTTGCCTCCTGTGTCCTAGTTCTCCACTGGCCCCGAGCTCCGGATGGGAAGGGGGTATATGGCTGGATGCCCGGGACCACACGTGTCCTGTCGATCGCCACAGTCACCTTTTCTTGTCTGGCTTCTGGCCCCACTACTGGCTCCGAGTCGGATGGACAGGCTCGGGGAGTTGGCACCCTCAGCGCTGGAGGGAAAGGTGCGACGTGCCCGAGAACAAGGCCGCAGAAGAAGAGTCAGACCCGCTTCTTCGGAAAGAGTTTGCCTTCGGGCCCAGCAGCACGTAAGGAGGCCCCCGGTGAGACCGAGCAGATTGACGAAAGCCATGTAGGAGACACGTCCCGAGGAGGAAGCCCGTATGTTTCTGTGCAGACGCACCGCAATCCGGGTTCTCTCACCAACCCCAGGAGACACAGAAGCTCCGCCCGGCTCGGCGACCGTCCCTGTCTGCCCATCTTGCCTCCTGAGAAGCGCTCGGTCCCAGACAAACGCCCTCACCGCAGCCCAGCCTCCCCCAGCTGCGCCGACGCCGGGCCGCACCTTCACACCGCACGGGAGGCTGCGCCGTGCGGGGCTGGGTCGGAGGCCGGCTTGTGCTCTCGCCAACGAGGACGCCTTGGGCATTGCAGACCGGCTTCCCCCAGCCTTAGTTTCCACATTTGTCCAGGGAACATACGGAAACCCGTCTCACAGGCCCGGCAGGCCCGGCATGGCACCCAGGGCCTGTGCAAAGGGCCCTTGGTAAGTGGCCAGCCCAGCAGGCAGCCCAGTGGGTCCCTCGGCCCTGTGCTGGCCTCGCACACGGGGCGCCTCCTGTCCTCTCCTGGCCACCCTGGTCTGTCTCCAGCCACTGCTCTGTGGCCCTGCCCTGCTTCCCCGCCCCCCATCTTGTTACCCACTGCTGTCCACACTGACGGCCGGGTTGGAATGCAGACTGTGTTCTCTGTAGAACGGGGATAACCCTCCCTCTCTGGCGAGTCGCGGTGAGAAGCAGCCACAGTGCCCGGGGATCGCTGGCTGGTGCTCGGCCTCTGCTCGGGGTGGGGCCTCCCTGAGATGCTCTGCTCTAGACCCCTGGGCTTTGGGAGATGTTCACCCCAAGACTTCCCAACCCCAGACTTGCAAATGGAGCTCGTTCTCGATTTCTCCCCGTTAGGGGTTCCACTGTGTCCCCCCGACAAATAGGAGTGAATTCCTAACAGGTCTCCTATTAGACCCCCAGCCCCTGGTCCCACAGAATGGGAGACAAGGTCTTACCAAGGTTAATCAGGTTCAAGTGAGGCCATTAGGGTGGCCCTGTGCCAACATAACTGGCGTCCTCGTGAACGGGGGGAACTTGGAGACAAACACACAGGGCGACACCAGGTGCAGACGGAGGCAGAGATGTCGTGACGCTTCTACGAGCCAAGGGACACCAAGGTTGCCGCTCGGGGACAGGCCGGCGACAGGTTCGCCCTCACAGCCCCAGAGGGAACCAGCCCTGCCGAGACACTGACCTCGGGCTTCTGCCTCCAGACCCATGAGGCGGCAGATGTCTGTTGTGTAAACCACCCCATCTGTGGTGCTTTGTTACACGGATACACTCCGGCCACGCTCTGGTCCAGGGTCGGTCGGCGTTCCTGGGTCACGTGACAGCTTCCCCGCCACCTCCCCGCCCACGGGATGCCGCTTCTCGGAGAGGACATCCGCAGACACCAAGCGGCGGCACGGGCGTGAGCGGGGGGCTGGGTTTGCTCCCCAGTGGTCGGAACCCTCCTCCAGCCCCCAGCCCCACGCGGCCCACGGCCCACGTCCAGGCCACAGCAAGTGACGAAGGCCCCCAGGGTCGTGCCCGACGCATCCAATTCACCAAAGGTAAACGTGCCGCTCCATGAACTTCCAGACAGGACGAGGGGCTGGCCGGTGGGGGGGGGGGGGCGGCAGGTGCCCCTGGCGGACCCCACCCTGCAGAAAGCCCGCCGGGCTTGGCCGGGACCGGGCACGTTTACGGTGGAGACACAGCTCCCAGCGCGGTACCGGCTGTGGGGTCTCGCACCAGCCACGCGGCTTCGGAGGGGCTGCCGCCCCCCCCCCCCCCCCCCCCCCGCTTCTCGTTCTGCTCACAGGAGCCTTCCCGGCCCGGAGAAGCGGCCCCAGACGGGCTGAGAGGGCCAGAGGAGTTGTGACCAATTACAGCAGCCGTCTGGCGTTCTGCCACTCGGGATTAATTAAATGGCTTCCAACTGTGATGGAGGCGGCACATACAATATTTCAAAAGTAATTTTTAAAGAATAAATGAGGTCATTAACATTTTATGTGCTAACTGAGGGAGGGGGACTGCGGGGTGGGGGGCGGGGACCGCGGGGAGAGGGCGGGGACCAGGAGTTCCAGAGCCTCCCATCTGGCCCCACCGGGGTCCTGCTGGTGACCTGGCCTCAGTTTTCCCACCAGTACAGACGGACTTGGAACAGACAACCTTAGTCCGTGAGTTCTGTGGAGCACAGGTTAGACAGCCCAGCAGGCTCTTCCTTCTTTCCTTCCTTCCTTCCTTCCTTCCTCCCTCCCTTCCTTCTTTCCTACCTTCCTTCCTTCTACACATACAGTGTCCCTGCCACGTGCCAGGCTCTGTGCTATAGCTAGTGACTCAAAACCCAGCAGGGACCCAATCACAAGGTGATGGGAAGGCACAGACAGCGGCAGGACACCTGCAGGGACCCCAAAAACATGATCCCACAAGTGGGCAGTGGGCCCAGGAAGTGAACCCTGACCTTATAGGGGAAGGAAAGGTGTTTCTGGCAGGGGAGCGGCACTAGCACAAATGCAGATACGGCTGCTCTGGACACGCAGAGGAGCCCAGGATGACCGGAGGGGAGGATGGGGGGAGAGGCTGCGAGGCCAGCTCACAGGCGGCCACACAGACCCTGCTCAGGGACGTGGACGTCAGCACACGTACTGGCTGACGGCACCGGCATCCCTCATCCTCTATCCGCTTTTCCACCTTGGCAGAAAGCCTGCCAGGCTTGGCCGGGACTGGGCGTGTTTACCATGGAGACACAGAGTTCCATCCTCCACGTCGCAGTCAGGGTGCAAAGCTGGCCCTGTCGCTGCCCCCAAAGCCCCATCCCCACTGGCCAGCTGCCTGACCTCCTGCTGAGTCCTCCAAAGAGCCAGGTTCCCTCCTACCACAGGGCCTTTGC
Source organism: Herpailurus yagouaroundi (assembly GCF_014898765.1). Taxonomy (NCBI): domain Eukaryota; kingdom Metazoa; phylum Chordata; class Mammalia; order Carnivora; family Felidae; genus Herpailurus; species Herpailurus yagouaroundi. Next base: position 164,979,790 of record NW_024412376.1, on the reverse strand, counting down.
ACTGGCAATTCCTGCTGCCTAGAACACTCCCTCCCAACTCGGTTCAGACCACCAATTATCCTCCTGGATGGTGTTGCTGGCCCTTCCCACAGGTCCAGCACAGAGCACACATTTAATACATTCTCATGAGTGAATGAATGTAGGAGTGAATGAATTCATTAGCTCTAAAGTCCCTCTGTCCCCAGCGCCCTGAGACTCTAAGGTGGGATGTCTTCAGGTTGGGAGGGAAGGCCCGACACGGGCCCCAATATGTAGAACTATATCTGGTCAGACTAAACCAGTCCCCTCTTCTTAGCCATGAGTACTTATTACACTCCTACTGTATGCCCAGCCCCCCGACACATATCATCTCAATAAATCCTTGTTACTGTGCTACATCGTTAAGAGTGATGATTCCCGTTTCTCAAATGGAAACGCGGGGTTCAGGGGAGCCTGGCAATGAGTCCAGTGTCCAGGGCCTTCTGTTCCCAACCCCATGCCTTTTCTGGCTCGGCCAGCTCAACCCTGAGCCCAAAGTGCAAAGTTCCACGGGGCTCTGGAACTTGCCACACACCTCGGGTTTCGGAACAGCCCTGGGGCATGGCTGGCTGGCGCTGCTCTTGGCCTTCCCCAAAGATCCAGGAGGAAGTGCCACAGCTGAGAAACCCCAACCTCGGGGACAAGAGCCCTTTATCCACCTGCTGGTCTGGATCTTCCCAGCCCGGGATAAGGCCCTGCAACCCATTCCCACCCTGTGCTGATGGACCGCAAGAATGAGGGGTTCCTTCGGTGGGAGGGCAGCAGGTACTGGGAGGCGGGCTTAACCCCCTTGGGAGAGCCCCCCCACCCCGTCAGTGCCAGTGAGGGTCACTGAACTCCCTGCAGGATACACTGTCACCTCTCTTCTGTCAACAGAGCAGGGAATTCACAAGAAGCTGGGTGGGGTCTCAAGGGGGAGGGGGAGAGGGGGAGGGGCATCCTCTTCAAACCTGGAGGACTTTTGAGCTTCAGAGGCTTGCTGTCCACTCCGAGATTACAGCACAGATTGGGACATGAGCAGGCGACTGTCACCCCTCTGAGACCCTGGGCTGAAACGTGGACCCACCGCCCAGCCCCGTGGGAAACTCACCTCATCAGTTACCGGAGCCTCACCAGCCGTGCCTTGCAAATGAGGCAGCCAGGCGCACCGCCAGCCCGGCCAGCAGGGGGCAGAGCTGAGACGCGAGCCAGGTCCCCGAGGCCTCCAGGGCCCCACCCCCACCCCCTCCCTCGTCCTGAGCCCCTACCCCAGGCCCGGCACCCCCCTGGCAGCAGACAAGCCGCTCCGCCCACGCCCACCCGGCTGGGAACCCCCCCTGCCTCTCGGCCTCCTCGTGTGTGCGCCGTGGGCTGACACCAAGCCCAGAGTCCAGGCAGGACTAAGGAGCCACAGGGGCTGCTGTGCTCAGGCGGATGGTTGCTGATCGACAGTTCTGGAAACTCCGCCTCTGCCCGCCTGGGGGGGAAAGACACAGTTGCTGTCCAGAACCGCCAGCCTCCCATGTGCGGAAGACGACAGACACGTGAGAACAGGAGGGAGGCCCAGGGAGGGCAGCTCTGGGCAGGTTGGGGTCTGAGGGGGCCTGGAGGAGGAATTTCCGTCACGTGCTCTGGTTTTCTACAAAACGATTAGGTTATCAAAGTATCCCCCTCCTTAAATTCCTGTCCCTCCCCAGGGAAGGTGCAGAACAAAAACACGTTGCTTTCTTTTTCTCTCCCACGCTAAGTGGAGATCCGTACAAAGACGACTGTTGGGACTTCCGGGGGTAGAACTCCAGAGCACGGAGATGTGGGGGAGGGGGCCTGCACAAGAATTTCCAGGAATTTTGGAATTTCGAGCAGGAACTTGGACCCGACCTTGGCACCAGCCCCAGGCGGGGTGCTGCAGGATCAGAGCCCAAAAGGCGTGGGTGCCTTTCCGTGGAAAACCCTCCACGAGGTTCCCGCTGCCGCCCCATCACGTGCAAAGCCCCTGGCCTGGCAGATTGCACCTCAGGCCACCTCCTGAGCCTTACTTCCCTCGCCCAGCACCCCCTGCTCCTAGCCTCCAGCCACAGAGCACTTCTCTCTGTTCCCCGAAAATGCCTGATGCTCTGACCCACGTTATTCTCTCTGCCAGGAATTCCCAGCCCCGCCAGCCGCACCGGCCAAGGCCCACTCATCCTACAAAGCCTGCTCAAACGTCACCTCTTCCGTGAAGCCTTCCTCAGAGCGCCCTGAAGAACAAGTCCCTCCCGCCGCGTGCCCCGGGGCCCTCTGTCTGTGCCACCATCGCTGCCCAATCATAGCGGGTCTGTCCCTGCCTCGTCTCCCGCAACAGATGGTGAACTCCAAGGTGGCAGGCACACGTCCAACTCCACTCTGTGTCCCCAGGGCCTTGGGCATATCTCAGCTCTGAACCCCTTACTGTGGCCCTAGGCCATGTGGCCCTCCTGCAAAAATCCCCAAGGTCCTGGCTGAGCCCAGGACTCCTGTGCATCTGCTAAGGGCTTCGGATTACCCCCAAACAAAGGTTCAGCCATGAGACTGTCACCCACTCACCCATCTGCCATCCATCCATCTGCCCGCCCATCCATCCATCCTTCTTCTTTCCATCCATTCACCGACCCATCCTTCCATCCATCCATCCATCCATCATCCACCCATTCACCACCCATTCACCCACCCTACTCATCAACCCATCCACCATCTATCCATCCATTCACCCACCCATCTGTCATTCATCCATCCATCCATCCACCCATCCATTCACCATCCACCCATCCATTCACTGACCCATCATCCTTCTATCCATCCATCCATCCATCCGTCATCCACCCACTCACCACCCATTCACCCACCCCACTCA
>NW_024412376.1:164959913-164976824 GCF_014898765.1 Herpailurus yagouaroundi | reverse complement strand
CCATTCACCCACCCATCTGTCATTCATCCATCCACCCATCCACCCATCCACTCACCCAACCATCCATCCATCCATGAACCCACCCGTCCTTCCATCCACCACATACCTATCCATTCATCAACAAATGTTTCTTGAACACGAACTATGTGCCAAGCCCTGTGCTAGGCCCAAGGACACAACCAACACGACATCCCAGGCCCTCATGGATCTCACAGCCTTGAGCATTTGACAGACACCAAACAAGGAAGTCAGAGTGTGATGAGAGTCTGGTGGAATCCGGTGAATTAGGAGCAGGAGTCACAGTTGGCCAAGGGAAAGGGAAGGAAGGGGTTCCAGATGAAGGAGCCAGCATACAGCGCAGAGCAAGGCTGAGCATGAGCGGAACCCCCGAGTGGCTGCCACAGGGTTGTAGGGGGAGCAGGGCTGGGTCTGGCACGTGGAGAGCAAGACAGCTTGGACACAACATTTAAGGACAGCTTCACTCTCAGGGGCCATCCAAGTGAGGACCTGCTTAAATTTTGTGCCCTGGATGCCTTGGCCTGGTCAGGCTCTAGGTGGGAGGAGTGATAGGAATAAGGTAATGGGGGGGGGGGGGTCTCAAACCTCAGTCCAAAGATAGTTGGGAGCCACAGAAGGTGCTGGAGCTGGACCGTGTCCTGTCACCTGTGGTTTTAGGACGCTCCCTGGCTGTGTGGAGGCCGGAGCAAAGGGGCAGAGATATGGAGGACAGGGAAGCAAGGAACAGTCTTGCCGTGTCCCCTCCTGAGGTGTGGAGCTGGCCCCTCTGTGAGTGTCTAGTGGAGAAACGGGGTCTCCTCGGCCCTTCCCCCAGCCCAGCGCAGCAAGGAGAAATGTTTTGACAGCAAGAAACACTGACCGCAAGATACAACCTCATGTTGAAGGCATTTCATCCATAAGCTGCTTCCTTATTGCTTTCAGATGGTCCGAAATAGCGGGCACGGAGCCATCTGTGGGGAAGCCCGGGCCGCAGGACGCGGGCTGAGGCGGGGGGAGGACTGAATCCGGGTCTCAGGAAAGCGTGGGCACACGGTCAGGGGCCTGGTCAGTCCCCGGGCAGGGTGGGGGCCTGTGGGGCCCTGGCCCCCCTCTGAGCCTCAGTGTCCCCATGTTGAACGCAGAGGCCGGAGCAAGAGGTCTCCAGGCTCAGCCCCTACCACGTGCCAGTCCAGGGAGAGCCTCCCACCCAGACACGGGTCCCAGCAGCCCCCACAACGGCTCAGAGGAGGACGTCCCACCCTGGGCCGGGGCACCAGCCTGCTTTTGGAGGCCTGGCAACTCAGGAGAGCGGGTGTCGCACACAGAAACTCGCTTAACACCTTCAGCAACCGAACGGGTAACTGGAGAGGGGCCCGCAGGCAGCTGGCAGGCTGGGTGATCAAGGGGAAGGGGGACTCCGATACTCCAGTCGCTCCAGCCCAGGGGGCAGAGGGAGCCCACGCCCGATCCAGACGCAGGGTGCTCGCCTGGCCGCTCCCTCGAAAGCCAAAGCAGGTTGGGGGTGGGAGCCCCTGGTGGGGGTCCTTGGGTTGGGGGGAGGGGGGAGACGGGAGCTGGGCTGCCCTCCCGCCCGCTCGGCCTTGGCCAGCCCCATCCCCTCTGCTTCCTGTCCTGGCCTGACGACCACGGTTGACAAGAGCGTGATGAGAACCACTTCCCTAGCGCTGCTGTGAGCTGCATGCTTTCCACGCGGAGCATGTCACCCCGGCCCTCAGCACCACGTTGCCACCCGCGTGTCACTCTTTCCCTGTTGGATGTAGAAGCTTCATCTGGCCCACGGGCCACGTGCAGTAGAAAGCAGAGCGGGGACTTGAACCCAGTGCAGCAGAACCCAAAGTTCCCGGTGTCCAGCGGCCGGGGCCCTGTGCTCGGGCGAAGGCAGAGGTTCTGAGTCCGCGGGCAACCAGGAGGGGGAGGGGCCGTGTCTGTGACCGCGTGTTCCCCTAGCGGTGCCAGCCCCACCCCTGGTACGACTCCTCCACCTGCCTCCCTCCGCTCGGGCCCCACAAGTGGGCTGAGCTTTAAATCCTTCCTTCCAGGGGCGCCTGGGTGGCGCAGTCGGTTAAGCGTCCGACTTCAGCCAGGTCACGATCTCGCGGTCCGTGAGTTCGAGCCCCGCGTCAGGCTCTGGGCTGATGGCTCAGAGCCTGGAGCCTGTTTCCGATTCTGTGTCTCCCTCTCTCTCTGCCCCTCCCCCGTTCATGCTCTGTCTCTCTCTGTCCCAAAATAAATAAACATTGAAAAAAAACAAATTTTAAATCCTTCCTTCCAGCGGGCTCTCCCCACTGTCTGTCTAGACCTTTTGTGGGTGGCGGTCTGCCCTCGAGGGGCCCAAAGCCACGTTCCACCACTACATCACAGATTGCGCCTCCCAGGCCCGGGCCAGAGGGCAGGTGGGAAGCCAGCTTCTCGAGGCTCCTCGGCGCCCCGCTTGAATCCAGGCGGAGGCAGGTCGAGCGAGAGACATGGCTGTGACCCTCTCCTCGTGGACAACAGCATTCCACTTGGAAAACAGACACCGTCGCGGGGGCCGGCGGGCACCCATAAGGTGCTGCTTCGTGGGGAGCTGCTGAAACGTCCGGACCGAGCCGCCAGGGCTGGGGCCACGTCCAGCAGGCACTCTGGTCACCCGGGGCCTGGCTGCGAGATGCCCCCCAGATCAGCATGACAGGTCTTTCCTGAGAACCTGCTGTGTGCCGAGTACTGACGGAGCCAGAGAAAGGTGCTGTCCCCGTAACAAGGAAGAATGGGGCAAAACAGGTGCCTGGAGCCTAGTAGGTGCTCATTAAGCACCAGCTCTCCTCTCTCTCCTTCTGAGCCATGATTAGCCTGTGCATGTTCGTTCACAAGGAGGCCGCATCCCCCCAGCTCCCCCTCCCCAGGAAGGAGACTGGCTGTCCACCTGGGGCAGCAGTGACCCTCAGGATGGCCCGGTGCAGGGTGGATGCTGGAGACGGGTCTGCGTCCCAGCCCCCACCCTTCCTGTGAGATCTTGCCGAATCATTCCCCTCCTGGAGCCTCAGTGTCCCCATCTGTCGCACGGGGCTCCTGACACCCACCCAGCAGGGTCTGGAGGTTCACTCCAGTGAAGTGAAGGATGCACGCCCTTGACCCCTCTGCCTTTCCCTCACAGAGCTCATTGGTCCGCTTCGCTGGTCTCCTGGGAGCTTGTTAGGAATAGAGTCTTGACTTCACCAGGGTCCACTAAATCAGAACCTGCATTTTAACAAGGTCCCAGGGGGCCGTGGGCGTATTAAGATCTGAAAAGCGCTGCTTTAGAGGATCTTAAAGGTGGGCCCTCCCCTCCCACGCCCTGCTTGATTTTTAAACCAATCCTGGACTTGCTCCAAAGCCCCTTGCTCCCACCAGGGTTTGGACGGTGGCCTCTACCAGGGTCTCTCAAGAGCCCCCAGCCCCCACCTCCCTCTCCTGTGGATCCTGTCACTCTGCAGCTTCACAAAGGCACACACTGCAGATGCCAACAGGCAGCCTGGGACCCAGTGGACATTCCTAACTGCAGCTCTGAGCGGCCAGGGCCCAGCACCACCCCTCCAACCCTGGGCCTCGAAGAATAAGACCCCGGCCCACTCCTGTCCTGCCCGGAGAACCTTCGAACCCAAGGCCCAGAGAGTGTGATAGGGCTCGTGTCACACGAGTCCCACGCTGACCCCCGGTAGTTTCCAGAACAAGGAGAAGGGAACCCAGAGCACTCCCGGGCGGTGAGGGGGCCCCCTCTTCCCCTGGCCTCCCCCTGCCCTCCCCCTGCCCCTGGACCACAGTAAGCACGGAGTCTCTTGGGCCTTGGCATAAACGTGGCGGGGGAACCTTGGGAGGGCCTGGGCGAGCACCCCAGCATGCCAGGGACTTGCCAGGAGGCCTCTGGAACCTTCCTTCCTTCTGAGTCTCGGTTCCTCCATAATATGGTCAAGGTGAAATCTGTCTCAGGGCAGGGGGGAGGCCCCAGGCGGTATGCCGCACAGAAGGCGGTCGGCGGCCTCTCTTCGTATCCAAATTCTACGTTCTATTTCCAAATTTCTAAATTCGGGGGGGGGGGGTGGGGGTGCGCCACACCAAGTGGAAAGGGCTAACCCACGTCCTGTCCCCCGGGGGAGAACACGGACGCCCGTACAGCCGCCCCGACCTGGAAATGGCCAAAAGGCTCCTTGTGGTCAGCTGACTCGTGTTCCCCAAAAGATAGCCACATCAACCCCCAAAGCGTCAACGGGTAGCCTTAACGTCGCAAAAGCAAAGTGTACGGACGGCCTCGGGGGGAGGATCTTGCCGTGGGGGAGGGGGGCTGTCCGGGGTTATCAGGTGGGCCCTGAGCCAGCCACAGGTGTCCCAACAACGTCAGGCAGAGGGAGGTTTGTGTACCGAGGGCGGGGGAGTGGGGGCTCGGGGGGACAGCACGTGTGACAGGAAGCAGGTTCAGGAGCAAAGGAACACAGACACTCCAGAAGCTGGAAAAGGCCAGGAAAGAAGGAGCCAGCCCTGCAACCACTCGGGTCCAGACCCGTTAGACTCATGTCAGACTCCGGCCTCCAGAACTAACCGCAGGAGAACAGATTCGTGCTGTTTTCAGCCACTACCCTCGCGGCCGTTTGTTAGAGCAGAAACAGGAAACGTCACGCTCCTCTCCAGAAACGAGTTTGGCAAGGAGAATTGGCTGAAAGGTTTTCGCTAAAGCAAGCCTGGTGTGAACTGGGCTCTCCCACAGGCTGAGCCCCGATGGCTGCTGTTCAGGGCAGGGGTCTTGGGTCCAGGGACTCGGGTGACCCCTCAGCTGCGTGTGTGATCGGCAGTGCAGATACGGAGGGTCCCTCCCGAGGCTCACGGAGCTGGAGGGAGCTGTCCTCCGTGGGCTAAGCACTTTCCTTTCAACATCTGGCTCTGCCTAAAGCCGCTGGGACTCCCACAGGCTGCGGGCCCAAGCAGGTCTCCCAGGTAAGCCGAGCGTTGACTCCACTCTCCCTGCATGGACAGATAGACAGACTGCCCTCAGAACCCAGGCCCTACCCACGGCGGAGTTCTGTGGGTCTCTCAAAACCTCTGTTCAGTGGCAGCGTTTGACGTGGTGCCCCTGCCCGGGAGGGCTCTGAGCCACAAGACTTGGAAGGAGTCCCCAGTTCCTTCCCAGAGCCGGGACACAAGCCCAGAAGAGTTCCAAGCCTGTGACTTGGGGAGCACACACCCCAGCTGACCACCGCTGTTGGCCCAGGGTGGTCCATGTGGGGCCACCTGGGGCGCTGCCCTGAGCTGACCGGTGTGCCTGGTGAGCAGGGCTGCTGGACACAGAACGCTCATTCTCAGGCTGGAAGGGCCCATAGAGATGAGCTGCCTGCCACCTGCTAGGTCCCTAAGGCAGAGCACATAAGGTGCTCAAAAAAGCCAAATCCAGACTCTTGCCCAGGACCAGTCCTTGTCAGCCCAGGAGGATCACTCACTGAATGGACCCAAACGAATCCAAGCCTCGATCCCACGGGGAAAGCAATTTAACCTCTCAGAGCCTCAGTCTCTTCATCTGTAGAATGGGAATGATCATACACCTGCCTCCTAGGGTGGCCAAGAGGATTCGGTGGTGAGCCTATGTCAAAAGCCTACCCTGATGCCCGGCACAGAGTGGACGCTCCTCCTCTGAGGATGGAGAGAAGAAGGAGCCAGAGAGAGACAAGCCCAATGGGCAGGGCCCTCGGGGTGCCTGGGAAAGGAAGGGGGCTTCGTGGAGAAAGCCACACTGAGGCCGAGCCTTGAAGGGCAGGAAGGGTTGTGAGGGGCCAACCTGGGAGAGGAGGCACCCCAGGAGGAATGCACGGACAGAGATGTGGAGGAGACGATCCGGGGGCCACAGGAGCCGCTGGGCCCGGGCCAGGGTGCTGATGAGGGGTGCTACCTGGAGTCAGCTGACCAGCATCCCCCACGACTCCTGTGCACCCAGAACCTCAGAACGTGCCCTTATTTGGAAAAAGGGCCTTTGTACATGTAATCGAGGTAAGATGAGGCCACATGGATTTGGGGGGCTCCTCATCCAATGACGGGCATCTCAGAAAAGGAAGGAGAGCGGGTTTGGGCACAGGGACACGCCGGGAAGAAAGCCTTGATGAAGTCACAAGACAACGCACACCGAGCGTGGCTGGGAACCACCCGAAGGTGCGGAGACAAGGCAGATTCTCTCCCAGAGCCGCAGAGGGAACCCAGGCTAGAACGCCTGCGTCCCCGACTTCCGGCCTCTGCACCTGCGGAAGAAGGAATCGTGCTGGCGTAAGCGCCCGGCTGTGGCGCCTGGAGACGCAGCCCTAGGAAACCCCGCAGGCCCGCCAGCTCTCCAGTGGGCCAGGTCAGAACAGGGACAGGGGACTGCTGGCCCCACGTCGTGGTGACGGAACCCTTGCCAAGCAGCTGCGGGCAGCGCGGAGGCCCGCAGGCCCCTGGACCACGGGGGCCGGGGGACAGCAGGAAGGCCACCGCATCCTGACTGCCCGCCACCCACCTATCAATGGGGCCCTTCAGAGCGAGGGGGCGCTGGCCCCGCGCCAGCCCCTCCCTGCCCCCCAGCGCCCTGCCCCTCTACCTCCCTGGACAGCACTTCCTGCAGCCGGACACTGGGCCCGCGGAAGCACGGCTGGCCCCTGGCCAGGCTAGTGGGACGGCACTTCAGCCCCGCTCCTGTCCTGAGCTTGGAGGGTGACAAGGACAGCAGACCGTCACCACTGCAGGCTTCTGGCTCCTGTGCAGCCACAACAGCTAAGCGCTGAGAAGCGCCTGGTGGAGAAAAATGAGTGAGGCTGGGCTCAGGCCGAGGGGCGCGGAGGGTGACGGCCAGGGGCCCCCACAGCCGAGGGGCCCTGGATCCCTCCCTCCAGGGTTTCTAGGAGTAGAAGAGACAGCATGCATTCGGGGGCCTCCCTCTTTTTCCTCCATGTGCCTCGGTGTCTTTACTTGTAAAGCCCAAGTGGAGGGGACGGGATGATGGCCCCGGGGTTCCCGTCCAGCTTTTAGCTCCAGAAGTCACAAGCTCACACGCACTACGTAGCTGGACTCCTGGGTCCAGAAGGCGGATGCCATGTGCTAAGAAGCGTGAGTCTGTGTTTCGGGCCGAACATGTGCCCTGGGAGCCCCAAACCCGGCCACTCAGAGCATGTGGACTCTCACCCTGGGGCCAGTCGTGTCTGGCAAAGGTCTGACCCCTCACTCAGACCCAGGGAAGGGGCAGTGGTGACCAAAGGGACAGGGACACAGGAGTGACTGTGGACACCTGACTCTGAAGCCTCGAATGCTGGACACATAGTTCCGGGAGCCCCAGGGCCCGGCATGGCGCCTGCACCCCGTTCCTCAGCCCCCCCACTCCCCCCTTCACCAGAGGCAGAGTGTAGACATCATCCACATCCACCTGCACCGTGTCTCAGAGCCGGGGCGCGTAGGGCTGGGCCGGGAGGGCCCCTCTGAGCCTCGGTGCCCCTCAGGTGGCTGACCGCAGCTCCAAACGGACCTGGACAAAGACACTGGGGTTCAGCCTGAGAGAAAAGGCTGCACAGGGTCGGTCTATGCAGCGATTTCAGCAGTGGTGTTTCACACTCAGGCCTGGGGAGGGGAAGGAAAATCAAGGGCCATCAACTCTGGGCCTGCAGCCTCATGACAATGGGCTCCCCCCATGTCCCCCCGGCAAGTGAGGAAGCTGAGACGGGGGCAGGGGGGGGGTCTCTGCCCAGGGTCTGCTCAAGAAGCACTCTGTGGAACTGACCCCGATACCCCCCTGCTCAAGACCCCTGTGACGGACGCCACGGCCTGCAGGACAAGAGCCCCTTGTCTTATGTCCTCCTAACCTGACCCTAACATTCCTGGGCCTTCCAGCCCCCACTGTTTATCTTATGGTTCAAACTCTGCTCCAAAAGCTCCAGAACAGCCCGTCATCACCTGCCTCTGAGCCTCTGCCAGTGCTGAGCCCTCTATCCAGAACACCCTTCCCTGCTTCCCCATCCCATGAAATCCACGTGGCTGTCAAAGAACACCCCCTCTGAGAAGCACTCCCTGTCACTCTCACGCCCTCTACTCAGGGGCTCTGGGCCTCCCCCTCCCCCCCACCCCCACGGTAAGCCCTCTGAAGGTAGCACCTGGCACCCAGTAGTTGCTCAGTAGGTGCTTGCAAAATGATGAGTGGCCTATCCACATCTCTGTACCAGAGGAGCAGGGAAGGCCTGGGGGGGAAGCCCAGAGTTCAGCCTGGGAGGGAACTCCACAGTCACACCATCTATGACCGTCTGGTCCCCCAACCAGAGGAGGAAGGTGCCTGAAAAAACCCTGCCAAGTGGCCTTCCAGAACTGTTTGCACGCCCCCAGGGACGGGGAGCACACCCTCTCCAGGAAAGCCTGGCCCCCAGCCATACAGTTAAGGCTGAAATCCTTGCTCAATGGAGCTGTCCCCCAGCCCCACCTCCACTTTCGGGGCGCCCAGCAGAGGCCCCTTGGGAGTCCTACGGATTTGTGAGGCCACCAGGATCCCCTGGATGTCTCCTCTCCGAGATACGGATAACCAGCCTTCTTCCTCCAGCAATTCCCTCCTGCCTGCTCTCTTCCTTTCGTTCATTCTCTCGCTCACTCGTTGATTCATTCACTCATTCATCTGTTCTTTCACTTCCTGGGCGCCGGGTACCACTAGAAGGTCTTCGCCCACATCATCTCATTTAAACCTCACGCTGACCAGCCGCAAGTCCCATTTTACAGTCGGACACACTGAGGCCCGTGGAGGTGAAATGGGCTGCCCGCTCGTAGGTGCTGGAGCCACACGTGAAGGTCCTGCGACCCCCATCTCACCCCCGCCCCACACCCCTCCCCACCCAGTGCCTCTACTGGCCTCCGGCTGAGGGAGGGGCCCAGGGAGGAGGGCCCCTGCCAGGTCCCCACCCTGGGCCTGCTCCTGTGTAAGTGCAGCCAACGCCAGCCCCACCCGGAGGGCTCGCAGAGGGAGGGGGGAGAGAGGAGAGAGGATTCGAGATCCCACTTGTCACGGGCTTGCCCTGCGGCTCTGAGCGGACATCCTCGCCTGACAGCTGGGCGGGCCGGTGGCGGAGGCTGTCAGCCCTCCCGTCCCCACCCCGCCAGCCCCCCCCCCCCAACATCGGAGCCTGGGGGCTCCTGCCATATGCCTGTAGGAGGGATTTTCAGCCCTTCTCACCCCCCCCATGTACTTCTGAATCCCTCCCCACTCTGCAGCCCTGCCTCAGCTCCCCGCAGCCACCTGCTTCACCCCGACCACCCACGTGATAGGCCATCACTGCAGAGACACCCGGGTGGGAGAGGGAGCGGAGCAAAACCCAAAGCCATCTTGCCGGGGACTCTGCCGAGGCAGCCTGGCTTAGTGGAAAGAGAATGGGCTTTAGAGCCAGACTGCCTGGGTTTGAATCCCAGCTCCGCCACCAGCTGGCTGTGGGGTCCGGGTGCCCACCTCTCTGAGCTCGGGGTACATGTCCATAAAACAGGAGATTCCTGCGGGAGAAACTGCACACCAGGAGGGGGTGAGCCTCAGAGGACGGGACCTCGGCAGAGCACGTGGCACACAGGGTCGGTCCCTGCCCCCCCCCCCGCCCCCACGCAGGGTTGTGGTGTATACCTATGTCAAGAGTGCAGCCCTTCCAACAACAACCTAGGCTACAAGATGCTTTCCTGTCTCCTCGAGCTTTATAAACATTGCCCCCCGGGCTCCCATGAGAACAGAGCTATGCTCCTATCTTTGAGATGGTGAGACTGGAATGGAACTCAGAGAGCACGAACCTGGAAGCAGTAGACCGGGATGGACACCAGGAAGGACACTGGCAACACGCCTTCTCACGGCTACCGGGACGCCATCCGGCCCCTCAACCCAAGACTGAGCTCTAACCAGCCCTGTTTCTCTTCCGTGGAGCTGGGCATGGCCACCCCTACAAGCAGCTCCCCCAGACCCGCCGGGCCTCCCCGACACTCACCTGCCTTCAGCTGCAGGGCCACGCAGGTGGGAATCTGACCCAGCCTCCTCAAAGTCAAGGACTATATGTTAATCCCTTAGGCCAGCAGTGCAATTCTTTACCAAGCTGCCTTCAGGAGGCCCACAGGCTACATTTCACTCAGTCCCTGGACCTAAAGAAATCTGTGACTCCCTTGAACTGCCACCTTGATTCGTCTACGGGCCCAGGACTGTTGTACCTAATCCCGTTTCCCTTTTCACTTTCGCTGCTAGGATGGTCATCTTACATGTAGCTTAATTCTCTTCTTACCGTGAAGTGCCCTTCATATTAATTCCCTCAACGATTAGTTATTTTAGTTAAGTGTAAAAATACATACTTTAAATCCCCTAAAGCCATTTGTGGAACGAGGCAGTTACGAACGTATAAACAACATTCGAACATCACTGCTAAGTGACAACTGTGTAATGATGCAAAATTTATAGACTTTTCCTACCTGTTACAATGCCTGGCAAATGCAGTTATGGGAACTAGAAATACCACAACATTATGAAAAAAAAAAAAAAAAAGAGGGGGCTCCTCAAGGATATGGAAGATTTCAGGAGCAGCTAAACCCTTGGCCTTAGGGTGGAGTGGGGGTGGGAGGCAGGCACCAGGCTGCAGCTGGCCAGCCCTCTCCAAGCCCGGGGTGCTCGCTGCAGAGGGCACCCTGGGTTCTGGGATTCCAGCCCCTCCTTTCCATACCTTATTTGAAAGTCAGAACGGCACCTCCCGCGTCTGAATCCAGATGGTCCGCAAGGTTCCATGCTCAGTGGAGGACGTGGGGAGCCCCTGTGACTTTTGAGGGGCTGGACAAGCAGCAGGGGGGAGTCACTGCCTCTCTCAGGGCACCCCTGCCCCTCCTGCATTTCCAGCTTCTTTCGCACATTAGTCATTCGGCGACGTTTGTGCAGCGGGGCCTCGTGGGCACAGCTCCGCACCCTGGCAAAGCTTGAGGTGAACCAGACACGGGTCTTCTTCCCCAGAGAAGCCCAGGGCGCAGTGGGGAGCCTGGCACATCACAGACACAGACCGAGAGAGTGAGGAGGGCGGGGGCAGGGGCAGGGCCGCACGGAGCCGGGAGCAGCTGGGCGGAAAGAAGGAGGGAAGGGAACACGTCTCATCCACAGGGAACAGCGTGAGCCGGGGCCAAGGGCAGGAGGGTGTGATGGGGCACAGGGACCCCACGACAGGGAGCGGCAGAGGGCTGGCCGGGCCGGGCCGCTCCACCGAACACGAGCTTTATTCCGTAAGCAACAGAGAGCCACACTTTAGGCAGACAAACGATGTGGTCAGAGTTCCTCCCCGTTGGGGCCAGTTATAAAAGGCCCGGCCTCGCGGGCTCGCCTCGCAAAGCCCCCTGTACGGCCCCGCCCTCTGCAGGGCCCAGCACCTTCTCTGCTCCCCGCATCCCCCTCCTGGGCTGCCCTGCGGCCCCGCCAGTGTCCAGTACCCCCTCCACCCTCCCTGTCCCCTCTGCTCCCACTCCTAAGCCTGTGCACTCACGTCCGACTCTGCCCGTGAGGACAAGTGTCGGGTCTCGGGGCCCTGGCCATCGGATCCCGCCCCCTCCGTACCCCACAGCCCGCTCGGCGCCCGGCCTGTCTGATGGCAGAGACACTTCGTGCCCCACGGCTCAGGGAGGAAACGGCCTGTTTCTTGGGGGAAACTCACGAGGAAGGGGCCAAGGGGCCCCAACTGCTTTGTCATTTTCACCGAGAGCAAATAGAGGTCAAAAGGGCGGCCGTGTGAAACGTGCATCAATTCTCACCACTCCCACACGAGACCCCATAGAACCCTCATCACGCTCGGGCTCACCCTGGCCCTGGACAGACACGTTCCCCCTGCCTGGCCTGGAATGTTCTTCCCCTGTACCTCCTGGCTCTGCTCCTCCCGCTCTGGGGCACTTGCGGCCGCCTGAAATTACCCGGTTGACAGACTTATCCACTTCTTCATGGTCCCCTTCCCGTGTTGCAGTGTCAGCCCTATGAACACAGGACTTTGCTTTGTTCACCATTATGCAAGAACGCTACGTACCAGGCACTTTCTTTAAGTGATTAGGTAAACTGAGCTAGGGGACGTCAGCGCCACCCGGGATGGAGTGCTCATGCTGGCCATCCCAACCCGACCTCCTCCAGCCTTCTGTGGGCACGTGACGGTGACACAGGGGCCCCATCTCCACGGTGCTCAGGGTAACTCTGGCCAACACCATCAAAGAGTCATGAGGCCCTGCCCTTCCATCCGGAAACAGCGGCTCATCCAAATGTGCAGATGTGTTTGCCTTTCTAAATCCCTGGTGAGTAGCCGTCTGGCGAGCGTCAGCCGCCACCCTGGCCATCTGGCAGCAGACTCGGAAAGCCGCGTCCTCTAAATAAACTGTCAAATGGGAATCTTCCCAGCAGGTGATATCACACGCCCCAGGCGGAGGTGAAAGAGCTGGGCTTCTCCGTGTTCATTGTTTCCAGGCATCAGTAAAAAGCTCTCTCTTCTAGGGGGATCCAGCGTCCACCCCTAAAACCACAGCTCTGGATGGCACAGGGCACAGGAGCCCCTGTGCTACAGACCACGCAAGCCGAAGAGGGATCACGAAAGGTGGGATCTTCCTCTAGCCACCACTAGTATGGAAAGGAGCGCTCCCTGGAGGGAGTTTCCTAAAAATCTCCAGTTTTAACCATTGGGGGTAGAAATCCTCTTTGAAGTAACACATATATTTCCCTATTTTTTTAATGTTTGTTTGTCTTTGGGAGAAAGAGAGTGTGTGTGTGTGTGTCTGTGTGTGTGTGTGTGAGAGAGAGAGAGAGTGAGAGCAAGTGGGGAAGGAGCAAACAGAGAGGGAGACACAGAATCCGAAGCAGGATCCAGGCTCTGAGCTGTCAGCACAGAGCCCGACGGGGGGCTCGAACTCACAAACTGTGAGATCATGACCTGAGCTGAAGCCGGACGCTCAACCGACTGAGCCACCCAGGCATCTCATATTTCCCTATCATTTTAAGAAGAGATCACTCAGTATCTGACTCCACAAAGTCAACCATCTGTAAGAACCAGGAAGATAACGTTAAGGAGAAGCATGGTAGGGGTGAAGCTTTAGGGAGTATGGGGCCTGCAGCCAAGTGGAGAGAATACCCCCTTCCCCCTGCCAACCGAAGGCAGGGTAGCCACTAGTCCATGCAAGATGAATGCTGGAAGGTGGCAACAGAAGACCAGGGTTACCAAAAGTTTGATTTTGCAAAAGAAGCTAGAATTCAGATTTTTATATTAAACTCCATTACTTTTAAATGCTGGAAAATGCCATGTGAGCCACGTAAGACAAGTCAGGGGTCTAATTTGATCTTTCAACAATAAAACCCAAACCGAGCCCAATTCATAGGAGGACCACACACTCCACACTAGCAGCCTGATAAAAGAGGAGGACAGCCTGTTTCCAGGCGTAATACTATTTACCGCCAGGCTTCACACAATGTCTAGTAATCAATCAAAAATTACAAGACACATTGAAAAGAACAACAACAACATAACCCAGACGGTGTATGAAAAGGCGCGGACTGTGGTCCACCCACACAATGGAACACCACCCAGCCACAAAACAAACAACCGATAAGAACTACAATGCGGACAAATTTCAAGTGCTTTGTGCTAAGTGAGAAAAGCCAGACTCGAAAGGTTACAGACTATGATCATACCTATAATCGTGTAGTCACTTACAAGGCCTTCTGGAAGAGGCAACAGTACAGAGACAAAACCAGTCGTTGTCAGGGGCTGCAGGAACGAAGAAGGCTGGCTGCCAAGGGGACACAAGGGAATTTGGGGGACAATAGATTGTTCTAGGTCCTGATGGCAGTGGTGCTGATATGACCAGACGCGTGTTGAAATTCATAGCACTGCACACCTAAAAGGGTTCACTGTACGGAATGTAAATTCTATCTGAATAAACCTGGAGGGAAAAAAGAACAGTCAGGCCATGGATGAGGGGCTCTGTTAGAAACAGTTTAATAATCACACCCACTGAGTAAGTACCAATTACGCACCGGTTACTGAACTAATGGTTCATCTTGTCTCCTCGCAACCTAAAGGGAAGATTCCATCAACATTTTATAGACCGAACCAGGCACTGAAAAGACAAGAGGAGTTGTCGGAGCCGACCTGGCAGTCAGCGGGAGAACTAGGGCCTTCCAGGCATGTCTGACTCCCCAGCGTGCGTTCAGGGGAGCCAAGGCCAAGCCCTAGACCCTGAAATGTGAGGTCTGTGGGCCCCTGAGGGCAGGCTGGGCTTCCCCACTGAGCCTCCAGCACCAGCAATGCCTTGCTCCCATTGAAGGCCATACACCAAACAGCCCCATTTAGCACCAGCACCTTGGGACCAGATGACCACAGTACAGAATCTCAGCCGCATACCAGGTGGCCGGATGGCCCTCAGTGACCTACCTCCCTTAGCCTCAGTTTCCCTATCTATAACACGTAGACAGCACCTACTGCCAGGATCGCCTAAGGACCCAAAAACAAAAAACAAACACAAAACTGTATAACCAAAATGAACAGCCAGTGTGTGGCACACAGTAGGTGCTCAGTGAATGTGGTTATGGTTCCTGCTGCTGTCAAATCTAGCCTGGCACCAGCCTCTGTCCTCCCGTATCCTTCACACCAGTCTGGACACGGCTCTGAACCCGAATCCATTGTTCCTGCCCCCGAGCCTTCGTCAAAACTTTCTTCCACTCGGCATGCCACCCCACCAGCCTTCTCCACTTTTATGTACACTTCAAGGCCGGCTCAACCAGCACCTTCTCTCCTGGCCGACACCCAGCTCCACAAATAAGACCAAGGAAGGGAGGGGGCAGCGTGGTGGGTGGGAGGTGACCTTACCCTTCACACCCAGTGGGCCAACCGTGGGAGCAGAAAGTGAACCCCGGGCTCCAAAATCCTGACATAGGGCTCTGTGCTGCCTTCACCAAGACCACCGGGCTCCTCCGTACATGCTCAGAACCCTAGAAACCTTAAACCCCAAGCAAGGACTACACCATGAAACCCACCCCCACCCCTGGGGTCAGGGCCTTGGGAGGCAGGCCATGGAGGGAGGGTCGGCCTGCCCGTGAGACCGGAGCCAGGTCCGACACCATGTGCTTGTGGGAGATGCTCCCCACCCCAGCTCCCGGCAGCTCGGGGACAAGGGGAAGGAAGCTGGACAGGGCCCCAGAGATCTGGGTTTGAGTCCCGCCTCTGCCACTCCAGCTGGGGACCCAGCACGCATGGCAGGCCATCTCGGGGATGCTCCGTCCTGTGTGCAACGTGGGGAGCTGCTTGCAGAGTTAAGGTGGTAGGAAGGAGGAGTGTTAGCACACAAAACTAGCTGAACGCCTTCCTGACCCCTAGGCTCACGACCCACTGCCTGGCCGTCCACTTCCTGTCCCCACCTGCCCTCATGCCCTGCCCTGCCTGTCCACCCCACTCCTTCCAGAGTCTCCCTCCTAGGCACTTATGCAACAAGCTGTCTATTTATGATGCTTGCCTGCCGACTGCCTGCCTCCCCACTCCCAGAACATCAGCTCCGGGAGGGCTGGGTTTTCCCGATTAACCGCCTGCTGCCCAGAGCCGAGCAGAGTCGGCACGTAGTAGGCGTCCCACACATACTTGCTGAATAAATGGCTGGTCTTCCAACTTCTGTATCTGGATTCACTGACCGGGCATTTCTGCCAACCTGCGCTTCCGAGCTTTGTACAGACACAAAAATTCCAAATAACTTGACGCCCAAGGCCCTAAAACATTGAAGACTGGGACAGGGACACGAGGGTTAATTTCCCATAAGGGGCTGAGACAGGAGAGAAGCCGCAGGACGGCGCGAGTCATGCTAGATGGCCATGACCTTTCATCCTGAGCAGTAGCACCTCCGGAGTCAATTACCCCAGACAGGCGAGCCGCGTGCAGTCTTGCGTGTTTGCAAACTTAGAAATAACAGCCCCTCCCCGCCGGGCCAGGAGGAGAGGCTCCCACCAGGCTGATGCCAGCCAGACAGCTCGTTCTGGGTCGGTGGGCAGATCAGGTGTGGCGGAGAACCCCATCTCCGCCAGGTCCCCGGGGCCTCCACCTTCCGCCAGGCAAAGGCGTGTGAATCCGTCTATGGCGTTTACAGGGCACCAGAAGCTGTCCTGAAGCCGAGACGGCTCTCCTGCACTCAGGGAGCGCCCACCTGCACCGTCCGGGCTCCAACCAGGTGCCAGGGCCCTCCCTCTCCTTACCCACGTTCCCATGATGGCACATGAGAAGGGGAGGAAAGGCTCCGGACCCACCCAAAGGAGGTCGCGCCCTCCCGGCAGTGTCCAGCCTGATCGGCCAGGCCATCGTGGACTCAGGAGTGGGCGTGGGGTGGAGGGCGGCAGGCTGGAGCCTGGGACAGTGGGCTCCAGTCTAGGCTCCCCTGCTCACTGGCTGGGTGGCCTTGGGCAAGTGACTCAACCTTTCTGAGCCTCGGTTTCTCCCGTGGAGAAAGGAGAGAACCATGGTAAAGATCCTAGAAGACAGGCCGGGGCAGAGTTAGGGAGCTGCCCCTGCCAGGTCCCACTTTGGTCACAGGTAAACTGCTGTTCTGGCCCAGGAGTCACGTGAGAGCCCGGCCTGGAGGGGCCCCGATGCTACAACAAAGTGTCACAGACCCGGGGCTTCAACAACAGACGTGGACTGTCTCCTGACTCTGGGGTCCCAAAGCCCAAGACCCAGGTGTGAGCGGGGAGCTGGTTCCCTCAGGCCTCCCTCCTTGGCTTGAAGACGTTCGCCCCCTCCCTGTGTCCCCACGCCGCCTGTGTGTGTCCTGCTCTCCTCTCCTACGGACGCCCGCCAGACTGGATCAGGGCCACCCAGACGGCTTCACGTTATCTTAATGACCTCCATGAAGACCTGATGGTCACATAAGACCACATTCGGAGGAACTGGGCTC